>NC_139030.1:15544662-16018256 GCF_964662115.1 Mustela nivalis | reverse complement strand
AGAGAAGGAGTGAGAGTCTGACTCATTTGCATATAGAGTTTATAAGATTCCTTGATGGGTTAGATATGGCATGCAAGAGAAACAATTGATTCAAGAATGGCGTTGTTGTTATTATTTTGGTTTGAACAACTAAAAAGAAAAAGTACATTATTTGCCAATATATGGAAACACCAGAGGAGCAAGTATGAGGGAAAGATCAGGAACTTTTTTATGTCACATTTGTGGTAGGGTTCTCTAGAGAATCAGAATCAATAGAAGATGATAGATAGATAGATTGAGAGAGAGAGAGAGAGAGAGAGGTTTTAAAGAATTGGCAAAAGGATAGTGGGGCTAACAAATCCAAAATTTTCTAGGGCAGGCCAGTGGGCTGGAAGTTCTGGAAGTGTAGATGTTTCAATCTTGAGTCTAGAGGCAGAATTCCTTCCTCTTGAAAGAAGAACCTTAGTCTTTCCTCTTAAAACCTTTTTCAGTTGATTGGAGTTAACATGTAACAAGTTAACACATAGCATCAACCATCACTACATATTAAGCTTTCGATGCCTATTAGACATCCAAGTAGAAATGCCAGATAGCCAGTTAAGACCACATTCCTTAGCAGAGAGATGTCTTTTAAGCCTTGCCACTGGCTAAGAAAATCTTATCCCAGAGTCCAAGTGAAGCAAATGGTTCAAGGAGGGAGTAGTTATTAATGCAGCTGGTGAGTCAGGTAAGAGTTTGAAGATTGGTATAGTATTGTAGAAGTCATTGTTGTTCCGACAAGAATAGTCTCCACTGAGTAGGTAAGGTATAAGCTTGAATGAACTAGAACCAAAGAGGAATAGGAGGGACATGAATTAGAAGCAGTGCTTTTAGGCAATTTTGGTGGAAAGAAGAATAATAAAAGACAGTAGCTATGAGTGAAGGGAGATGTAGGGTCAACTATTTTTTTTAAATAAAATGCATTCTATCATGCTGTACGTTGAGGAAAATAATCTAGTAAAGCCAAAAACATCGATGTAAGAAAGAGAACTATAATTGCCAGAGGTTTGCATTTGATGAGGTGAAAAGGTTAGGTGTTTTCAGAGAGGAGAGCGTGATAGTTGATCCCCAGAAACCAGGAAGACAGAACACACAGAAACAGGTGCATAGATCGGGTGCTGGGATAATGAGATAGCACTCTTCTGATGGCTTCTATTTTCTCTGTGAAGCAATTCCATCTGGTGAAAGTAAAGAAGAGGAGGGAGCTATTGTGTATTTGAAGAGAGAGAAAATATATGAATTGATTGTCTAAGAGAGTGGTACATTTGTACAGTTCAGCAACAGCTATTCTTTAAAAAATGATGCTTTTCTGTCACCTGCCAGAAAATTGCTATAATACATACAAATCTCCCGTGACTGTGAATGTAAATGGTCCCCTCTGTTGTTGAGCAGTGCTCCACAATGACATGTGAATTCTGCATGGGGAAAGTACAGTGGAAGAGCTTTGTATTTATTTGCTGACTGAATGAATATAGAGCAGATGATTCTAACTAATGAAACTAATGAGGTTTGTGTAATTTAAGATGGGTGGCAAGTTTATAGTATATAGTTTGTATAGTTGGTTCTTTGAGGTATACCAACATTAGGAGTGGGATTAAGTGATAGAGCCCACCACTAACTTTATGATTTAATGTTTTGCCGAACAGTGTCCAAATTATTAAAGAAAGCTTTCAAACATTTGGTTGAAAATAGGCCATCCTTTTCTGTTCTTTATGACTTAAATGAGTCCATTTTTCAAAAAAAAAAAAAAAGTATGTGCTGCTTGAATTCTATAGAAAAGAAAGAACTAAAATACATTTTAAAAATATCTAAAACCATTAAAATGTCCCCTGGTGATATTTAAAATGAGAAATAGGGCACTGCTTATTTAAGTAGTGTATTAATGTGTAAATGGTTGAATCTTCTCCTTTTGGGGTTCTGGAACTTTTCTCTTGTGATTGTATATCTTCATAGATAAATTATATTGTTTTTAACTGTTGATAAATAACATTTTATGAAAGTACTCCCGACTCAGATTAACATATTTTATATAAAATGCCAAATGCAAATCATTAGAGATAAAGGTGACATAGTGTTGTTTTTCCAGAATATTTTGGTCTGATAGTTAGTAAACCCAATCACGAATTCTCCCTGTGTAGTTCTTCAGAAGCTATACATTTGGATATCAACATGTCATCTCAGCAGTAGTCACATTACTGTCTCATGCTGCAGTACACACACACACACACACACACACACACACAGAGAAAGAGTTGGCACAAGTGACCTAGACTCAAGACCCAAGAGATTTCTATTTTCCTCTTAATATGTGTCTTGTTCCTGATCTACACAAGCATGCATGCAGGAGAGACAGTATATGAGTGAGCCAAAAAGAATCCATTGACATAGATAGCACTGAATAGAGCTGAAACGGAAATGAAAGGACAAGGAGGGAGTGAATCATGGATGATTGCTTGCTTATTAAGGCACTATTTAAGCCCAATAAATGCCTCATCCTCTGACCAGTGAGATTTACAACTCATCATTCACAGAGAGATCTGAAAAAGGGCTGTCTAGAGCCAGGACTAGTTGGAGAAGTATGCCAAAAGCCAAACGTGATGCTTTAAAGGATGTTGTACCTCTTCATATTCTGACCTCAACTGATATAATCTGGGGGTTAGCAATTACTTCGTAGGACATCTACTTTAACTCACTGATGTGTCAATGAAGTAATGGGAATTCAGAGGGCTTATATGACTTGTCCAGTTTCAGGGAAACTTAGAACCAGCACGAGAACTTGATTCTCCCCTTGGGAATTTTTCTGATTCATACAGTTCATATATAAAATCTTTGACTCCTTTCATGGGATTCAGAAATATCTGGCCATTTTGGTGGGAATATTCTACTAGGAGTCTATTTTACAAGAAAAACTGTGATGTGTCTTGGAAAAGACCAATCCCTAAGGCGAGTTCTTTTGTGACTTGATTGAGAAACTGAATCTGAGTTTGATAGAGCCTTCTGTAAAATGCAGTGTGGTGAGGGCAGTGAGTGAACTGCCCATGCAGTTAAATATCTGTGATTCCAATTTATTGCTCTGACACAGGACATATATACTAGAGATGAAGGAATTAGAAACTATATGAACAGAGTGAAGGAAGTTTTCCCTGTAGATAGTAAAAGACAGGGCTCAGATCCCACATTGCTGGGTCTCTGTCAGGTTAATGAACACAGAGTAGGACTTTCTGCTCTGTGATACAAGATGCATTTTGATTGGACATCTTATAACTTTGGCTTATCAAAGCTGAGGGAATCAGTGGCTACTAAAAGCAAAGACTGGCTGAGACTCTCCTATGACAGAAACTTCATTTATGATCCAAAAGAGGAATGGACTTATCTCCTTTCCAGGTGTCCTGGTAGCACTGGTTACCAAGAGGCATTGGGGAGCAGTTTGTGGCAGCAGGGGCTGGATGGGGAGACATCATCAGGAGGATCAGGGTAGAAGATGGGGGAACATATTAGATACCCAAGAAAATTTCAGATGACGAAGAAGTGAATCAGAGAATGCTGAGATATCACAGTCATATGTGGAAATAGAAGCCAGAAATGCATTATTAATTTTACTGTTAATATGATGCAACTTGTCACTTTCCTTCTTTCTGGGCTCAACTGAAACTGGAACAGTTGGCCAAAACACAGGGCTGCTGCTGCCGCCCCAACTCCAGGGGGTAGCAGTCACATTTTTCATCTACATTTAAAGGATGTTGTACCTCTTCATATTAAGTAGTGGCTCTACTAAAATTTGTTACTTTTCTCTATCTCTCAATCTCTCTCTCTTTCTTCCTCAATCAAATTTAACTCACCAATTATTTATTGGATCCTTACCATGTTCTTATCATTAAGAACTTTATACCTGTTATACATTCATAGAATGTCAAGCCTGAAATGATCTCAGCAACATCAATTTATTATATTAATCTGAATCCATTAGACTTAGGCAAATAGTGAAAAATACAGGAGGGAATTCCATGAGGGACTAAATTAAATATACCATCATCATTTTTTTTCTTTCGTGCCTTTTAAAATGTAAGGATGCCAAATACAAGGACTGCTTTCTATTTCAAAATTCCTTTCCATCTCCAACAGTTGAAAGCCCTCCTCCCACCCCAAGGCTCTTTGTAGATTAGGGAATATAAATAGGACCTTCAACTCACAGGGGTTTTATGCCTGGAACAGATGAGAAGTGACTGCTCTGTGGCAAGTCTCTATGGGAGATTCCTTAGCAAACTCAAATGGATTTGAGGGAGAAAATTGTTGGTGAAAAGCTTTTAAATGAGTTCTGTTACTTTGAGGGGAGATCAGTCGTCCCAAGGATCATTCACTGTGAGAGGCAAAATGGAAACTCCCTTAATATTATAAATTGCTATATTGATATGTATAGCACAGGCAACATAGAGTTCTGGAGTAGGAGTTTTTTTTTTTTTTTTCTTCCCAATGAAAACCTTTAAGTATTAGTTATTTATTTCAGCTAGAGGCATTTGAGGGAGCTGTCCTATTTGGGGGGTGTTCTTAGCTTTGTGTAGTTTAGTTTCAAAGTCTGCGTGACTATCCAGGCAGCATATTTCTTTGTGCTAAAAATGTGCATCATTCTGCTAAGCAAGTGACAAAATCGTTTACCACAAACAAGCAAAAATTGCTGGAAGACTGAAATCACAAATGATGAAAGTTTTACTACCCATAGATCTTCATTTCCATGACTTTGATTCTGTCCCTATGAATTAAAGAATGACTTGAGACAGTTTTTGTAAAAAATCACACTTCGTACTCCTAACCTTCTTTTCTTTTTTTAGTCCTAAATAAACTTGAGCTGCTAATGAGAAGAGTAAATCATTTCCAGTGATATTATTCATATATTGTGGGTTAGTTTAATTAAGGAAGATAAATGAAAATTATATAAATTTGTTCATGCCCCATGATTTTCTCAAAGGTAGGATTGTTTGCTTGGATTCATTTACGTATGTGGCAAAATTTTTAATCGCTTAGTGTTAAATGAGACAATGAAATTCCCTCAAATGGCTACTTTCTCACAATGCGTAACCACAGCCCTCAGAATACTCTAGCTGGGATCTCTTTCTGGAGAACTATCCAACTATCTCTTGCTATCCAGTTGAAATATAACCAGACCTACAAATACAAGCATATGAAGTTGAAAGTGCCTAGGAGCCACACTGCAAAAAGGAGACAGGTAAAATTTATTTTAATAAAAGGATCCATTTATCCCTATATAAATTTTAACATTTCATTATTTAATTAATATAAGAATTATTAATGATATATTTTACATTACTTAAAATATGGTTTATCCTTACAGAGCCTTTCAAGTCAGTTCAGGCACATATGAACGGCTCTGTAGTTAAATGTGCCTGGGGTGTATATTCTATTTGGAAAGAAAATTCTAGGCTACATTTTCTTATTGATATCCAAAATTATTATTTTGAGGAAACATCATAAGAAATAGGATTTTTTAAATGTTAATTAAAAATTTAAATGACAAAGCAAAGTCACCCTTTTATCTTTTTTTAAAGATTTTATGTATTTATTTGATAGACAGAGATCACAAGCAGGCAGAGAGGCAGGCAGAGAGAGAAAGAGGAGGAAGCAGGCTCCCTGCCAAGCAGAGAGCTGGATTCAGGACTCGATTCCAGGACCTTGAGATCATGACTTGAGCCGAAGGCAGAGGCTTAATCCACTGAGCCACCCAGATGCCCCAAAGTCATCCTTTTAAAATGGGTGTCTTGTTTATATATATAGCCATCCATGTCTGTGTGAAGTTTCTATAGAACAAAAAAACTGAGAATTGAGGAAAAGAATGGTTTTGTCTGGGATAGTGGCTGAGGAAACTGGCTGAGGAAGAGGATGTTCCAAGGCTAAACAAACTTGAACTTAAACATAGGACATCATAAATTATATAAGGGGCATGTAATGACAATAGTATTATAATGCACATTGCACAGCCAAGGGGCAGTGCCTCATGGAACTGCTGTCTGATATGAACTAGAAGACAATATGTGAGAGCTGCAGTTGTTTGGTTTTATTAGAACTATATTTTTCTGCAAGGACACTTTACATAGTACCTGTTATATTTGCTTAGCTTTAATTTATACTCAGATGCATTTATCTTAAGCAAAAACTGATTACAAAGCAGATCTATAATTTGCATTCCTGGGGATGCCAGATCCCCCAAACACAACTATCAAATACCAGTACCTTCTGGCACCAATTGCTTTTAGCACCTGATGATTTGGAATCTGACCAGAGCCTTTGTTGGAATCTGGCTAACTTCATGCCAACCTGGCCAGAACCACCCAGTCAAATGCTGGGACATCACTATAGGAAATAGCCCTTATAAAGACAGTGAAAACAGCTAGCAACCAGTAAGGTTAAACATAATTCTAAATGTAATCAAATATTTTACTTGGCAATATGATAAAAACAATAGTATTATTATATTTAAGATTTGAGTTTTCTATAGCAGTAGTTTTTACATTTGACCAAGATTCATTTTTTTTTGTGAAAATATTAATGTATAGGAGTTTCTTTTCTTTCTTTCTCTCTCTCACTCTCTCTCTCTTTTTTTTTTTTAAGCTCTTATTTATTTATTTATTTGACGGGGTGGGTAGAGAGAGGGAGAGAGAGACTGATAAAGGGAACACAAGCAGGGGGAGTGAGAGAGGGCGAAGCAGGCTCCCTGCTGAGAAGGGAGCCCGATGCAGGGGCTTAATCCCAGGACCCTGGGATCATGACCTAAGCCAAAGGGAGACACTTAATGACTGAGCCACCGGGTGCCCCTGTATTAGAGTTTCTTATCAGGAAATAACTTATAAGAATTAGAACATGTAACTTAAAGGCTTTTAAAAATTTAATGTTGGGATGTCTGAGGTGGCTCGGTCAGTTAACTGTTCAGCTCTTGATTTCAACTCAGATCATGATCTCAGGGTCATGGGATCGAGCTCCATGTCAGGCTCCCTGCTCAGTGGGCAGTCTGCTAGAGATTCTCTCCCTCTCCCTCTGATCCTCCCCTATCTTGTGCTCTCTCTCTCAAATAGATAAATCTTAAAAAATAAACAAAAAAAAAACACAAGAATTTAATGTTACTGTGTTCTAAAATACTATTTTTACCACAGATTTTTGTTTGTGGGTGTAGGGGTGAGATAATTTCTTAGCTGGTAGAAAGCAGGAAAAAAAATTAACAAAAATAGCAATGACACAGAAAGGTGGAAGGCTAGCAGGTCCCAACACTTAGCTGTTCCACAAAAACCAGAAAACAATAAACAACTTCCAACTAATTTAAAAAAAAAAAAAAGGGGGGGAAAGAAAAAAAGCTCAGGGAAAGCTCTAGACTACAATGAAGAAGCAGCAAACACCCCATGGAGCTTAGAAGCCAAGTAGGGCCCCACAGAAAGGCATAAATCTGTCACCCCATCCCACAGTCCAGTGCAGCTTTGTGTCAGGATGCATCTCCTCAGAGGACTTCCACCCTATGGGGAGAAAAGGAGAGCAGGAGAACCGCAGTAAACTTTACCACCGTGGACATCTAAAGCCTTTGCTGCTCCCATAGACTTCACTGACATTGATCCCAGCTGAAGAAGCTTCTGGGAGTCCTTGTTGGTGCATCAGCTTCCCACGCTACAGCTCTTGCTGCAGTGAGAGCTGTGCCTGGGAATCCCAGTGTCAAGTTCTCTAGGATCAGGATGTCAGGGTGCCTTGCCATATACAGGGCCAGAGATGCACTGTTCTGTGCCCTGCTCCAGGTCCCAGGTCACGGCTTTGTCCTTATGGGCACAGCCATCACTGCTCTGAGTCCTGCCCGTAGGCCCAGCATCACAGAGCTGACCCTCCTTTACCAGGCTGAGTTGTTGCTGCCCTGGAACTGGGTCCCTGGCTCCCAATATGTGGATTTAATGGGCTACTACCGGGGACATGCTGCTGCAGTTTTATGACTGTCCCCTGGGGCCAGAATAGAGTCAGGATTTTGACCCACCATCTCCAGGCTGTGCTGCTATTGCATTCTATACCCTGTCCCCAAGCCACCACCATACCCTGTCACCTCAGAGACCATCCTGCTGCTGTGCCTTCCCATAACCCCCTGCCTGAGTCACTGCAATGAATCCCAGAGGAGAAAACCCTAGCATCTTAACTATCAGTGCTGTTGTTGCAACAAGTGTACCTGTACTCCGAGACCCAGGCAGTGTGGTGATTTTGTGTATGCTTGATCCCAGGACCCCCACTCTGCTACCTCTCCAATGCCAGCTTACCAGACTAGGCTAAGAGGTTTACCCTTGGCTGGGACTCCCTATCATGGGCAAAAAAGTAGAACAGAGGGCCCAACACCCATTCATGGCTAAGGATTGCCGTTCTAGCTACTACTGCCATCCTCAGGACCTCCCAAGTTTTGGCTACAGACGACCCTGATGTTTGCCTTGATGTTAACCTCAGCTGATGAATTTGCATGGAGACTCTGCTGCTGTGTATTCCCAGGAACCCAAGCCACTACACCCTCCAAGCTGGTGGTCTCCCAGCCACCTTCAAGTGAAAGTCTGTTCACACTGAATCCAGTCTGAAATGGCTAGGGGAGATGAATGCTCCCTCAAATGTATGGACATTAGCACAAAACCATCAAAAACATGAGATTGTTACACACACACATGCACACAAAAGGAACATAGTAATTTCCATTAATGAACCCCAAAGAAATGGTAATCTGTGAACGACCCAAACACACACACACACACACACACACACACACACACACAGGAATATTACCCAGCCACAAAAAAGAAGGAAGTCCCGCCATTTGTAATAACACATAGGAAACTAAGAACCTTATGCTAAATGAAACAAGCCAGATAGAGAAAGACAAATGTTTTATGGTATCACTTTTATGTCGTGTCCAAAAAAAAAATAATTGCATGGAAACTGAGGCTGGGGTAAGGAGAAATGGGGTAAAGCAAGTCAAAGGAGACACATTTTCAATTACAAGAAAAGTAGGTTCTAAGGATCCAAAGGATGTCAGGAAAATGGTAGTTGATAATATGGCACCACATACTTGAACATTGCCAAGAGAACTTTGGCATTCTTACCACATGCGTACGGGAAGAGTTAAGGTGATGGATGTGCTAATCGTCTGGTTCTTAGCCATCATTTCACAGTGCGTATCAAGTTATCCTGTAGTACAATTTAAATGCCTGCACTTACATTTATCAGTTATTCCTCAATGATGTTTAAGAAAAGAAATGAAAAAGAAACCATTGCTACATCTCCTAGAAATCTGTTTCACCAAACTATTACTCTGTAGTCACTTTGTAACTTCTCATTTGCCTCAGTTTTACATCTTGTTTTAAAACAAGGAGACTAGGTTCTTTAAATACAAATAAGCAATGAATATAAACTAATTTTTTTTTTTTTTTTATGATGAGCACAGGGTGTTATGTGTGAGTGAGGAATCACTAAATGCTGAAACCAGGATCACAGTACATGTTATTTAATGAGAATTTAAATAAATAAACATTTGAAACAAACAAAAAAAAATTTTCCTACAGTTAGGTAAAAATGTTGGAAATTCCAAAAACATGTATTTTAATGACAAAAGAGAGGTAGTTGATTTAAAATGATTAAGACCCAGGTCTTGTCTCATTAGCATACATCACTAAGACAAAAGCCATATTTCTTAATCCAAAGGTCAATTTAAGTGATCTGAGGCTCTAATAGTTTATAGTCAGTTGTCTGTAGAAGGGGATTGTATTGAGTCCACGTTAGCTGACTATTTGTAATAAGCAGTCTCCCTCACCTAACAGGCCCTCAAAGGCAGAGTTTGTGCATATTCAGCGGACTTGACAAGAGAACTAATAGTGGGGGTTGGAGGCGGTGCCCTTCAACATGCACAAACACTTTGTGGAGAAGAAGCAAACCCAAGTCTCAGTACTAGAGAGAGCAAGGGGCACAAACAGAAGGGGGGCTCCAGGAAGAAGTGCAGTTTGCTGGGAGATGCTGGCGCCCGAGAGACTTGATTTATTACCTTATGTAATTGACAGCTTGCAGGAGAAGAGTAAAGAGTTTGCCAAACTGAGAGATGGCAAGTGACACCAGGAGAGGCTAGTTGGAGGAATATAGGTTGTGCAATTCTAGAAACTGCTCTAGATATTAAAAATGATTCTGGAATTCAAATTCTTCTGAGAATAAACACCACACATAGTGGCTATGATTAAAGACATCTTTCTTTTGTTGCTCAAACCTCTTTGGAAACTATGTAATTCCTCCGAAGTTACTTCCCCCTCCTCTTAAAAATATTCCCACAAAAAACAAACTAAAGATTCTCTGTCTTGCATCAAAGCTAGTTTTCTTGTCCTTTCGTGTTGGAAAGAAGGTTCACACTGATGAAGGGGGGACATGATTCTATGACCAGTGGCTTGCTGCAGTCTCCGTCTTTTTCTGTGGGGCTTTAACTAGACTAAGCAGTAAGCATGGGAGGGAACGGAACTTTCTCATCTATACAGAGAATAGTAGAAGTTAAGATGATAGGGTGTCTTGGTGGCTCAGATGGTTAAGTGTCTGCCTTGGGCTCAGGTCATGATCTCAGGGTCCTGAGATTCAGCCCTGCATTGGGCTCCCTGCTCAATGGGATTCTCCCTTTTCCTCCTCCCGTTCTCTCCAGCTCATGCTCTCTATCTCAAATAAATAAAATGTTTAAAAGAAGTTGAGTTGATAACAATTGTCAAAAAGAGGGAACAGTTTAAGAGTTACTTAGAATACATTGAGAGATTAAGAGTGCCCTTAGTTGTGGCGCATATACTATGAAAGATATTATTGTAGTACTTTTAGTGAAAGTATGATTTTTATTTTTATATATTTTGAAATGAGTGAATGACCTCATACTGCAGTTTTTAACCTAACTTGGATGTGTAAACTTTTAACCAGACATGCCACTTTCAGGAACCTTCAGAATGATTTTCCTTACAGCATTATTGGTAGAAGTGATAAAGGGTAACAAATGAACACACCACACATAAGAAAGTAGTCAAAAAACCAAGTAGTTCCGTATAACGGAATATTATTCAGCTTTTAGAAAATGAAATTCGTGTATGTGACAAGAGGAAAAGTCATCTAGTCCTTTTATGGTTTCTCTTTTTGTAAGAGGATTGAACAACAGGTAGGTCGGTAGAAGAAATTGTAGAAAAAGGAGGAAGGGGATGAGTGTAAAGAAGGAAGGAAGGAAAGATTCATTGAAAAGAATCAAATGGCGCATGTTAAAGTTTAACTGTGGTTACTTTTGTGAATAAAATTATTCACAATGAGGAAGGACATTTCATTTGTTTGCTTTCTATTTTTTGCTTATAATATTTTCAAACTTTTTTAACATTTTGAAATATATTAAATTCAAAAAATAAGTGTTTTATATATGCGTATGCTTTTATTTGCTTTCATTTTATTGAAATAGAATCTACTATTGTATTTAAAGTGACTTGTATTTATTAATATACCCCTCGCCTTGTTTGGAAAAAACACATTAAGTTTTATAAGTATACATAAAATTCAACAAGCTATCATAAATAGAATGTTTGGGAAAAATAAATGATAAGGTGAATTGTGATTGTAAAATAGAGTAACAATGAGGTTTAAAAAATGCATAACATAATGTCCAAAAATGTTTTTTCTATGCTGTCTGGCATAGAAAAGCACAAAATAGGAGAGATTTATTTTATGTGTACATTAATAAAAGCCAAATGACACTTCACAGACATGGTATCCATAGTGTCTTGAGAACTTCAAAAAAACTCATCCCGGGGTGCCTAGGTGGCTCAGTGGGTTAAAGCCTCTGCCTTTAGCTCAGGTCATGATCCCAGGGTCCTGGGATCAAGCCCCACATCGAACTCTCTGCTCAGCAGGGAGCTTCCCCCTCCCTCTCTCTCTGTCTGAATCTCTGCCTACTTGTGATCTCTGTCTGTCAAATAAATAAATAAAATCATAAAAAAATATACTCATCCCTATTTTACAATTAGAATAAACATTAAGTACGAGCATGATTTACTTGTCCACTTACCCGGAATCAGAGCTTGTCTGGAACCTTTACTTGGTCCACTTTATTATTATATATAGAGGAACATAACCTTCTCCCTCAGAAAAGCAAACAGGTTGAGGTCTTTAACGGTATAAGGAAGGTATTGGGGCTGGTTTTTATTAACGGTCCTCCAGAACCTTGAATGACTGTGATTATCACACATGCTTCTAGTTCTATGTTCAGTTCTTCTTTTCATTTTTAAAATACATATATAAGGAACCTGGACTATGTTCAAAGAAATATAACTAAGAAGGGTAAATTCCCTATATATGACAAAGAGTTGAAGAAACCATTCTTGGTTTGGAGAGGTTGAAAAAAAAGAAAAAAAGGAGAGACACAGGGCTGTGGGATATTCAGTTTTAAATACTTAAAGAGAAATTGCCACATAGGAAATAAAGAAAATGAATGCATAAACGTGGACTTGCATTTGGAGGTCGGAGACTGGGAGATCTCACTTTGATCTGCGAATAAGAATTCACTGGTGAAACTGATTGCTTCACAAAGTAATGTTTGCTATTTAGCTGTAACTAAGAGACTAAGAGGTCAGGGATAGACAGTTCTAATCTCTAAAATATTACCCAATCTATGGCCACGTTCTCCTCTTTACTTGTTTAGTAATTGAGGGATATGAAACTAATGTGCAACATCATGAAACACAAACACACACACACACACACAATGCAAACATACTATTTTTCTCTCTCCATGTAGCATAAGGAAATGATGTTTTTTAACACTGAAAAACCAAAGGTTAACAGTAACTTTGCAACTCCTTTTCATCTGGTTAGATTTTAGATTTTAGATTTTGTCAATCAGAGTTTTTACGTACTTGAGGAATTTACCTATTCATCAGAAATAGGGTGGACCAAAGTATACAAAACCAATGACAAATAAATAAAATGTAATATATTCTAAGAGAAACAAATTATAAAATAGCACTCCTTTTACAACATGGATGAAGAAACAGCTAAATTGATAATCTCAGGTTTTTGCTTTTTATTGAATTTTCTTTTTTTTTTTTTTAATATAATTTTTTATTTTTTATAAACATATATTTTTATCCCCAGGGGTACAGGTCTGTGAATCACCAGGTTTACACACTTCACAGCACTCACCAAAACAAATACCCTCCCCAATGTCCATAATACCACCCCCTTCTCCCAAACCCCCTCCCCCCAGCAACCCTCAGTTTGTTTTGTGAGATTAAGAGTCACTTATGGTTTGTCTCCCTCCCAATCCCATCTTCTTTCATTTATTCTTCTCGTACCCACTTAAGCCCCCATGTTGCATCACCACTTCCTCATATCAGGGATATCATATGATAGTTGTCTTTCTCCCCTTGACTTATTTCGCTAAGCATGATACGCTCTAGTTCCATCCATGTTGTCGCAAATGGCAAGATTTCATTTCTTTTGATGGCTGCATAGTATTCCATTGTGTATATATACCACATCTTCTTGATCCATTCATCTGTTGATGGACATCTAGGTTCTTTCCATAGTTTGGATATTGAGGACATTGCTGCTATAAACATTCGAGTACACGTGCCCCTTTGGATCACTACGTTTGTATCTTTAGGGTAAATACCCAATAGTGCAATTGCTGGGTCATAGGGCAGTTCTATTTTCAACATTTTGAGGAACCTCCATGCTGTTTTCCAGAGAGGTTGCACCAGCTTGCATTCCCACCAACAGTGTAGGAGGGTTCCCCTTTCTCCGCATCCTCGCCAGCATCTGTCATTTCCTGACTTGTTGATTTTAGCCATTCTGACTGGTGTGAGATGATATCTCATTGTGGTTTTGATTTGTATTTCCCTGATGCCGAGTGATATGGAGCACTTTTTCATGTGTCTGTTGGCCATCTGGATGTCTTCTTTGCAGAAATGTCTGTTCATGTCCTCTGCCCATTTCTTGATTGGATTATTTGTTCTTTGGGTGTTGAGTTTGCTAAGTTCTTTATAGATTCTGGACACTAGTCCTTTATCTGATATGTCGTTTGCAAATATCTTCTCCCATTCTGTCAGTTGTCTTTTGATTTTGTTAACTGTTTCCTTTGCTGTGCAAAAGCTTTTGATCTTGATGAAATCCCAATAGTTCATTTTTTCCCTTGCTTCCCTTGCCTTTTGCGTTGTTCCTAGGAAGATGTTGCTGCGGCTGAGGTCGAAGAGGTTGCTGCCTGTGTTTTCCTCAAGGATTTTGATGGATTCCTTTCGCACATTGAGGTCCTTCATCCATTTTGAGTCTATTTTTGTGTGTGGTGTAAGGAAATGGTCCAATTTCATTTTTCTGCATGTAGCTGTCCAATTTTCCCAGCACCATTTATTGAAGAGGCTGTCTTTTTTCCATTGGACATTCTTTCCTGCTTTGTCGAAGATGAGTTGACCATAAATTTGAGGGTCTATTTCTGGGCTCGCTATTCTGTTCCATTGATCTATGGGTCTGTTTTTGTGCCAGTACCATGCTGTCTTGATGATGACAGCTTTGTAATAGAGCTTGAAGTCCGGGATTGTGATGCCACCAACGTTGGCTTTCTTTTTCAATATCCCTTTAGGTATTCGAGGTCTTTTCTGGTTCCATATAAATTTTAGAATTATTTGTTCCATTTCTTTGAAAAAGATGGATGGTACTTTGATAGGAATTGCATTAAATGTGTAGATTGCTTTAGGTAACATAGACATTTTCACAATATTTATTCTTCCAATCCAGGAGTATGGAACATTTTTCCATTTTTTTGTGTCTTCCTCAATTTCTTTCATGAGTACTTTATAGTTTTCTGAGTATAGATTCTGTGTCTCTTTGGTTAGGTTTATTCCTAGGTATCTTATGGTTTTGGGTGCAATTGTAAATGGGATTGACTCCTTAATTTCCCTTTCTTCTGTCTTGCTGTTGGTGTAGAGAAATGCAACTGATTTCTGTGCATTGATTTTATATCCTGACACTTTACTGAATTCCTGTATAAGTTCTAGCAGTTTGGGAGTGGAGTCTTTTGGATTTTCCACATATAGTATCATATCATCTGCGAAGAGTGATAATTTGACTTCTTCTTTGCCGATTTGGATGCCTTTAATTTCCTTTTGTTGTCTGATTGCTGAGGCTAGGACCTCTAGTACTATGTTGAGTAGCAGTGGTGATAATGGACATCCCTGCCGTGTTCCTGACCTTAGTGGAAAAGCTTTCAGTTTTTCTCCATTGAGAATGATATTTGCGGTGGGTTTTTCATAGATGGCTTTGATGATATTGAGGTATGTGCCCTCTATCCCTACACTTTGAAGAGTTTGATCAGGAAGGGATGCTGTACTTTGTCAAATGCTTTTTCAGCATCTATTGAGAGTATCATATGGTTCTTGTTCTTACTTTTATTGATGTGTTGTATCACATTGACTGATTTGCGGATGTTGAACCAACCTTGCAGCCCTGGAATAAATCCCACTTGGTCATGGTGAATAATCTTTTTAATGTACTGTTGAATCCTATTGGCTAGTATTTTGTTGAGTATTTTCGCATCTGTGTTCATCAAGGATATCGGTCTATAGCTCTCTTTTTTGGTGGGATCCTTGCCTGGTTTTGGGATCAAGGTGATGCTGGCCTCATAAAATGAGTTTGGAAGTTTTCCTTCCATTTCTATTTTTTGGAACATTTTCAGGAGAATAGGAATTAGTTCTTCTTTAAATGTTTGGTAGAATTCCCCCGGGAAGCCGTCTGGCCCTGGGCTTTTGTTTGTTTGGAGATTTTTAATGACTGTTTCAATCTCCTTACTGCTTATGGGTCTGTTCAGGCTTTCTATTTCTTCCTGGTTCAGTTGTGGTAGTTTATATGTTTCTAGGAATGCATCCATTTCTTCCAGATTGTCAAATTTATTGCCGTAGAGTTGCTCATAGTATGTTCTGATAATTGTTTGTATTTCTTTGGTGTTAGTTGTGATCTCTCCTCTTTCATTCATGATTTTATTTATTTCGGTCCTTTCTCTTTTCTTTTTGATAAGTCGGGCCAGGGGTTTATCAATTTTATTAATTCTTTCAAAGAACCAGCTCCTACTTTCGTTGATTTGTTCTATTGTTTTTTTGGTTTCTATTTCATTGATTTCTGCTCTGATCTTTATGATTTCTCTTCTCCTGCTAGGCTTAGGGTTTCTTTCTTGTTCTTTTTCCAGCTCCTTTAGGTGTAGGGTTAGATTGTGTACCTGAGACCTTTCTTGTTTCTTGAGAAAGGCTTGTACCGCTATATATTTTCCTCTCAGAACTGCCTTTTTTGTGTCCCACAGATTTTGAACCGTTGTATTTTCATTATCATTTGTTTCCATGATTTTTTTCAATTCTTCTTTAATTTCCCGGTTGACCCATTCATTCTTTAGAAGGATGCTGTTTAGTCTCCATGTATTTTGGTTCTTTTCAAACTTCCTTTTGTGGTTGAGTTCTAGCTTTAGAGCATTGTGGTCTGAAAGTATGCAGGGAATGATCCCAATCTTTTGATACCGGTTGAGTCCTGATTTAGGACCGAGGATGTGATCTATTCTGGAGAATGTTCCATGTGCACTAGAGAAGAATGTGTATTCTGTTGCTTTGGGATGAAATGTTCTGAATATATCGTGATGTCCATCTGGTCCAGTGTGTCGTTTAAGGCCTTTATTTCCTTGCTGATCTTTTGCTTGGATGATCTGTCCATTTCAGTGAGGGGAGTGTTAAAGTCCCCTACTATTATTGTATTATTGTTGATGTGTTTCTTTGATTTTGTTATTAATTGGTTTATATAGTTGGCTGCTCCCACGTTGGGGGCATAGATATTTAAAATTGTTAAATCTTCTTGTTGGACAGACCCTTTGAGTATGATATAGTGTCCTTCCTCATCTCTTATTATAGTTTTTGGCTTAAAATCTAATTGATCTGATATAAGGATTGCCACTCCTGCTTTCTTCTGATGTCCATTAGCATGGTAAATTCTTTTCCACCCCCTCACTTTAAATCTGGAGGTGTCTTCGGGCTTAAAATGTGTTTCTTGGAGGCAACATATAGATGGGTTTTGTTTTTTTATCCATTCTGATACCCTGTGTCTTTTGACAGGGGCATTTAGCCCATTAACATTCAGGGTAACTATTGAGTGATATGAATTTAGGGCCATTGTATTGCCTGTAAGGTGGCTGTTACTGTATATGGTCTCTGTTCCTTTCTGATCTACCACTTGTAGGATCTCTCTTTGTTTAGAGGACCCCTTTCAAGATTTCCTGTAGAGCTGGTTTGGTATTTGCAAATTCTTTCAGTTGTTGTTTGTCCTGGAAGCTTTTAATCTCTCCTTCTATTTTCAATGATAGCCTAGCTGGATATAGTATTCTTGGCTGCATGTTTTTCTCATTTAGTGCTCTGAAAATATCATGCCAGCTCTTTCTGGCCTGCCAGGTCTCTGTGGATAAGTCAGCTGCCAATCTAATATTTTTACCATTGTATGTTACAGACTTCTTTTCCCGGGCTGCTTTCAGGATTTTCTCTTTGTCACTGAGACTTGTAAATTTTACTATTAGGTGACGGGGTGTGGGCCTATTCTTATTGATTTTGAGGGGCGTTCTCTGAACCTCCTGAATTTTGATGCTTGTTCCCTTTGCCATATTGGGGAAATTCTCCCCAATAATTCTCTCTAGTATACCTTCTGCTCCCCTCTCTCTTTCTTCTTCTTCTGGAATCCCAATTATTCTTATGTTGTTTCGTCTTATGGTGTCACTTATCTCTCGAATTCTCCCCTCGTGGTCCAGTAGCTGTTTGTCCCTCTTTTGCTCAGCTTCTTTATTCTCTGTCATTTGGTCTTCTATATCACTAATTCTTTCTTCTGCCTCATTTATCCTAGCAGTGAGAGCCTCCATTTTTGATTGCACCTCATTAATAGCTTTTTTGATTTCAACTTGGTTAGATTTTAGTTCTTTTATTTCTCCAGAAAGGGCTTTTATATCTCTCGAGAGGGTTTCTCTAATATCTTCCATGCCTTTTTCGAGCCCGGCTAGAACCTTGAGAATTGTCATTCTGAACTCTAGGTCTGACATATTACCAATGTCTGTATTGATTAGGTCCCTAGCCTTCGGTACTGCCTCTGGTTCTTTTTTTTGTGTTGAATTTTTCCGTCTTGTCCTTTTGTCCAGATAAGAGTATATGAAGGGGCAAGTAAAATACTAAAAGGGTGGCAACAACCCCAGGAAAATATGCTTTAACCAAATTAGAAGAGATCCAAAATCGTGAGGGGGGAGAAAGGGGATAAAAAGTGGTTCAAAAAGGAAACAATAAAAAAAAAGAAAAAAGAGAAAAAAAAAGAATTTTTTTAAAAAAGAAAACACCTAAGAAAAATATAAAAAAGAAAAAAAATATATGTATTAGATAAACTAGTAAAAAATCGTTAAAAAAGAAAAAGGTAACAGTTAAAAAAAAAATTTTACCCGAAGTCAAAAAAAAAAAAAAAAAAAAAGAAAAAAGAAAAAGAAAAAAATTAAATTAAATTAACCGCAAGACTAAAAAAAATCACAGGGAAAAAGCCATGAGTCCGTGCTTTGCTTTCTCCTCCTCTAGAATTCTGCTGCTCTCCTTGGTATTGAAACCGCACTCTTTGGTAGGTGAACTTGGTCTCGGCAGATTTCTTGTTGATCTTCTGGGGGAGGGGCCTGTTGTAGTGATTCTCAAGTGTCTTTGCCCCAGGCGGAATTGCACCGCTTTTACCCGGGGCCGGGGTGAGTAATCCGCTTGGGTTTGCTTTCAGGAGCTTTTGTTCCCTGAGCGCTTTCCGTAGAGTTCCGGAGGATGGGAATACAAATGGCGGCCTCCTGGTCTCCGGCCCGGAGGAGCCGAGAGCCCAGGGCCGCACTCCTCAGTGCGCGCCCAGAGAACCGCGCTCAGTTACTCCCGTCTGCCTGACCTCGGCCGCGCTCCGAGCTCACCGAGCCTGCGACCGGTTCAAGGTCACCCTGAGCTGCGAGCTTACTGTCGGCTCTGTCTCTGTAGCCGGCTTTCCCGTTCCAATACCCGCAAGCTCTGCGACACTCAGACACCCCCGATTCTTCTGTGACCCTGCGGGACCTGAGGCCACGCTGACCCCGCGTGGGCTTCGCCCCGGTTTAGCCTCTGGAGCGATGTCCCTCAGCGGAACAGACTTTTAAAAGTCCTGATTTTGTGCGCGGTTGCTCCGCCGCTTGCCGGGAGCCGGCCCCTCCCCCCAGGTCTATCTTCCCGTCGCTTTGGATTCACTTCTCCGCCGGTCCTACCTTTCAGAAAGTGGTTGTTTTTCTGTTTCCAGAATTGCTGTTCTTCTTCTCTTTGATCTGCTGATGGATTTGCAGGTGTTTGCAATCTTTAGATAAGCTATCTAGCTAATCTCCGGCTAGCTGAAGTAGTCTCGGCCTGCTACTTCTCCGCCATCTTGACTCCTCCCCCTTTTTATTGAATTTTCTAACTGAAAAGCCCAGGCAGGACTTTTTTAGAGAATGGTATTCTTTTCATAAAGGAGTTTAATAAAGACAGCACACTGCTAAGATCCGTGCAATGGTAGATGAGCAATTGCTCTGTGTTTTACTTCTCACTCAACTCCTCCATTCATAGTATTTGACAAGAACGACTTAAAAGAGAACATTCTTCTTCTCCTTGCCCACTTTTCCTCCTCCCCCCACCCCCACCAGAGGGCAGTTTCTCTGGAAGCTTAAACATATTGGAGTGAGGTGGCATAAATTTCCCTCCTCATTTATTAAGATCCAGTCCTCATGCAAACTCTGCCAGGTACATTATATTAGGTTGGTTAAACGGATATGATACAAGCTTTTTAAGAGAATGAAAATCAGATGACATCAAAGTGGGGATTTGGTACTATTATTCATGTCAGTGCACTGTGATTCTTCATCAACTAATATCTTGCAAAAGAAAAGGAATCCAGGAATGCTGTAATAAATATTAGCCAGCCTGTCCTGACCAGAGATCTATGGGATTAAACTAGGTAATAGAGGCTTTCAGGAACCTAGAGGATAAGTCCATGAATCTCACCAGACCATGGAGCAATAGGTAAATACTAGCACCCAGGCATAGTTTTGGGCACAAAGAGTAGATATCCAAGTGAGGGGACCCAGGAATAAAAGGTCAGCGACGACACTGGGGTCAGTGACACTAGCATGGGATCACCACAGCATGGGATCAGGAATCCCCCCCCCACCGCCAAAAAAACAAAAATGAAACAAAACAAAACAAAACAAAAAAACTTCTGTATGGCAGAGGTCAGGATCTAAATTAGGGATGGGATATATGTGGACCCCAAGAATGGAGATTGATACTGAAGTTATTAGGGATGGTGCTACCTAAACTATTCTTCCTGAGGCCAGTGATCTCTGGATGGGAACTGACAAAAGTCAAGTGTCTTAAGAGCTTTCAGATTGAAAATCTAAATTTGATAAAGAAGAATCACAGCAAGTCTACAGAGAGACCTTCACAGGTCTCTCATTGTGCTTCTTCTGGTCATTGTTGGTCTCAGATGTTTCAGCTATCTTACCAGATGACCTCCCCTGTGTCTGTGACTCACTTTGCCCCAAATGGGCATCTGCTGTACATCAGCCGTCCATCCTAGACTTAATGTTACCTCTTCACTCCTTGGAGATCTGAATATAAAAATAGGATAAGCAAGCACTTGTATCTGCCTAAATATTCATGTGAACTACATTTGGAACAGTAGTATTCTGAATCTTTATTACTGTAGGATGTCTATAAAATTGGATTTGGAATTTGATTAGAATAATGTTAGAATTATTGCTAATGAGACAAATAAGCTGTTTTCAAAGCTGAGCAGGAAACCCATATACTTTATTCTGAGAAAAATGATGCCAGTGAGCATAATAATCAAAGCTGTGTATAAATTACCCATATTCCAAGTAAAAAAAGCAGACAAAGCACCATTACCCAAAAAAGGGTTTTTGGACAATATGGCCAACATTTGGACTCTATTTTCTACCTTGGGATTCACTGTTACCTATCAGTTGTTTTTCTTTAGGAAACATCAAGTCTATGGACAAGTACACATAATTATGTATGCTGAGGGGTTTGCGTTAGGACGGGCTTCATCAGTTGCCTGTTTGTTGTTGTTGTTGTTGTTTTAATATGTATAGAGAAGCTGTTATAAACTTCACTAATATCTGAATGAAAGCAGAGACAGTTTCTTTTAGGATTTAATGCTTGAAGTAAGGACTTGATTTCCGATGAGAAAGATACATTTAAAACAGAAAGAGTTGGTCTAGGGGTTGGTTACTGTCTAGCTCTAGGAGGGATGGTAGGCAAGTCATTCAATAATATGGATTTAGCCTCATCTCTGTGATATTCGGGGATTAGATTTAATGATTGAGAGGTACCATTCCTTTCTGTAAAGCTGTATATAATTATTGATGGATAGGTGAAATAATTGGTTGGTTGAAGTTTAATTCTGTGTACTTCAAATCATTTGTATTACTTTTTAAGTGTCCTGGTATAAACGGCATATACCAGTCTGTGAGACAGAGAGAGAGGGAGAGAGAAAGATTTTTTGTTTTTTGTTTTTTTAAGTCAATGACTATCAGAGGGAGCAGTTTTGCCCCCTGCTGGAGATTGAACAACATCTGAAGATATTTTTGGTTGTCACAGAGATGCGGGTGCTATGGGTAGAGGCCACAGAAGCAGCCAAACATCTTATTGCACACAGCTTTGCCCTCCCAAATAATTATGAGTCCAAAGTGTGTCAATGTTGAGAAATCTTGCAAACGGTTATGACTTAGATTAGCAGCATACCCATCCTTCTGGATATTGTGATCCGTCCAAAAGAGGCTTGCCATTTAAATCAGATACAGTGGAATACAGATTCCTGCCTCCACGCACACACACACCCAGGGGAAAAAAATCTCTCTACTTTCTGTCTGAAGCACTAAGAGTCAGAGGGCATGTTTGTTTCCATGGTGGAGATCTTACCTCATTAGGAAATTAACAGTTCTTAGGGAATCCAGTCTGTGTATTTCTTTTTATTATTATTATTAATTAATCTATAATTATGTCCTAATATATTTTTTATAAATGTTTCATGGGCTAGAAAAGAGTGCATTCTTCATTTTCATTTTAAATATATGAATATGGTTGTCATTACCATTTAGGTTTTCTATGTATTTATAGCCAATTAAAAACCAATAAAGATACTTCCCCTGATTACTGTAGTAATCTTAATGAATTTTTACATTTGGGCAGAATTGATTTGGCTATTTGTGTGTGTACGTGATATATATCAAAGGCACATCTACATAAAAAAGAACTAAATTTCAATTCCCTTGATATCATTCATACCATTAGCAAGCTACGTTTTTTCTCTGCAACATACCTTTCTTTTTCTAGTTATGATTCACATTTACTAAATGTTTTATATTCTCTTGATTTCACTTTAAAAGTAGAACATCAGGCTAACATGACTCCTTCTACTGGTTCTATCCACAGGGCTTCCCAAGTTGGATAAATCCCAGATTTTTTCCTGATTCCTTTATTTTTAAACTCCATTGCTTTCCCCCTTTAGCAAATTATTTTCAAAGACAAAATTGTCTAAGTGAGTTTCTCACTTAACTTTATTTAATTAAGATTTATCCTTCATGTGTCAGTCAGATTTAGTGTATATGCATATCTAGCATGCATATCTAAATTTACATTTCTGTATTATGAGATCTCTTAAGTTTCTGAAGATTTGGGTTCCAGCTGGTTCTAACAGTCAAATAATTGAAAAATTTCAGTTACTGTTTCCTTTGTCCTTTTAAGGTAATCAATAACATTAGGATAGAAATGTAACACATTTGGCCAATTAATGTTTTCTCCCTGTGCTTACCTCTAAATTATTATACTACTTGCAAATGTGTGTTTTTGTCTGTTATAATTGCATGGTAAAATTCTTTTCTGAGTATCTGAGTAAATTTGCTATCAAATTCAGAAGTACAAAGTACTTCTTTTTTACTTTATTGTAAAAAAAATAGGGTGTGTAAAGATATTTTTAGCAGATAAAAGCTCTTTGGAAATAATTTGAAATGGAAAAAAAATATGTTCTGCAAGTATAATCTGAAATATTTAAGACAGTGTCCAATTCAGAGGCAAGAACATCAGTTAGATTTTGAATCTCAGTCTATACCTGTGGCAGTGTGGCAAAGTGTTTAACAGCCCAGACTCTGAAGGTAGATAGACGTAGTGTTGAATTTATGCTGTAGCTGTGATGAGGTATGTGAGATTTGACATATTACTAAAACTCTCAAATCTTCCATAGGTTCAATATAGTCACAGCAAAAGTAATACCTTCCAAAGGGTTGTTGAGACAACCCAACAAAATGGCATGTGTGTGTGTGTTTAACAAAGTGGCTGGCAATACTGGAGATAAGAAATACTCAATGTTAACTATTACCATCCTATTTTGCTTTATTGTCAATACTGTGGATTTGGGATCTTCATTCTGTTCCCCAGATGTGTACAAATGTTGCTCATTTGAAATGGAGATCTAGGATATTCTTGAAAAGGTGGGTGTGCCAAAATAAAGATGAAATGTCCAAAGGGGACAGGGGGGTGGGGGAGGGGGAAGAACAGTTGCCTCTATTTGAAAAAGCAGGACCAAACCTGTGTTCCGTGGCTTTCTCTTCCTAAAATGGCCTACTCGATAGGCACTGATTCATTTTCCATGACTCCGCTCAGAGTACTTTTCCTGATTAGACATTTCTAAACCTTTTTTCCTCCTGCCCCTACCTTCCATCCCAGCCTCGTAGAGCAGATCACTTGTGCCTTGAATTCATACTCCACTATCTCCAAATTGTGCCTGGCATGAATAGGTAGCGACTCTTAAGTGGGGGCTTAAGTATATGTGCATTGTCCTTTTCATAGGACATACATCTCTCCAGGTTTTATTTCTAGAGCCCTTGGGCCTAGTAGGTTGTAGGAAGTTCATAGAATTTTAATGTGTGAATGAATATGGTGGACACTTGAGTCATGCATGCGGAGCAGAGGCTGTCTGAAGGCTGCAGCATATCAAGCTTTCCTAGGTTAAGATAGTGGCCTTAGCCTGCTGTACTACTGAGCTATTTCTGCACCTAGAATACACTATCAGGAAGTGTGTCATGATCTCCTGCTGTGAGCCTGGCATTCTGTTTTGTGGTCTTGAAAACCCAGTGGCATGCATTCGTGTGAATAAACAGGAGTGAAACACTCTTCTGAAGGAACTGCATGACTGTAATTTTAATGCCATGTGATAGCAATCCAGGGTCGCATGTTTGACGGGTTTACAAAGGGAATGGACCTTTGTGTGCTGCATTCAGCTGAAGGGTATTGCCCGGCAGCATTTGCTTAGGTCTTATGAAAGAGGGATTGTGGATTTAAGGAGGCAGGGAAAGCCTTAGGAGTTCTGATGATTTCTGAAACTTACAAATGGGTTGAGAAACAAGACAGTCTATAGAAGACAAATGTGTGTAGCAGGTTGATTGGGGCATTGAGAATAAGGTCATGAAGAACATCCATAATAAGAGAAATTTGTTTTGATGCAGTCTTATTTCACTGTTTTTTTTTTTTTCACTCTTGTTTTTCCTTTTCACTGTTAACTTGCCTGCCTGCGACAACTTCTATCATTACTCCCACCTTCATCAGAAGAGTGGTTCTTTTCTTTTGCCAAAACATGCCTGTATTTATTATCCATTTCTTGTTCTTTATGTAAATATCCATGTTCATTATTATTAATAAACTTGCCTATCCTTAACTCCCTCTCCCCATTCCTTCTTCTACATGCTTGGAATTCCTGCTATTCTTGGACCCTTCTGGCAGTTTCTTTCTGTTATTCCACTTACTCACTACAGCAGTAGTTAGGAAGCTGTCTTACTACTTCAGTCCTCAGTAGTTGTCCAAGCTTGGGTCCAGTTTCTCTCTGTGCTTTCTAAATCCGCATCTCATCTTCCACAGTTTTAGATTTGGGACCATGGAGATTAGACTTTGATTGTTTCAACTTTATTTTCAGGAATGTCTAACTTTGTAAAGCATTCTGAGTGGTGTGACTGTCTTTGGGTAGATGCGGTCATTGGGTTGTGATTGTCATCAGTTTGGATTGCTGTTGGCAAATACAGTTTATTTTCAAAATAACTACTGACCCCTTTCATCTAATATACTGTGATTGCTTCAGTTATTTCCTATTTTTTGGTCATTTCTTCTCTGATACATTGGAAACTCCTCGAGCATTGAAGCTCTGTATTGTATTCTCATATGTAGTAAGTAAAGTAGTTTGAATTTAGTTGATTTTGAGGAAATAATTTGGATGATTTTTTATTTTTTATTTTTTATTTTTTTTACTTTTTATCTTTTTAATTTACCTGGAAAAAGAAGTACAGTTTTGGTGAGGCAGTTATTTAATGGCAAGTACTGTTGGATGGAATAAGAGGACAGCAGCCTCCCCTATGATGTTTTGGATCAGCTAAAGAGACGTGAAGCTAGAGACAGAAATGCCCCTGTTCCATAAATAAGACTGGCGAAGTAATCATCTTGACACAAAGCACAAAAAATGTTAGAATACACACACATACACACACACACACACACAGAGTCCTCTTTTTGCACCATTCTGATATGTAGGAATTCAGGTACCCTGGTTTAGTTAAACAGCATCAGTCTTGCAGCACTGTGATTCAGAGTTTAATTCCATGATACATTACCTACATGCAATTTGTATAACATATGAACTTCACTGCTAGTTTTTTCAGTCCATGCCTTGCTGTGTAAGTAAAAGATATGCATTATGATCAGTGATCATACTTCGTACTACTTCAGTGTCTCTCTGTGATTAGTTGCTGTGCATCCCTTATTGGTTTGTGGACAAGCAAAATAAAGCCTGTGACATTTTACAAAAATGAGTAATCAGAAGAAGAAGTAATCAGAAGAAGAAGATGGCTAACAAAGATAAAAGTGCATCAAACAAATGAAAAGTGATAATGACTGAAGTGAAAATCGAATGTAAGTGGATTGTAATGTAACGGGATTTATAGAAGAAATAGCTGATAGGGGTATGTTGGCATCACTGCCCCCAGAACGTCTAGGTATAAAGCCAGAGGAACTTAGTGAAGGGGAACTATGGACATAAATGAGGAAAGTGGTTTTGACGAAATAGACAGAAATGTCCCCAGAGGAAGTAACACAGCCTAAAAAAAGTTCACATTAAAAGAATTCTCAAAGATATTTCACAACATTTAAGGCACAAGATATAAAATGTTGAAGCAGATGCAAACATAGAAAGGAGTTTAAAATTAACCATGGCATAGAAACAGTACTTTCTATCATTAAGTTATAATGAGAAAAAAAGCCCAGCATTGCTCAAAATACTCTTCATTAGTTCCTTATGAAAAACAACAAGAAAATAAAGACTTCCAATTTCAGTGCTTCCAGCATTTGAAATTACACTGTACTAAATATTAGTTTTACTGTTTTTCATTTTCTCATATATTTGTAACTAACCATAACCAAGTTTTTAATGTTTAGAAAAAAATTTTTTTGAAGGCCACAAAACAATCATAATTTTCCCATTGATTAGTAAAATCACTTTTACACAGTCTCAGTTTTTGTGAACATTTTTGCTGTCTTGCATAACATATAAAGCAAGGATCGCCTGTACATTCTTTATGTGATGGGACTGTGCCAGCAGGAGAATGAAGGAAACCCTTTGGACCAGTAAAAAAAATTCAAAAATTATATATGTAGCACTGATCCCAGACTTTGAGTTTTTACAGGGCAAGGATATTCCAGACACAAGGACAAAAATGAGCAAGGCATTGGCAGCTTCTTACGCAGACTCAGCGGTAACCGGATGTAGTAAGTCAGCCATTTTTAAATACCATTTATTGATACCCACTGAGGGGTGTGGTATTGGTGATTAGCTACAGTGGAGGACAGAGTGGGGACTAAAAAATGAGAATTATGAAAAGTGGAGAACTAAGACTTGAAGGGCTTCAGAAACATGGAAAACTCATCTAATTTGAAATTTTCTCATCCTAGTTCTGAATATTCATGTAGTTTGTGTGCAACTACGTTCTGAAGTAGGGATTGGTATTTATATGAAGAACTTTCAAATTGAACTGTATTCAGCTCAATAAATATATTTTCTACCAAAATAATAATTAGTAATTGATTCTATCAACAGTCAATTTGAAATTCAGGTTTAATAATCTGTAGGATACTATAGTTTCATAAAATATAAGATACAGTTTTCTCTATAGGAAGCATAAAGTCTCATTGGTGATAAAACACATGACTGCATTAAGTTAAATTAGAATATAACTTTTTGATAATTACATACACAAGAAATGCAGACCTTTCAGAGTCAATGAGATTTCAAATGTTATCTAACACCCCCCACCCCGCCATGATTCCATCTGTTGAGCAATTTCTGTGAAAAGAAGATCTTTCCATGAAAATGCATGATCCATAGTGGCATGCATTCCTAATATTGCCAAAGAGATTCTTTGGGAATCTTCTCTAGTGTGTGAATCAAACATCAGACTGAACTCTATTTCTGCAGTTGCAGCTCTTTTACAAATGCAAACTACCCTTTGATTGAACCACATAGATTGGTTTCCAGCTTTAAAGAAGCAACATATTTACCAATTTCTATACTGTATAAGGCAGATTGAAGCTGTGGCCTAGAGCTCTACCCACCCCCATCCTGTGTCAACTTTTTTTGGAGCTGCTGCTTATTGGCC
The DNA here is from genome assembly GCF_964662115.1 of Mustela nivalis. Taxonomy (NCBI): domain Eukaryota; kingdom Metazoa; phylum Chordata; class Mammalia; order Carnivora; family Mustelidae; genus Mustela; species Mustela nivalis. The sequence goes on along the minus strand of NC_139030.1, from coordinate 15,990,439 downwards.
TGAGTAGATGGAATCCATTTCATTTCTTCTCTGGACATTACAAACCATGACATAGATTCAATATAGGGGGCCTATGGATTGAAGATGGAGGAAGAGTGATAGAGGAACTACTTCCTCAGTCATATTAATTATATAAGTGGTGGGAAGTATGCTAATAAATGAGCAGGTGGAATCTAAGGTAGCAGAGCAGAGTTTTATTCCCTGAGGGTTCAAGTTGATAAGCACAGTTTAGTATTGTTTAAGTTATTTATTACTACAACAGTCTCCCAGAAAAAAAAAAAAAATGTCTTTGTGGTGCTTTTAAAAATGGAAAATGATGCTGAATAAAAAAGCAGATGGCAAGTTAAATATTCATAATCCAGTGTCCCTTTGCCTTAATCATGTAGTAAACAACAGCTTGCACTGCAGTGCGTGAAACATATTAAGAATATGACTAATCTGTGTAAGTTCATTCATTAGGACATAGGGGTGAATTCTGAAGGTGATAAATGATGCTCACAGTAGTATTGTAAGAGCTATCGCTGAAAGGAAGTGAACAAATATAAGATGGAATTTTTGTGTCTAAATTTCTGTTTACACAAAACTTTCTTTCCTAACATGTATTTTATTTTATTAAATTCATTTTATGAATCTCATAGTGCCAAACAGCTGACATTCATGCACCTTAAGACTAAAATAATATGAGTTTATAGTACACATATTTTTTTAAAAAGTCTCTTTATATAACTTGGGGGTTTTGAGACAGGCTTTTTAATTTGGATGAAATTTTAAATTAAATAAGCACTATGATGAAAAAATAGTGAGGAAACCACATTTTAAAAATGCTAAACTACACTAATCATTAGATAAAGGCAAATCAAAACCATTTCACTTCATACTCATTAGGATGGCTATTATCAAAAACACACAGACAACAGAATATAACAAGTGTTGACAAGGTCGTAGACAAATTGGATGCTATGCGCATAGCTGATGAAAGTATAAAATGGTACAGCTGCTAGAGAAGACAACATGGTGGTTCCTCAAATAATTAAACTTAGAATTACCATATGATCCAGAAATCTCTTTCTGAATATATACCCTGAAGAACTGAATGCAGGGACCTGAGATATTTGCATACCACTGTTCTTAGCAACATTCTTCACAATAACCAAAATATAGAAGCATCTCAAATATTCATCAACGGATGAATGGATAAGCAAAATGTGGAATATTATTAAGCCTTAAAAAAGAAATGAAATTCTACTCATCCATAAACAAGGACTGAAATGTTGCCATTTGCAATGATGTGGATGGAACTAGAGGGTATTCTCCTAAGTGAAATGAGTAGTCAGAGAAAGACAGATACCATATGATTTCACTCATTTGTGGAATTTAAGAAACAAAATGAATATAGCGGGGGAAAAGAGAGGCAAACCAAGAAACAGTTTTAACTGTAGAGAAGATACTGATGGTTCCTGAAGGGGAGGGAGGTAGGAGGTTGGGGAAATAGACAATACGGATTAGGGAGGGCAGTTGTGATGAGCACTGGCTGATGGATGAAAGTGCTGAATCACTCTATTCTATACCTGAAATTAATATTACACTGCCTGTTAAGTAACTGGAATTAAATAAAAACTTGAAAGAAATGAAACTCTGATACATGGTATAGCATGGATAAATTTTGTTTAAAAAAAAAAAAATGTCTAGGATGCCTGGGTGGCTCTGACAGTTAAGCATCTGCCTTTGGCTCAAGTCATGATCCCAGTGTCCTAGGATCAGGTCCTGCATCAGGCTCCCTGCTCAGCTGCGAGCCCGCTTCTCCCACTTCCTGTTTTTCTCCCCTGCTTGTGCTTTCTCTTTCTCTTACAAATAAATAAAATCTTTTTAAAAAATAAGTTAAGGGGCGCCTGGGTGGCTCAGTTAAGGGGTGCCTGGGTTAAAGCCTCTGCCTTCGGCTCGGGTCATGATCCCAGGGTCCTGGGATCGAGCCCCATGTCAGGCTCTCTGCTTTGCAGGGAACCTGCTTCCTCCTCTCTCTCTCTCTCTGCCTGCCTCTCTGCCTACTTGTCTGTCAAATAAATAAATAAAATCTTAAAAAAAAAAAGTAAGTTAAAAGAGTAGTTACCAGATCCTGGGGTAGAGAGTAATGATGAGTTATGGTTTAGAAAGATAGGTTGCTCTGTGTATATGTGTGTGTGTGTATTATTTTTCCATATATTATAATTCCGTGAAAATGGAATTTTAGTGACAGATCATTTAGGTAGTAAGGATTGTTGGAGTGATGTTGGTTTTCTCTTACATTGGTTTTCTATGAACCATGTAGAACTTCATTTATTTTATCCTCTTCATCGTTTTTTAAAAAGTTTTTTATATACCCCTTATATTGCATTTTTATTCTTCCTGATTTAGTGTCATGTGCATTTTATTATTTTACATTATGTTTCTTATTTTAATTCAGGAAAGATTTTAAGATAACTAAAATCCCTCAAATCTATTAAAATAAAATGATGAAGTTGGTCACAAGACAAAAACGTGAAAATTTAAAAAATAATGTAGTGTTCAGAGTCAAAGATGAGTTTGAGTAATGCGGCTGTGTGAATCTATAGGCAGGGATATACACCTCCAGCTGGGCACTTCAGCAGGCTGAGATTTATAGAACTTTAGTTTAGCTGTTTGATGTGTGATTTGATAGTAGATAAAGATTTTTAAATGTGCAGTGGCGAGGGACGAAGTTGGGAAGGGCTTTTGTATGTGACTAGTATATGTCTGTTTGCAAAATATAGTCAGATGGACTATTTTTCCTTCTAGGAAACTTTCCCACTTCTACATGTTCATGTTTAGAATAAATGATGCCTGTGGTTTTCTAGGGTATCCTATGGTTGGTTATCTTCGCAATAGCACGTACCCGCCTTATTCTCTGGACCCACACTGTTCAGTGCAGGAGCCACAAACCCCATGTGGCTATGGAGCACTGGGAGTGTGACTGTTTCTTGGCTCTGAGTTTCTGGAATCACACACACTGCAGCATAAATTTAGACTCCAAGTTTGTGTAAGAATATAGACCTACTCATCTGATTTATCATGGGATGCTTTTTTCAGTCTGTTTGTTTTAAAACCTTCTCAGACCCAGATCAAGACATGCTGCTTCTTGGTTTGAGGCATTAGTAAGTGAAGATTTTTTTTCTTCACCAGGCTATAAGTCTTAGATTTAATGCAGTAGTCTCAGTACTGCCTGAAATGGACATTACAGTTCGATTTCCTTATTCTAATCGCATCTGCTGCTCTTGCCCCTTCTCATCAGAGCCCCTAACAGTCAGCTTGGCTCCCTTTACTCTCAATTTGTTTTTCTTTCATTCTTGCAAACATGCCTGTACTAGATGTGGGTGTTTTTGTATTTCATCCGTTATTTCCAAGTGTTACTATAAGAGTGTTTCTGAGTTAGCCATTTCTTGATTTTCTGGAGTCAGAAGTTTTATTGTTGTGGTGGTGATTTTTTTTTTTTTAAATTGTGTTCTGCTATTCAGTGGAACGTTGTTTCAGATTTTTAAAAGAAAGGAGATCATGGAAGACTTTTAGGAAGATTGTTTTTGGTTACTTTCATGTGAGTAGATCACAAAAGAGAAGACATTATATCAAATTGCTATTTATTTAATGCCTTTGATGATTGCTGAAAGGTCAGGTTTTATATTGAATACAAATTAAAAGAAAAAAATCACTAAATACATACTGTATGTTTCAAATGTATATGGAGCATCTACCCTTGCAACTATATTAAAATTTGTTATCACAGACTCCTGCCCCCCCTTTTCAAGAGAGTTTCATAAGTGGGAGAACTGTAAGGAGAGAAAATTGGGCTTGTAACATTTGCCAGAATTATTATTTGGCCCATCATCTATCTAAGAAGAGTTGTCTTGAGTGGTTCTGACAGCTTGGTTTTAGTTTTCTCTGAGAATGCAGGATTAGAAAACCAGGGATGGTATTCTCTAGGTGAGAAGGGGGCAGTTAAAAAGGACCAAGGCTATTGGTCTGCATTGTATTATACTGATATATCCTTCTTAGTTTGTGTTTTTTAATTTTATATTCATGCTAATAAAGAGTTTCTTTAAAATTTAACAATATGTTCTAATGAGTTATTTGGTGAGGCTGTGTTATGAGATAGTCACATGATACTCAGTATCAATGACTTGTATCAATATTTTAAGTGAATTCTTAAAGGCGTAAATGTATAAACAGTAGTAAATTCTCTCCTACTGGGTTTTATTCTCTGAATATTAAAAATCTATTATTAACAAGCATGCTGTTGTTATTTTTCTATGAAGAAAATGGCCTTCAGTCTCTTAGATTTTGAAACTTTATAGAAGTATTGTAAATGCTGAAGTTCAATAAATTTTTTATTCACTGGAAATTTGAGTGCCTGTTATGTGAATAAGCAGTGATAAACTGAACAGTCATTGCTCTTGCTTTGAGCTAAAAGTCCAGAAGGGAAGATGGACATTTGTGATTCTAAATAAGAATGCATTTCTTATTTGCATTTGTGATTCTAAATAAGACATATAAGGAGAAGTGTAAGATATTATGAGGGCCTCTATTGAAGTGATTCAAGTCAAGGTGATGGATCGCAAAATATGGTGCCCAGACAAGTAGCATTAGCAACACCAAGAAATTTCTGAGTAATGCAAATTCTAGGACCCTAACCAAGCCCTACTATGTCAAAGATATTAGGGATAACACTTAACAAGCTGTGTTTTTGACAAGTTCTCTGTGTGAATCTGGTGGCTAAGTTTGAGAACCACTGACCTTGTCACAGTTTCTCACTCGCTGATATTTGGAACAGGTAGTTCTTAATTGTGGGGGCCTAGCTTATGCATTGTAATCTATTTAGCAGCATTCTGGGTTCTAACCACTAAATGCCAGTAGCATCTCCCAGTTGTATCAACCAACAATGTCATCAGATATTACCTGAATCAAGCAGAAGAGAAATAATAAGATTAGAGCAGAGATCAATGAAATAGAAGCAAGAAGAACAGTAGAACAGATCAACAAAACTGGAAGGTGGTTTTATGAAAGAATTCATAAGATCGATAAACCACTGGCCAAACTTATCCAAAAGAAAAGAGAAAGGACCCAAATTAATAAAATCATGAATGAAAGGGGAAAGATCATGGCTAACGCCAAGGAAATAGAAACAATTATTGGAAATTATTATCAGCAACTGTATGCCAACAAATAAAGCAACCTTGAAGAAATGGATGCCTTTCTGGGAACTTACAAACTACTGAGACTAAAAGTAGAAGAAATAGACAATCCAAATAGATCAATAACCAGTAATAAAATTGAAGCAGTAATCAAAAACCTCCTAAAAAACAAAAGTCCAGGGCCAGATGGCTTCCTAGGGGAATTCTACCAAACATTTTAAAGAAGAAATGGTACCTATTCTACTGAAACTGTTCCAAAAAATAGAAAAAGAAGAAAAACTTCCAAACTCCCTCTACAAGGCCAACATTATCCTGATCTCAATACCAGACAAAGACCCCAGCAAAAAGGACAATAACAGACCAGTATCCCTGATCAGCATGGATGTCAAGATTCCCAACAAGATCCTAGCTAACCGGACCCAACAGTTTGTTAAAAGGATTATTCACCACGACAAAATGGGTTTTATGCCAAGGGTGCAAGGGTGGTTTCAACATTCAGAGATCAATCAACCTGGTAGAGCACATCAATAAAAGAAAAGACAAGAACTATATGATCCTCTTAATTGATGCAGAAAAACCATTTAACAAAATACAACACCTGTTTGTGATTAAAATTCTTCAAAGTATAGGGATAGAGGGAGCATTCCTCAATATCATAGAAACCATCTAGGATAAGCCCATAGTGAATACCATTGTCAGTGGGGAAAGCTGAGAGCTTTTTCCCTAAGATCAGGAGCACAACAGGGATGCCCACTCTTGCCACTATTGTTCAGCGTAGTACTATAAGTCCTAGCCTCATCAACCAGACAACAAAAAGAAATAAAAGGGATCCAAATTGGCAAAGAAGAAATCAAACTTTCCCTCCTCACAGGTGACATGATGCTTTATGTGGAAAATGCAAAGGACTCTACCCCCAAATTACTAGAATTCATACAGCAATTCAGCAATGTGGCAGGATATGAAATCAATGCACAGAAATTAGGTGCCACACACACACACACACACACACACACACACACACACACACACACAATGTAACTATAGAAAGAGAAATTAGGGAATCAGTTCTATTCACAATAGCAACAAAAACCATAAGCTACCTAGCAATAAACTTAACTAAGGAGGCAAAGTATCTATACTCTAAAAACTACAGAACACTTATAAAAGAAATTGAGGAAGACACAAAAAGATGGAAAAATCTTCCATGCTCATGGATTGGAAGAATAAACATTGTTAAAATGTTTGTCCTCCCCAGAGCAATTTATACTTTAAGTGCCATCCCTATTAAAATACCATTGACATTTTTCAAAGAGCTAGAAACAAAAAATCCTGAAATGTGTATGTAACCAGAAAAGATCCTGAATCATCAAGGGAAGGATGAAAAAGAAAAATGAAGCTGGTACATCATGTTGTCAGACTTCAAGCTATATTACAAAGCTGTGATCACTGAGACAGCATGGTACTGACACAAAAACAGACACATAGGCCAATGGAACAGAATAGAGACTCCAGAAATAGGTCCTCAACTCTGTGGTCAACTCATCTTTGGCAAATCGGGAAAAAAATATCCAATGGGGAAAAGACAGTCTCTTCAATAAGTGGTGCTTGGTAAATTGGACAGCTACATAAAGACAAATGAAACTGGAACATTCCTTTACACCATACACAAAGATGAACTCAAAATGCATGAAAGACCTCAGGGTGAGATAGGATTCGTCAGAATCCTAGAGGAGAATATAGGCAGTTACCTCTTTGACATCGGCCTCAGTACCTTCTTTCAAGGCATATCTCCAAAGGCAAGAGAAACAAAAGCAAAAATGAACTTTTGGGATTTCATCAAGATAAAAAGCTTCTGCACAGCAAAGGAAACAGTCAACAAAACTAAGAGGCAGCCCACAGAATGGGAGAAGATATTTGCAAATGACATTACAGATGAAGGTCTGATATCCGAGATCCATAAATAACTTCTTATACTCAACACTCAAAAAAACTAACCCAGTCAAAAAATGGGCAGAAGACACGAACAGACACTTACCCAAAAAAAGACATACATATAGCTAACAGACACATGAAAAAATGTTCAACGTCACTTGCAATCAGGGACATACAAATCAAAACCACAGTGAGATACCACCTTACACCAGTTAGAACAGCAAAAATTAACAAAACAGAAAACAACAAATGTTGACCAGACTGTGGAGAAAGGGGAACCCTCTTACACTCTTGGTGGGAATGCAAGTTGGTGCAGCCACTTTGGAAAACAGTATGGAGGTTACTCAAGATGTTAAGAATACAGCTACCCTATGACCCAGCAATTGCATTACTGGGTATTTACCCCAAAGATATAGTGAAAGAAGGACCACATGCACCCCAATGTTCATAGCAGCAGTGTCCCCAATAGCCAAAATGTGGAAAGAGCTGAGATGCCCTTCAACAGATGAAGGATAAAGAAGATGTGGCCCATACACACAATGGAATATTATTCAGCCATCAGAAACAATGACTACCCACCAGAGGGGATTATGTTAAGTGAAGTAAGTCAAGCAGAGAAAGACAATTATATGGTTTCACTCATATGTGGAACATAAGCAATAGCATGGAGGACCACCAGGGAAGAGAGGGGAATCCAAAGGAAAAGGAATCAGAGAGGGTGATGAACCATGAGAGACTATGGACCCTGAGAAACGATCTGGGGGTTGCAGAAAGGAGAAGGGTGGAGAGAGGGGGAAGAGAGTGATGGGTATTGAGGAGGGCACTTGCTGTGATGAGCAATGGGTGTTATACTGAATCGTTGAACATTACATCAAAAACTAATTATGTACTATATGGTGACTAAACATAATAATAATTTAAAAAGATATTGCCAAATGTTTCCTAGGTACAAATTCTTGTTGCCTGCATCCTGTCTCACCAATAGTCCCCTTCACGCACACATACAACATAATATTCAAGTAACATGCTTTTCCCTTTATCTTGTCATAAGGTGTCTTGTCATAGTGTGTCTTGAGTGCTCTGAAGCAAGTAAAAAGGGATATCACCATGTTTCTTTCACAGAGGAGTCCTAAATAATTTTGCACTAGCATCTAAACACAGAGAATGTGGTCTCTTTAGTATTTCTTTTTTTTCTTTTTGCTTTCAACTTCTTTTTCTTCTCACTTCTCCTTCACCCTTCACCTGTATTTTCCTTCTTTTCAAAGTAGGAAGTGAATAAATATTCTTATAGATTAGTCTTGTTGTGACCTTAAATAGCAACTTACTCTGTATATCTTCTAAACTTAGCAATTTGATGAATCTTATGTAATTAAAACAGGGTTTATTTTCACATAAATTAGATTGAGGCACCTGCTTCTTCCTAAGACCTTTGAATATAATTAAGAAAATGAAAGGTACCTTTTTTCTTATATTAATAGTAAGTCAAAATAGTCTCATTGGTGAATTATGTGGCATAGAATTATCTGTCAATCACAGATTACCTTGGAGATTCATTTTTTTCTGAGGCTTTTTTGTTGTTGTTGTTGTTGTAGTTATTTAACCATTATATTTCAAAAACTTTTTTCTATGCCCTGGTTATAGAGTAGGAAGATGTTCCAGTTTTTATCTCTAAAGTAAACTCCAAACTATTTTAGTTTTCTGGTTTTCAGATCATAGGGGATCTGTTTGAGGGCAGATTGCTAGGAGCCAAGTAGATAAAAGTAGTTGCAATTAAAAAGCAGAGATCACTACAATTATAGCAGTAATGTCTTTTGATAGGTTTATAAACATATGTACTTCTAAAATAATTAGATGCACCTGAACCCATGGCATGTTTCTACAGGTTAGTTGTACTGTTGGGCCCAGAATAGGACTCATGTGCCATTAGCGTTCGGCTCATACTACCTGATAAGGGTGAGTGAGGGCCAGTGATATTTTGTCACTTCTAAGAACAGATTCCTGAGCAGGAAGCAGTTGTGTACTAGAGATGATGGATATAATGATGTGATGGTTTTGATGATAATGGTGATAATAAATAATATGTAGTTGGAACAAGCTTCTAATGGGTATGTTTCACAGAAAGCAGAGGGTTGTAAGATACAGGTGATCATGGAAGAGATAAAACGTTATCTAGATTTTGGACAGATTTTAGATATAACAGAATCTTGTGGGATTTTTTGTTTGTTTGTTTGTTTGTTTTGCATTTTTAAGAGCTTTTGATTGATGACAGTACAGAACTGTGGTGGGGATAGGGGCAGTTGCCGAATGCCATGGGCAAAATATGAAAAGAATCAGAAAGAGCATGGGTATGGGCATGGGGATTCAGTACATTGTGGTCTGAAGGGCAAGCCCTGGTCACAGCTTCCTATCAGCACTCAGAATCCCTGAAGATACAGAATATAAGAATCCAGGATCCCTCAGGTTTACTCACAAAAATAAAATTGCATGTTTCCAGTGAGTCCAGCTGGAGATGACAGCTGGGAAATAAGGGACTGTCAGAAAGGAGACAGATGGTGATAGTCAGATAAAGACAGGCAGAAAAAAGAATGGGAGACACAGGAAAGAGGTTCAGGAACAACCAGAGGGACCAGGACACTCAGAAGGGACAGCTAGAGACAGAGCCAGAGAAAGGATGGCCTGGGACAGGCAGACCCCCATGTACAGAAGCCATGTTTCCAGTTCAACAGTGGGTTGCGGGGGCCATGGTGACGTGGGCCGAGGTTACAGAAGCACTCACACCCTTGCACTCACACCCCCCCCCAGGTAATACATCTATGTATATGTAATAGGTGCAGGGTCTTTCAGGAACCGGGAAGGGGATACAGAGCTCCAAGACGCATCTAGCTGCAGGGTGTGCGCTTGTTTTAATTCATAGCCCTGGATATTTGCTTTTAGTTTAACGTATGCTTCTTAGGTGGGAGAGACTATATAACCCATTTATTGACTCCATGCTTGTTCACAGAATTGTGCTGAGTCCTGAAGACACCATCATTTCCAAGGTCTTTACATCTATGCACGTATTTATATTTTATTTGTTGTGATATTCAAAATAAGAGGTAGTAGAAATATAAGCATAGAGTTCTATGGTTTGTAAAATATTATTTCTCATTTCCTATCAAATTCTGTCTAACAAGGACCAGTGTTTTTATGGTCTTCTTACTCATGAAGAATCTGAGGCTTGGGGACTCTGGGTGGCTCAGTGGGTTAAGCATCTGCCTTCGGCTGAGGTTATGATCCCAGGGTCCTGGCATCGAGCCTGGCATCAGGCTTTCTGCTCAGTCAGGAGTCTGCTTCTCCCTCTTCTCCTCCCCACTGCTGTACTGAGTCCTGAACCAGGCTCTCTGCTCAGCTACCTACTTGCCACCCCCCTGCTCGTGCTCTCTCTCTCTATCTCTCTCTCATGAATAAATAAAAAAATCTTAAAAAAAAAAAAAAAAAGAATCTGAGGCTCATCGGTAATTTGAAACAAATGAAAGACCTACCAAATAACCAAGAATAGGACAGGTATTTCTGACACAGGAGTCAGTGGTTTTGCTACTATACTGTTTGTAGCATCTATTCACAGGCATGATTTTGTTTCAAAAAAAATCTGTCATCTGTTTAAATAGAATTACTACGTAAAAAATGCTCATTAAAATGTGACAGTATCATAAATGAACTATTAAATTATTGAGGATGGATAATTAGAACTAGATGGGAAGGCTTAAAAGATACAGAGTTTAAATAGATGTATATATAATTTATTGTTTAAGAAATTTCTAATTAGAAAGATTCTATTTCAGTATGACTGTAATTTCCAAACTTTCAGTAAATGTAATTAAGTGAGCATCTTCCAAATTTCCATCGGCATGCCCAACTTTTTGTAAGTAGCTTGCCGGTTGTCCTCTAGCTCCTTTATATGGTGAAATGTTTGCAGGTGTATTGACAAAATTATAATTCGCATTTTACCATTTTCATATATGAGAGAGAAATTACTTAGTTAAAAATGCTATCAATGGAAGGCAGCTGAAAATTAAGAAAACATAGCCTCCTGGATTTAGGTACCATGCCAATTACATTTTTTAAGAAATATTTTATTCATATTTGATAAGTAATATTTTTTGTGTATTGGTTATTTTAAAATATTTTATTGAAGAAGAAACACATGTATTAAAACCTGAGAAGTGATTAAAAATCCATATATAATATAATGCTAATACTTCCGTGTTTCTGTATAGATAAATTTAGAACAAATATACCATTTTTTACATAGTTGTAAGCAAAATTAACTTACTTATTTATTGAAGTATAGTTGACATATAATATCATATGAGTTTCAGGTGTGTAATATAGTAACTTGACAATTCCATACAATGTGTTTACACTCACCACGATAAGTTATCATCTGTCACCATACAAGGTTGTTACAATATTATTGACTATATTCCTTGTGCTGTATTTTTCATCCCTGTGACTTACTAATTCTGTGACTGGAAGCTTGTACCTTTTAATCCTCTTCGTCTATTTCACCAGTTCCTCCAGTCGCTGCCCTCTGTGATAATCAAGTTTGTCTTCTGTATCTATGAATCTGTTTCTGCTTTTTGTTCATTTGTTTTGTTTAACAAATTCCACATACAAATAACATAATATGATTTTTTATCTTTCTCCATCCAATTTAGTTCACTTAGCACAGTATGGTCTAGGTCCACCATTTTGTTTCAAATAAGTTATCCTTCTTTATAGCTGAGCATTATTCCAGTGGGGTGTGTGTGTGTGTGTGTGTGTCCATGTGTACCACCTCTTCTTTATCCATTCATCTATCAATGGACACTTAGGTTGCTCCCATTACTTGGCTATTGTAAATAATGCTGCAATAAACACATACAATTTTTTAAAGGAACAAAATATCAACTACAAAGGTGTGTGTGTGTGTTGGACATCCATTATGTTATAGAAATGTTGAACTGGAAGTGACATCAAAGTCTATCCAGTCCACCCAGACCACTTTACTGGCTAATGAATGGGAGCCAGGAGAGCTTAAATCAATGATTTGAGGTCATACGTTTTATTAGTAGCAGAGTCAAGACTAGAACACAATTCCTCTCATCCAGTTTTCTTCTCTCATTACTCTGCTGGCTCTTCAGCTTTATTTATATTAATTTACACTCATTTCGAACTGATGTGCTTGAGACTTCTGCCATCTTGCTGTGCTTATTATATGGGGACACCTCACTTGACTCTAGGGTGTTTCATTTGGAGTAACATTGATTTACAGTCATTCTCAATGACCATCTGAAATGCTCTAGCATCCTCAAAACCTGGGCTTCCATTTAAACAAGTTGGTTAAATAGGACGTGTACCCCCACACTTTCTAATATGTAAGGGTTTTCTCTTCCATCTTGATGTAAGTTGAAGCTCATTGAGCAGGGGGACTCTCTCTGTAATTGTCTCCTGAGTTTGAGTGCTCAGGGTCCTGATGATACACCTAATGACAGGATTCCTCCAAATTCTCAGAGCAGAGGAAGGAAGTAAGGGGTGAGTGAAATGGGGAGTGTGATCAAGAGGTACAAACTTCCAGAGCCATTTCCTCATATAATCTCAACCTCTGAGATGTAATGAGACTGATGTTGATAGAGGGACATCCCAAGAACATGTTTCTTTTACTTGTGATAAGAACAAGGGAATTTTAAAGAGTAGAGAAAATATTTTAAGGATAAATCCTGTTTCCACTTATTCCATTTATGTATAAATGTAAATATGTAAATTTGTAGACATTTAGAAAAGAGAAAAAAACTTTTCCTTGAAACAATGTGTCTAGGAAGTCTTAAATTGGATTGAAAAAGAGTTTGTGGGTATATATAGTTCATATAAAAAGCCTCATCTAGTTGCATGTAGCCTTCAACCACTTCCTACGTCCCTATCTCAACTCCTGGAAGGAAGGAAAGTGGAGAGAAAATTATGGGAGAAGAGACTCTTTCAACTAATAATTTTTACCCAGTACATTTTGGGTTCAGTAAAAGTCAGCATTTGATCAGTAGTGTGTGTGTGTGTGTGTGTGTGTGTGTGTGTGTACACAGTCCTGTGTAATGAGAATAAATATTCAACATGATACTTCTGAAGCTCATCATGAAAATACTATATTGATGCTTACTAACTTTTACTCACCAAGTCACATCTAATGGGCAATCTAGTTTTTATTTCATTTTTTTTCTTTTCTTATTTTATTTTATTTTATTTTTATTTTTTTTTAGTGAGGATAGTAGGAGGGGCAGTGGGTGAGGGAGAGACAAAATCTTAAACAGGCTTCACACACAATGCAGAACCACTGCAGTGCTCTATCTCAGAACCCTGAGATCATGACATGAGCAGAAATCAAATGTCATCTTCTTAACTATCTGAGCCACCCAGGAACCCCAATCTATTATTTATTTTAAAGGGATGCTTAACTAATACGTGTGAAACAGATTATGGATTAATTAGAAGACTCAGTATCTAATGTCACCCTGCTTTTGTCCCTAATCCAATCAGGAATTTTGGCAAATTTTATGATTACTAGGGCAAAATAATGCATCTCAACTTAATAATCAGAGGAGTCCATATTTTTATGAATTTAAGCCCCACCACAGATTTTCTCATGGCAGTTGTGTTCACACCGGCGTTAAAAATACATTCTTTTCTTGGTATTATTTAACTTCTCTCCTAATTATTTCAACATTTAAATTAAAAAGAACAGAGGTAAACATCATTGTAAAGTCTTGACACTTAATTTTCTTTTGTCATGGAGAACAGAAACTGAGATGTTTCCAAAGAGACAAGCCAAGGTGTGCCTCGGTGACTCAGTCTTAGCATCTGCCTTTGACTCAGGTCATGATCCCATGGGATCAAACCCCACAGTGGGCTCTTTGCTGTGCCCAGAGCCTGTTTCTCTCTCTCCCTCTGCCTACAGCACCCTTGCTTGTGCTCTCTCTCTCTCGCTTTGTGTCAAATAAATACATTTTTTAAAAAGGAGAAAAGCCAACGTTGGTGGCATCACAATTCCGGACTTCAAGCTCTATTACAAAGCTGTCATCATCAAGACAGCATGGTATTGGCACAAAAACAGACCCATAGATCAATGGAACAGAATAGAGAGCCCAGAAATAGACCCTCAACTCTATGGTCAACTCATCTTCGACAAAGCAGGAAAGAATGTCCAATGGAAAAAAGACAGCCTCTTCAATAAATGGTGCTGGGAAAATTGGACAGCCACATGCAGAAAAATGAAATTGGACCATTTCCTTACACCACACACAAAAATAGACTCAAAATGGATGAAGGACCTCAATGTGCGAAAGGAATCCATCAAAATCCTTGAGGAGACCACAGGCAGCAACCTCTTCGACCTCAGCCGCAGCGACATCTTCCTAGGAACAACGCCAAAGGCAAGGGAAGCAAGGGCAAAAATGAACTATTGGGATTTCATCAAGATCAAAAGCTTTTGCACAGCAAAGGAAACAGTTAACAAAATCAAAAGACAACTGACAGAATGGGAGAAGATATTTGCAAACGACATATCAGATAAAGGACTAGTGTCCAGAATCTATAAAGAACTTAGCAAACTCAACACCCAAAGAACAAATAATCCAATCAAGAAATGGGCAGAGGACATGAACAGACATTTCTGCAAAGAAGACATCCAGATGGCCAACAGACACATGAAAAAGTGCTCCATATCACTCGGCATCAGGGAAATACAAATCAAAACCACAATGAGATATCACCTCACACCAGTCAGAATGGCTAAAATCAACAAGTCAGGAAATGACAGATGCTGGCAAGGATGCGGAGAAAGGGGAACCCTCCTACACTGTTGGTGGGAATGCAAGCTGGTGCAACCACTCTGGAAAACAGCATGGAGGTTCCTCAAAATGTTGAAAATAGAACTGCCCTATGACCCAGCAATTGCACTATTGGGTATTTACCCTAAAGATACAAACGTAGTGATCCAAAGGGGCACGTGTACCCGAATGTTTATAGCAGCAATGTCCACAATAGCCAAACTATGGAAAGAACCTAGATGTCCATCAACAGATGAATGGATCAAGAAGATGTTGTATATATACACAATGGAATACTATGCAGCCATCAAAAGAAATGAAATCTTGCCATTTGCGACAACATGGATGGAACTAGAGTGTATCATGCTTAGCGAAATAAGTCAAGCAGAGAAAGACAACTATCATATGATCTCCCTGATATGAGGAAGTGGTAATTCAACATGGGGGCTTAAGTGGGTACGAGAAGAATAAATGAAAGAATCTGGGATTGGGAGGGAGACAAACCATAAGTGACTCTTAATCTCACAAAACAAACTGAGGGTTGCTGGGGGGAGGGGGTTTGGGAGAAGGGGGTGGGATTATGGACATTGGGGAGGGTATGTGCTTTGGTGAGTGCTGTGAAGTGTGTAAACCTGGTGATTCACAGACCTGTACCCCTGGGGATAAAAATATATGTTTATAAAAAATAAAAAATTATAAATTAAAAAAAAAAAAGGAGAAAAGCCAAGATCAAAGTGTATTGGTTGAACATCTGTGACTCTGTTGTATGTGTTCTTTTTTTTTTTTTTTTTAAAGATTTTATTTATTTATTTGACAGAGAGAGATCACAAGTAGGCAGAGAGGCAGGCAGAGAGAGAGAGGAGGAAGCAGGCTCCCTGCTGAGCAGAGAGCCCGATGCGGGACTCGATCCCAGGACCCTGAGATCATGACCTGAGCCGAAGGCAGCGGCTTAACCACTGAGCCACCCAGGCGCCCTGTTGTATGTGTTCCTAATCAGGCTCTCTAGTTCTTAACTTACATGCTGGCTTTGAGTACTGCTAGAATATTGAGACTTTGTTATATTAAAGAGCCAGTTAAAAAATAATTTTTTAATTGAAGGGAGGATAAGAGGGCACCTGGTTGGCTCCATCTGCTTTCAGCTTAGGTTGTGATCCTGGAGTCCTGGGATCAGGTCCAGTGTCAGGTTCCCTGATCTGTGGGGAGCCGGCTTCTCCCTCTGCCTCTGTCTCTCTGTCTCTGTCTCTCTCTCTCTCTCTGTGTCTCTCATGAGTAAAGAAATAAAATCTTAAAAAGGGGGGATAAGATGTATTTGTGCTATGCATATCCTATGTATGTGTATTCTGTCTACATATATTATGTATATGCCTATTTTTGTTAAATATAATACAGTATAAACACCTAAATACTGTTAAATGTAAAAATACATGCCAGCAATGTATGATTGATTGATATTTTGCTGGGTATTCCTTTAATCCCAAGGAATATTAACCTGTTAATAGGTTCTGTAATAATGTTATATAGCCCTTTCTCTTATGCCTACATTCCAACAGCAGAGACCCTAGAGGCACGATCTCAGTGATCTGGCATATGCTGTAGTAGAGGCTTACAGTTGACAATAGCTGCTGCAAACAGAGTTGGTTAGTACTTGTGTGAAACTACGTGGAGTCCACATGGGTGACCTGGGTGGACATAGGACAGTTAGTCATCAGGCTTTGGGGTAAGTCCATTTTCATTCTGCAGGTTTGAGTTGGAAATTCTCTAACCACAGGAGAGGCTGTTTCCTTGGCTTTCTTGTCATGGCTCTCATTGACCTTTTGGAAGTGCCAGCATTGTGAAACATAAGCTATGTACCAAACTTAATTCTCCCAAGTGCCCACCAGCTCTGCCCTTAACTAACTCTTCTCTAGGGATAAATAATACAATTTGATGGAAGGTGAGACATGATGTACTCTGTCAGGGGATCCACAAAAATGGAAATTTTAAGGAACTAACACCAAATACAGTACGAATCTAAATTAGTGTCTTTCCAAAGACAATTTCCCCAACTTTCACTTGAATGATTGAAATTGTTTTTAACTCGTGAGATTTAATTTTAGCCCAATGCCTGGAGTTTAAGGAAAAAATCGGGAAGCATGGCTGTCTTATCAGGCCACCCTTAGGTATTATTACCTGTAAGGCTCATATAAGGAAACAGACATGTTGGTCACCTTTGCCCACATCACTCTGCTAGGTGATATGGGTATAAAGCTGAACAGGACATAGAGTTTCTCTTTAAGGATAGAAAACTACATTTAATTTTTTTCTTTTCTGCATATAGCAATAAATGTAGTAATTTTCCTTTTTAGAATTAGTAACCATAGTATTCATTTGAATATTCAGAGGTGATGGGAGTTTCAAATTCTAGCTTTATAGGTACTTTCTAGTGACTGATATAATAGGTTTCAGAGGCCCATTAACTCTGCCTGGTGTCCACATAAGTAATCACACACTCTATTGTATGAATGGATTACATTTTTCATAACGACTTGAAAATATAAAACCTTTCTTTCTCTCCCTATTAGTTATTCTCTTTTGGCGCGTAAGTGGAGGAGACATAATGAAGTACTAGGAATTTTATCTATTTGAACTCAAGTAATATCTCCCAAGGTGACATTCCATGGCTAAGAAAGCAGTCTTCTTGGTTTTGTGTTTTAAAACACACCTATTTAAATCTAGATTTAGATGATGCTTTTCTTGCAGGAATTTGAAAATGCTTAACAAATGTAACATTAATCATTTCTCTTTACAAATATATTCAGGCTTCTGAAGTTTTCTAATTAGCTGTTCTTCTTGGCCAGCTGCATGTATATGTCTCTAGAAAATTTGCATCATCGTCACGAGGTAGTAGTTACACAATTGTGACCCTACTGTTTGATTCTGGCTCTTTCTTTTGCTGCCCTACCAGAATCCTGAGACATAGCACAGAAAGGTCACAGCAGGGTTGCAGTGAACAGAAGCTTGACTTAGCCACTGCTGGGTTTTGTGAATGGGAAGAGAGAATAGTTGATGTGCATGATAATTGGCAAATCTGAGTGCTGAAACAATTCTGATCAGTAGATAGTGCCTGGTCAAATCAAAGTCTGTTTATACATAGGCTGAGTCCATATGGGGGCAGGGACCTTTTCACTTAAAGAATTAGGGAAGTGACCATTTCAGATTTAATTCCAGAGTTATGGGACCTTAACTGTGGAGTAAATTTGAGTTCATATCCCAAGGGAAAGATGAAAATAAATGCAACAGAGATGCATTCAAGAACGTAAATTTTAGGGGCACCTGGGTGGTTCAGTCAGTAAGTGTCTGCCTTTGGCTCCGGTCATGATCCCAGTGTTCTGGGATCCAACCCCCACACTGGGGTCCGGGCTAGGCGGGAAGCCGGCTTCACCCTCTCTCACTCTCCCTGTTTGTGTTCCTGCTCTCAATCTCTCTCTCTCTTTCTCTCTGTCAAATAAATAAATGAAATCTTAAAAAGAAAGGAATGCAAATGTTATTATTTAATGAATTTTAGTTGATGAGCTCCTTTATGCCTTCTATGTCAAAAAGATAAGAAGACAAATAAGGCAGTGTATTCTTACATCTTGTCATCTCAAAAACTCAACATACTCTTAAACAAATCAGTAATTTCTTTCTTTTCCAGGAAACTCAAAACCTAGTGACCAAAAGGAAATTTCTTAGAGTAGTTGAGAATAGTTAAATGGGCAAATTTTGTTGTCTATAAATTATACACTAAAAAGCTGATTTTAAAAATAGTGGGTGATCTTTCTCCAACAGACAACTCTGTGCATTATTTACCTTATGTAGAAGTATTATTGTAAAGAATAGTACCAGTATTTACTTATACACCAAGAGATAATGTCTCCTTTGGTCTGATACTGATTACGGAATAATTATTGCTTATAGAATCAATTCCAATTTCCTTCCCTTCCTTCTTCCCTCTTTCTCCTTTTTGACCTTCATTAACAGTAGGTATTCTTTGATTTAAAAATGCCTTTTCCTTTAGTCCTCTGTGACCCTGTGATGCTTTGAAATGTCTGTTATTCAATTACATCTCCAGAAAGTTTAGCACCTTGCTTTACTTTTCTGAATGTCCACTGAAGAATTCATATGTTGACTATCCATAGGCACCTCAAACTCAGCTTATTCAAAGTTGAGCTCACTGCCATTCCTTGCTAACTCTACTGTTTCCCAGACTATGGTGAATGATACCATTGTGTGCCAGTTCTTAAGTATTCCTCCAGGATTCCCTTTCCCTGATCCCTCCTATCCAAATGACATCCAACTTCTATCAGTTCTACCTCCATATGACTTCTTGGACTCATTCCCTTGTATCCTTTTCCTTCCACCTTAATTCAGACTCCATTCATCTTTTTCCTAGCCTACTGCTCCTTCTGCATGTTCTCTTTATATTAGCCTTGCGTTCCTTCAATCCCTGCAACCTGTGGTAGCAACATGATGCTTACATCCTACTCATCATATCATTTCCTGGCTTAATCTTTTGTTACTGACTTTTCATTGCCTACTAGGTGGGAATCCAGATCCCATGGTGTGAAACATGAGGTCCTCCATGACATGGAGTCTGTCTACAGGCCCCAGCTAAATTTACTAGCTTGGCCTTTGTTGTGTGCTGAATCTTTGTGTTTTTTCCAAAATGAATATGTTGAAGTCCTAACCCTCAATGTGATAGTGTTTGGAGTTGGAGGCCTTGGGAGCTGTTTAGAGCATGAGGATGGAATTCTCAAGAATGAGATTAGTGCCCTTATGAAAAAAAAAAAAAAAGATTGGAGAGCTTCTTTTATCTCTCTGGCTTTTTGTCCTATGAAGATAGCCATCTGCAAATCAGAAAGAAGATAGAGTGAGAAGATAGCCATCTGCAAACCAGAAAGAAGGCTCTCACCAGACATCAGTTCTGATGGCACCTTGCTCTTTGACATTCCAGCCTCCAGAATTAGAGAAATAAATGTTTTTGTTTAAGTCTCCAAGCCCATGGCACTTTGTTGTTGAAGCTCGAGTTAAGAAGGTCTCTAAAATTATGATATGTTGTCTAGGTCCGTCAAGTTTTTGTTTAAACTGTTTATTCTACATTGAATGGTCTTACCCAAAGAGGTGGAATAGTCACCTGCTCTAGCATCAACCGTGTTTGGAAATTATTCCTTTTCCTCTGAGGGATAATTGGACACTCCTTCCCACATCACCAAAGCAATGTGTTTCTAGATCATCCCTGTTGTTTAAGGACAGCTTCTATGAGTGATTCATCTCAGTGGTTCATACACTTAGCATGGCTTCAGAAACATACTAAACACAAAGGTTTGGCAAGGTACCAATAGTTATTCATATTTCTTGCCATTCTTTGAGGCTGAAAGGCTTATGATGCTTCAAGAGTTTGAATACGAGACTTTTAAGATCAGTGAAACCCAATAAAGATACTTGAAGAATTGGTTCCTGAGGTTTTTAGATGGAAGGAAGTTGGGTAAAAAATTATGAGAGTGTCAGTAGTCATCTCTTTGAATATATAGGGATGACCTATAACTAAATATTTATCCATGAGTAGTGATGTCACAAAATTGCTAATACTTCAACTTAAATAAACAAATATAATTTTTTTTGTTAAGTGATTTGCTCTCATTTGCTTATGGGAAGCCACCTGCTCAGTACAAGAAGGACATACCTTATTTTGGTCCATTTATGTCTGATCTATTGCATTAACCTGTAATGCACCAGATTAAGCTATCCCTTTAGGCAATGCTAACTCCCTAGATTAAAAATGCTCAGTCTCCCAGCCAATTCCCCTCTCCTGACTCTCACCATAAACTGACATCTGATAAAGGGTTGATTTCCTAACTTTGTGGTACTTAGATAAGATCTATTCATTGTAATGACCTCTGCATCTCTCGACTCAGCTGTTTTTATCCTGTATTCCTGTTGTTTATCATAATGGCTGAGTTTCCAAACTGCTGGAGCCCAGATTGACATATGTCCTCTGCACTGAGTAGAGACAGTGGCATTCTCTTGTCTACTCAACCTTCCTTTGGCTCATGATGGCTCTTTAGATATCCTGTATCATGGCTTCAGTTTCCATCAGATCTTCACTGGTTAACCACCAGTTCACTTTTTCTACCTAATTCTACTTAACATTTCTCCCAAATAACTCAAATGATACAATGTGTCTCTTCCCACTAGCAAGTATGATATGATCAGAAAGGACCAGTCATAATGTTTTTAGGGCCAGATGAGATATAAAGATGCTTTTTTTGCATTATATATGTAATTAATTAATCAAATAATGTACTGTTAAATGAAATACATTCCATCTTCCTACTTTGGCAAAGATATCTCCCTAACATTCTGGAAAATCAAGTCTGAATTGAGAATGATCTGACTCCTTTGAATTCTGTGCCCAACTCAACAACATAGAGAATCAGAACCTGGCATCTGGCATTTATGTCCATCCCCCTTTTCTTAGTACTTTGATGAACCTCAAACATGTGGATACCCTAGCCAACATGTTGAAAATGTTTACACCTTTCCATAAACATATCCCCCAATATGCTCATTAAGCCCACAGTTGTCCATACATGTAGCACAATCTATCCTAAGGAGGAAAAAAACAAGGAATGAACTTCTGCAAGCTCTAGAAGAGGGCTCAGTTAGAAATTTTTAGAGTCTAGGCAGGTATGGACTCTGGATGGGTATATTACCAACAGATAACTATGGCATCTCCTCTGCCTCATAAAATCCTTGTTCCATAAATAGGAGTACAGAGGAAGAATAGAGGAATAGAGGAAGGATTGAGAATCCTGTAAATTACAGGGACCGAAGTGTTCTTCATCTAAGGAGGATCAGCTTACAGATTTCTTTTTCCATAATCTCAAGTGGAAAAGCTATGCGATTCTACCAACTATTACCCGTATTTAATACTCTATTGTCTTTTCTTTATTCATCCTGTACTCCGATTCTTTTTTATATTCCTAGAGAAGATCAATCACCAATCAATCTGCCTGGGAACAATCACTCTTTGACCCCATTTTCAAAAAGACTCCAGGAAACAATAAAAAGATAAAATTAATAGGTATTGCTTAATATTTACAGTCCATTTTCCCTGTTACACCTTTATAAGTTTTACACTTGACTCTGTCTAGATTGCAGTAACACATACTCTTCAGTCCAGCAGTTAACTCCTCCAGCTCTGCAGTAATGCTGTTGATTATTTTTTAAAAAATATAGTTATCCTCTTGCATACTGTGAACTTTGGAGTAAAACTACATGTTAAAGTATGACTAATAATTAGAGTAGATCTTAAAGGCTGTGGAACTGCTGAATTTTAGAAGACCTAGTGTAATTTTCACACAAAGGGGAAAAGTTATTGAAATAAATTATACTGTGTCAAAATATTTAGTATAGTATGTAAGGATTAGTGACAATAGTCTAATTATCCTTGCCTAACTTTGAAAAATTACAGTTTAAAGGGCGCCTGGATGGCTCAGTCAGGTGTGTCCAACTCTTGATTTCAGCTCAGGTCATGATCTCAGGGTTTTGAGATGGAACCTTCCTGCTGGGTTCTGTGCTGAACATGGAGCCTGCTTAAGATTCTCTCTCTCTCTTTCTCTCCTACTGCCTTCCATCCCTGCTGACATGCACTCATGTGCTCTCTCTCTCTCTAAAAAAAAGAGAGAGAGAGAGAGAGAGAGAGAGAGAGAAGAGTAAATAAATTGTATTTTAAGATTCAGGAGGGGGGGAAGGAAAAAAAAGAAGAAGAAGAAAAAAGATTTAAGGAAATGCTAAATGTATTGAAATGGAAGGTGACATAATGAGCATAATATTTTGGTCATTTAGTTCATATATATGCACATAGGATTTGAGTTTTCCCTGAGTTAAATACTAGCTTCCCAAATTAGTTTACTTTCATAGTAATTTGCCCTTTTAAAGACCTAATGTAAAATTTCATTCTGGGTAACAATGTTAACTGTGTTTTATAGAATTCACTATTAACTATTTAGGGAACTACTAATCTAAGAGTGTGAAAACATTGTTTTGGATCAGTGTCACCAGATGTTTATCTACAAATCCCTGATTGCCTTATTTTCCACCTGTAAAAAATAATAGGCCTATGCATTACAAACTGATGTGGGAATATCACTGCAGACAAATGCTTATTTTCCTGCCTCCCATCTGGGACCTCTCAGATTCTTTAAACTGCGTTTTGACATGTCTGAGGTGGAACTTAGAATGCAATACTCCTGAACTTCTAAAATCACAGAAGCCATCATTTGAAGCACCAAGTAACATTTTGTAGAGCTAGCATTCTTCAGAAAGTAGAGAAGTGCTTTAATTAAAACATTTCCACAAATAGAAAATTTCTACTAATATTAATATTCCCCAGGTAATACTAAGCATCTGCTCCTATTTGATATATCAAGAGTAAAGCAATTTAAGTTATTTCAGTTTTTCGAGATTATTGCTAAAAGATCTTTTCTATAAAGCATCCTACAATAAACTTAATACAGTCTATCTATAGTGCTAATAATTTTTATGATGAAGTTAATATTTGAGATGACAAAATGATATAAATCCTATTACATTTGTGAAAAATCAAAAAGGCTCCACAGAATAAAACCTCAGTTTCCTAAAATTTGTCTTACTAACTATGTAACCACTGATTTACATAGAAGCTTGAAACACTGTAACATAGCACTAAATCATAGATGTTCTTGTTGGAAATCTAATTCAATGCTGGGTCCTTCTCTGTTTATTGGTGTAATGAGAGTCAGGTTACTGGATCTCTCTCTACTTGTTTACTCATAGATTAAATGGTGATAATATTATCTTCATTCAAAGGTTGTGATATTAAAGAGCTATATAAACTGAGATAACAGAATCAGGGCCTTGTTATAATACTGTGTTTCTGATTTGCTAAATAATGTTAGGAGAATTGGAAAGAATAGGAATAAAAATAAAAATTAAAATATAAAACTATGATTTTTTTTTAGTATTTTTTTAAATTAACATATAATGTATTATTAGCCCCAGGGGTACAGGTCTGTGAATCATCAGGCTTATACACGTCCCAGCACTCACCATAGCACATACCCTCCCCAATGTCCATAACCCAACCACTTTCTCCCTAAATCCCTCCTCCGGGCAACTCTCAGTTTGTTTTGTGAGATTAAGGGTGTCTTATGGTTTGCTTCCTTCCTGATCCTATCTTGTTTCATTTTTTTTCCCTTCCTACCCACCCACTTTGGGTACCCCCCACTCCACTTTGCCTCTCAAATTCCTTATATCAGGGAGATCATATGATAACTGTCTTTCTCTGATTGACTTATTTCGTTCAGCATAATACCTTCTAATTCCAACCACGTCATGGCGAATGGCAAGATTTCATTTTTTGATGGCTGAATAGTATTCCATTGTGTATATACACCACATGTTCTTTATCCATTCATCTGCTGATGGACATCTAGGTTCTTTCCATAGTTTGGCTATTGTGAAAATTGCTACTATAAACATTTGGGTGCGCATGCCCCTTCAGATCACTACTTTTGTATCTTTAGGGTAAATGCCGAGTAGTGCGATTGCTGGGTCATAGGATAGCTCTATTTTCAACTTTTTGACTAACTTCCATGCTGTTTTCCAGAGTGGCTGCACCAGCTTGCATTCCCAGCAACAGTGTAGGAGGGTTCCCCTTTCTCTGCATCCTCGCCAGAATCTGTCATTTCCTGACTTGTGAATTTTAGCCATTCTGAATGGTGTGAGGTGGTATCTCATTGTGGGTTTTTAGTTTGTTTGTTTTTTTAAGATTTTATTTATTTATTTGACAGAGAGAGAAATCACAAGTAGGCAGAGAGAGGGGGGAAAGCAGGCTCCCTGCTGAGCAGAGAGCCCGATGTGGGGCTCGATCCCAGGACCCTGAGGTCATGACCTGAGCCAAAGGCAGAGGCTTAATCCACTGAGCCACCCAGGTGCCCCTTATTGTGGTTTTAGTTTGTATTTCCCTGAGGCTGAGTGATGTGGAGCACTCCTTCATGTGTCTGTTGACCATCTGGATGTCTTCTTTGTAGAAATGTCCTCTGCCCATTTCTTGATTAGATTATTTGTTCTTTGGGTATTGAGTTTGATAAGATCTTTATAGATTTTGGATACTAGCCCTTTATCCGATATGTCGTTTGCAAGTATCTTCTCCTATTCTGTCATTGGCTTTTGGTTTTGTTGACAGTTTCCTTTGCTGTGCAAAAGCTTTTGACCTTGATGAAGTCCCAATAGTTCATTTTTTTTTTAAAGATTTTTTATTTATTTATTTGACAGAGAGAGATTACAAGCAGGCAGAGAGGCAGGTAGAGAGAGAGAGGAGGAAGCAGGCTCCCTGCTGAGCAGAGAGCCCGATGCGGGACTAGATCCCAGGACCCTGAGATCATGACCTGAGCCGAAGGCAGCGGCTTAACCCACTGAGCCATCCAGGCGCCCCCAATAGTTCATTTTTGCCCTTGCTTCCCTTGCCTTTGGTGATGTAAAACTATGATTTTAAAAAATTATTTAGAAGGGGTAACAAAAGAATAAATCGATTTTTTAATTCGAGTATTTAGAAATTCTCAAATTCAATTTCATCTAGTGAAACACTGTTGACTGGATTTTAGATGACAGTGTACAAAGTATCTGATGAGATAATGAAAATACATGACAGATTTACTGGTTGTCATTTTGCACTTTACGATTTTTGTTTGTAGTCAGTTTGAGAAGTCTGGTGTTTAGAAGGTATTGCCTGTCTTCTGTTTGGACTAAAAGCTTTTCTACTTTTATTTCTGTTCAAAGAATTAGCATCCTTTCAAAAGTTCTGTAGTCACAGATTGAAATGCTTTTGAAAAAGCTTATCTTGATAGTAGTTAAGAGACTATTTTCTTAAAATTTGGAAATCAGTTGAAGTCAATACATTTATTTTCATCTTAAGTGTATTGGATGGATTCCATTTTAAAATGAAATGTGCGACAGATCTTATTTTAAGGGGAAAATCTCTCATGAAATAGAATCATTGCTCCTCAAAATGTCCTTCTATGTTAGAATTTTTGAACTATGAATTTCGTTTGAGTTACAACAAACAAACAGGACCTAGATCTGTACAAGTCCTGTGTTCTGCAGCAGGGGCTTTGAATCTGGGTAGCGATGTACAGACAAAAAGAGAAAAGTTGCCTGTTAGTCTTTTTATATATTGTGGGTATTAGCTGTTTCACTTTAAAACTTTATAGAACAATGTATTTCAGGGCAGACACATTGGTAAATCTGTTTCTGTAGCCAAGAATGTAAGAGGACAACCCAACCTTCTCATTTGGTAAACCTCATTTATCATCCTGTCTCTGCACCATCTTTTCCCAGTTCTGTCCTGGACCAGGATCTCTGGCACAAAACGAAACCTGGACATAAGAGCCTAGCATACGAGCAAGTAGATGTCCAAATGTTTGAAATCATAGATGTGTCTCTCCCATTGGGCACTGGTTGAGAGTGTTGAAGCCCATTATTTGTGATTGCAGTTCAGACGAAGGGAAGAAACTGTGTCCAGATGAGAAGCAATTTGAATGTGTATGTGGACTTGGATTTTTAATAGCTTCTGTCCCATTCCGTCCCTCTTCGCCTGAGCATTTCCCGATCTGCTCTCCCACTGCCGAGGCCACATCTACGTTTTTCTTTTTTCTATATGGCTCATTGTCTTCAAATTTTTGTTTTCTGTGCTCTCTTCCCAAAAGCAGTCACAGTGAGATTTGCACTTTAATAAAAGGTTAGTTCAAAGATGGACCCCTAGGAGCTTCAGTTCTTAAATATTAGAGGTAATTTAGTATATTTGCTTTTACATATTTATTTCTTCTTAGTTCTCACTCATCTGAAGATGCATCTGTGTTAGCTAGAATTTGATTCTTTTCAAATATATTTTGACTGTGTCATTCATTTTCAAATCTGAAGGACAATAAATTAAAAAAAAAAAAAAGTAACTCAAAGAATAGACAAATGGAAGGTTGCAGTGTTGAGCCGTGGATGAGTGATAAATGTGGTCTGTTCATGAGACCATACAGGACAAACTGCTACCGTGTGAGAAAGAACACGCCTTCCACAAGAGCAGAGGGGCAGGTCTGCTTCAGTGATGCGTTCAACTGTGAGGTGGGGGAGGTGATGACATGGGACAGACAGATGAGGAGAAACATGTTGGTAGCACACCAATAGTTAGTGTATCTGTTGTGATAACCACTGGGAATATGCACTCAGGTCCTGTCGCAGGATGTCGCCAGGGACCAGATATTTGTATCTGGCTTTTTAAAATATTGGGCACCTAGGTGGCTCAGTGGGTTAAGCCCCTGCCTTCAGCTCAGGTTATCATCTCAGGGTCCTGGGATCGAGCCCCACCTGGGGTTCTCTTCTTGGCAGGGAGCCTTCCTCCTCTCTCTGCCTGCCTTTCTGCCTACTTGTGATCTCTCTCTCTCTGTCAAATAAATAAAAATTAAAATTAAAAAAAAAAAAACATTGATGACAAGGCAGCAAACCTAACTAGAAGAGAGAAGAATGATTCTAATCAAAATTAGGAAATATTTCAGGTGTTACTGCTATTGCTTACTGTTATAGGTTCTCCTATCACGCTTTTTAAAAAAAATATTTTTAAGATCTGTTTTATTTTTTTGAGGGAGAGAGTGACCAAGAGAGAGAAAGAGAGAGAGAGAGAGAGAGGGAGAGAGCACAGGCTGGGGAAGAGGGGGAGGGAGAAGCAGGCTTCCCCTTGAGCAGGGAGTCCAAGGTGGAGCTCTATCCCAGCACCTTGGGATCATGACCTGAGCCGAAGACAGACACAACCAACTCAGCCACCCACATGCCCCTCCTATCACACTTTTAGTATATTCTATATGTATGCATGGATACATGTATTTGTCTATTTAACTTTTTACAATGTTTCTTTATTTAACATATTTAAAGTTTAATCTGCCACATCTTCCAAAAGAGTCACCTTTCTCGTTTTGTCATCCTTGTGACATATCACTGCAACCACTGTTAAAATCATTAAACAAAAGGGCCATTACACTGAGGCGGCTTGAATGCCTTGGCAGTGTATGTACACAAACCAGTACCTAAGCCAGAATCCATGTACTAGGAGCCAAGAAACCAAACCAAACCAAAGAGCAGTGAATCACAAACAGCCAATTAGGCTTTCTCAAATAAGGCAACTGCTTATTTATAGGTGATCGAAGGTCTCATTTTGCTTCTGTGTCTTCACTATAAAAACTTTTCCCCCTGGCGCTACCTGCAGAGAGCTCCTCACCACTCTCTGGCATTGTCTAGTTTGAATCGATGTTTGTTGGAATGAACTCTTGAAAATTCTTATGGGCCTCAGTTTATATTTTAATCCTACCTCTTTCTCCTGAGAGGTAGGGCTCTCTAGTTCTGTTTTGTCCTTATAAGTTATAAACAATTTATGAGTGTTAGTGTCTATCAATAATCAGAATAGAATCTGAGCAGTAATATTTCTTCTGGTGGGTTTGCTGATTTAGAAAATTCAAAATTTTTTCAACCTAGCTTACAGTGGGTATATTAAGTGACTATAAGTTTTAAGACTTTCAGTTCAGTTAGTGAAAAAGGATTATTTTCTAGCCATTAGAGACAGCCTGCCTTGAGAGGCAGCAAAGTGGGGAAGAAGTATGCCTTACTCCTCAGAAATTCTTGTATTAATATTTTAGCAATCACCTGCATGACATCACATGTACCTAATCAGTTCTTGTCTATGTATACTTCCTTTGATTCTCCTAGGACAGTGTGGCTGATCTTATAGAGGGAGTTCTCCATTTCCTAAGTTCCTTAGAATTGGATAGGACAGTGTGGTGACCTGGGTTTTCCTCTTCTCTAGTCTTTTTTCCCACCACGGCTTTGAGGAAGTTTGCAATCTTAAATCTTGAAAGCCACTTTCAGTTCCTAGAATGGGCCACAGTTCTTTCCAGTTTTGATGACTTCATCCATATTGTTCCCTATTTTTAGAATACTCTTCTCTTCCTATTACACTTAGCTCTCTCACATTAATTTAAGGTTTACTGAAACCACACACACACACACACACACACACAATTTTTTTTCGTTTTGGGGATTCTTCCCTGAATTTACTTCTCCTGGCCTGAGAGCGGTATTCTACTGTGTACCTCCCGAATGTTCTGTGCTCGCTTATTTAGTAACAGTAGGCTTTTACGTGGTTTAATTCATTTGGACTCATTCCAGCAACCTTCTCAGTCAGTAATGTTACTTATCATCAACCTCTTTTTATGCATGAGAAAACAGGCAAAGAAAATTAAGTAACTTTTGACCAAAGTCTCACAGCTAACAAGCAATTGAATGAGTTTTGAATATAAGCGGTCTAGCAGAAGAGTTCATACCAGTGCTATCCAATAGAAACCTAATGTGAGTTACAAATGCACTGTGATTTTTAAATTTTTCTACTAAAGGACACGTTAAAAAATGAAGAGAAACAAGTGAAGTTAACTGTATTAATATATTTTGTTAAATATATCCTGAATAACATTTCAGTATTAATCAGTATTTTTTAAATGAGATTTCTTATATTCTTTCATATTGAATTTTGAAAATCCAATCTATATTTTACATTTAAAATATATCTTAATTTTTGGCTAGTGTCTTAAAATATACAGGGCTAATTGCAACCTTTACTCAGCAGTGCAAGTCTTTACTCTTAATCACAATACTTCTCTTTGTATTGAAATAGTTTTATTTGTCTGTGTCCCCCTATTGAAAACTGAGCTTCTTTACTGTGTGAGGATGTGTTATTCATAGATTCTTTTCTTATCCCTAGCAAATAGACCAACTAGTACCTGATATATAGTAGAAACTTCATGTTAATGAGTTTTATTGCTCAAGTATTTTAATCGCTTCAGCGTTTACAGATTTATGGATACAGTTTTTTTTAAGGATTTGATTTATCTATTCAACAGAGGGAGACACAGCTAGAGAGGGAACACAAATGGGGAGTGGGAGAGGGAGAGGCAGGCTCTCTGCTCAGAGAGCCCGATGTGGGGCTCAATCCCAGGACCCTGGGATCATGATCTGACCTGAAGGCAGATGCTTAAAGACTGAGCCACTGGGTTACCCCATATGGATACAATTTTTCATCATGGTTGAATTGAAACTTCAAGATTCAAAATGCTTGAACAAATTTCTAAATGGGACACATTTACACTCTTGGGCTGATCATGGGAGAAGATTGAGAAGGCATTCAGGAAGATGGTTGTGGTTCTCAGTACTGAGGAGGGCATGTGCTGTGATGCACACGCAGATTATACTTAACTAATGAATTGTTGGACATTTCATCAAGGACTAATTATGTACTATACAGTGGCTAACTGGTCATAATAAAAAAAAATAAAATATAAAAAAGAATATAAGATTCCACTTAAAATGTTGGCAAATGCTGTTTCACAAAACCGTATGTTGATATAATAAATGAAAACACAATCTGAGAGTGTTCTGCAAAAATGTTTTCTTATTATAGAATACAGTATTCTGTTATAATTGTTTAGAAAAAAGGGGGACAGAATTAGGATTGTAATATCATGTTTGATAAAATCATGAATGAAACCATGCCTCAAACATAGTAGATGCCTAATAAGTGTTTTTAAACTTGATTTATTTGAGCCAGGGGTAGTAAGTACAACTCACGCAGGTGTTCGTTATTTATTGGAAATCCTGTCCAATGAGCCATCAGTTTGGACAAGCTGGGACAGTTCCTCAAAATGAACTCCATTATAGTCAAATTGTTCCATCTGTTTTCCCTAAATGAAAGAAGCTTCCCTTGATGCTAGTCAAAGAGTGAGGGCTCCTTGACTCAGAACCAGATGCAAGCTTAATACCAGTCTTCCATTTCAGCACAATTACATTCTTGGCAGCCTATGATGCTCATGGGGTAAACTTTTTATAACAATTATCAATATCAGCCAATTTTTTAGAATGGGCAAGAATAAACTCCAGTGACTCCAGCATGAGTTTTTAGTCTTCCAAAGGCTTTCTCTGGCTAACTGCCATCGAGAATATGTAGGAGCGTAAACAGTGCAGTTTTATGTAACACTCTAGAAACCAGCTAACTTTATCTCTACATAGGTTGTAAAGATTTAATCATTTTAAATTAACTTTAATGTTGGTTTAGTGTACTGTTTTTGTGAAAACTGATTTTTTTCCTCTGATATTTTATATACAGAATTGCAGGTGTGTGTGTGTGTCTGAGTGAGAACATTTATCTAGCAGTGTTTAAAGGTTGGCCTATCATTGACTCCTTCATAAAACTGTTGTGGAAAAAAAGAAGGCACCTTATTGATGGGCTATGGCTCAATGAGAACCCAGGACTTTTGGATTTCTGGTGGGCCAGGGTGTGTGTGAATTGGAGTTGAAGTTTCTGTTAGGAATATAATTGAAATTTAGGGTGCTGTGAGATGACATTAAGTCCTTGAATCCAAGAATGACTACTAAATCCTGTCATTATTCAGCATTCCTTATACCTTGTGACCTCAGGTAGATCATTATACAAGGAAAATGCCAATTAGAAACACCTACTGTTTTATTTTTAACTGGATGTTCATAACAAGAAGAGTGTATGTCCTTTAAATTGTGATAGAGCACCTAGACTTTTCTGAAGGTTTAAGTGAAAGTTTCCTTTTTTTCAAAAGTCTTAATCTTAGCACTAGACTGCTGTAAAAACTAAAGCCATGAATTCACATGAGCAAAGGGTGAGAAGTCGTCAGAGTCATCTTGCCTTTCAATCAGGCTTTAAAGGATTCAGCCCATGTAGGCTGAAAGTGAAAGAGATACCAGAGACCATATGGATTTGAGCTTCTCAGAAATTCAGACGCAGAGTTTATGTTTTTGGACACAGAATAGATAAAGATATAATTTTGTGACATCCACAACTAGAAGTGGTGGGAATGGAGCTGTAAAAGAGCACAGATTTGAATGTTATTGAGGATAAGCTAGTATAAATTCAAATTAGACCATTATAAACTTTAGGATGTTAAATGTAGTTCCCATGGTAACCATAAAGAAAATAGCTACAGAATATACCCCAAGGGAAATGTGAAAGGTATTTAAACATTTCACTATATAAAAAAATCAATTAAACATAAGAGAAGACTAATGCAGGAAATGAGAATAAAAACCTATAAGGTATATAGAAAACGAATTTTTAAAGATGACAGAAATCAGTTTTTCCTTATCAGCAGTAACTTAAAATTGCCAGTAATTAAATATAAATAGATTGAACTCTCCAATAAAAAGATGATTGTCATAATGGATTAAAAATATGATCTAACTATGTGCTGTGAATAGGAGACACACTTTCAATCCAAAGACGCAAATAAGTTGAGAGTGAAAGGATAACAAAAGATATTCCATGTGAACGGTAACCAAGAGATCATGGGTAACTGTGCTAATATGAGACAAAATAAACTTTAAATCAAAGCAGTTGGCAAGATACAAAGAACAACATTATGTAGTAACAGGAGGGTTTTTTTTTTTTTTTTAAGATTTTATTTATTTATTTATTTGACAGAGATCACAAGTAGACAGAGAGGCAGCAGAGAGAGTGGAGGGTGGGGGAGAAGCAGGCTCTCTGTTGAGCAGAGAGCCTGACTCGGGGCTAGATCCCAGGACTCTGGGATCATGACCTAAGCTGAAGACAGAGGCTTTAACCCACTGAGCAACCAAGGCGCCCCCCCCCCACTACAATGGCATATTATTCATTCTTAAGAAGGAAAGAAATTCTGACATGTGCCTCAACTTGAGTGAATATTGAAGACATGCTAAGTAAAATGAGCTGATCACAAAAAGACAAATACTGAACCATCCCCTATGAGATACATAGAAATAATTGGAATTGTAGAAACAGAAAGTAGAGTGGTGATTTTTAAAATTTTTTTCAATTATGGGGCACCTGGGTGGCTCAGTGGGTTACAGCCATCGCCTTTGGCTCAGGTCATGATCCCAGGATCCTGGGATCAAGCCCCACATCGGGCTCTCTGCTCAGCAGGGAGCCTGCTTCCTCCTCTCTTTCTTTCTGTCTGCCTACTTGTGATCTCTGTCTGTCAAATAAATAAATAAAATCTTAAAAAAAATTTTTTAAATTTTTATTTAAATTCAATTAACATATAATATATTATCGGTTCCAGAGGTAGAAGTCAGTGGTTGTCTTATACAATACCAAGTGTTCATTACATCACATGCCCTCCTTAATGTCCATCACCCAGTTACCCCATCCCCCCAGGACTTTCAGGAGCTGCCCCTTCATTGACCACCTCTGTTTGCTGCAGGTCAGGACATCAGCCCAGACTGGGCAAGGGGCAGGAGTGTGGTGCTGGAAGTGGGTAAAGACCGGGAAGTAGCGTCCCCTGAAGCAGCTGTTGCAATTCTCATCATCAAATTGTACTTAAATCCATCTCCTCTCACAACTGTGGTTACACCATTCTCTTAATTGTGTAGTGTTAGTCCAGTTAATGAAGTTCCTGAGGCTCAATTTTATTTTCTCTTCTGTAAAAAGGACCATTATTGTAAGAATTACACAAGATAAGTATAAATGCCTAATGAAATGCCTTCACCCTTATAGACTCTAATAATAATAACTTTTTTTAATGTACCACATAACTTTAAGATTTTAAGTGCTTATTTTTCCCCTTTCATATTTCTTAGGAACATAGTGAACACTTAACAAATAAATAATTGAGTGACTAGTTTAACCACAGATTGAAAAATTGTGTGTATTATCTTGTTACTTGCTGTATCAGAACACTTTGATAAGGATTAAAAAGTAGTGCTTATTTTCTGTATCATATCTGCATCTGTGAACACAGTTATCTGCTAGTTGATCCTGGTATGCTTCCAGCTGTGCCCCAGAGCAATGTTATGAAGGTAAAATGTGGGTGAAGTGAGGCAGGATCTGCAGATTGTGGCTCTTATCTGCTTAATGATGTGACAGTAAGTGTCATATTAAGAAGAGAGACAGGAGGGTTCATTTTTTTTGAAGCAGAAACATACTGTTCCGTGCAAAGAATCTCATATCATGTTTTCTAGAAGATCATGGAAGACAAAAAAAGGTGAACTAGAACGTGTGAGGAGAGACATCTGTTCTCTCTGATTCTTTAACTCACTTTAAACTTGGAGAAACAAAGCAAGGTGACAGTTTAACTCATGTTTTGTTGGGTCTAGATCTTTAGCTCTTGCATAAAAGTGAGCAAGCTGCCATCTGTGCAAACAGGTGGCTTGAATTAAATATGGTGAGTATTAAAAATTCATAGTTGGAGGGACAGCAAGAATGGGGAATTTAAGAAAAACCCAGAGCAGTTTTCGTAAGATGGGGAGTGGGAACCGTCCAGTGCATCAGAGTTAGAAGATAAAGTGTTGTGACTACTTGTCCAGAAGTCTCAAAGCACCTGCATACTTCACATCTTCTTAGTAATTCTATCCTCGGTATGTTGTCCCAAGAAACAGATTGAGAGCCTTACCCTTGTGCCTCCCTCAGCAGTCTGCTGTGAGTCAACTGAACCCATCTTGGAAACAAGAGGGAGACACTTACAACTACAACTTACAACAAGTATCGCTTACCCATCACTTAGTTATGACTCAGCAGTATCTCTCTTACCTTCATAAAGAAGGTTCTTGAAACTTAAAGCTAAGTGAAAAGAGGAAAGAATAGAATATACAAATTAGAGGGCGAGCTAAAGGAAGCAGTATGTCATTAGTTAAGAGATAGCCAGTGTTGCAGAAATTGGACTGGACTTGGAATCACAAGGAGTTTTAGGAGTTTTAGTTTTAGTTACTTATTCCTCATTGTGTTCACCCTAAGTTTACTGTGGCTTTTCCTTCCTAGCTGATATGTTACTGTTGCCTAAGCATTTCTGGACCATAACCCATAGAAATTGTGAGATAATAAATGTGTGTTGTACTTAAAAAAAAAAAAAAGTTTTCTGTTGCTTTCATTTTTCATTGATAAAATGAAAGGATTGGGCAAGATGACCTCCTTGGTTCCTCCTAGCTCTTCAAAATAGTTTGGAGCCAATTATTTATTTATTCTAGAGATTCTTTTATAGAAACAATGTATAAAAATTACTGATAAACTAATTAGGTAATCTATATCTGAATGACTAATGTATTGACTATATATATTTTTACTTATATAAAATATACCCATGTGTAATATTTGTACATACATGTACATACAAACATGTTTGGGTTTGTATATGTATATATGTCTTATACATGCATGCATACATATATACACAGGTTTATAGACATATATATGTATATAAATCACATTGCTTGGAAAAGATTCATGGTGGAGGGATGGACTTTGAACTTGTCTATGATGTTTAGTAAGGGAGTTTGGTTCATAATAAGAGAGTTTGGTGTGGGTGGTTTGAGGGAAATAAACACGGTAATAAAATACATACGGTGTTGGTGTTGTAACACTAAGTGATTCAATTTCAAGTGTATGTTTAGAGTTTATCCTTATTGGCAAGACTCATTTGTAAATTCAGTCTGTTCCTTGGCAAATCTGATAACTCTTAACAACTCAACAGGAGACTTGAAACTTTGAGGGAAATTTGTAATTCTTCCAGGATGTGCATCTCTGTATCCCCTCAGCAGTCTCAGACTGATCTGCTGCCAGCATGATTCCCCTCTTCTCAGCAGAACAAAATCTCTGACTATACATCCTGGCAAAAGCACACATTCCTCCTGGAAAGCTTCCCCAGTGAGCCACAAAAGTCCTATGATTTCAGGCAAAATCATTTTCCTCTGGGAGAAGCATGATTTGGGAACATGGCAGGACCCCAAGCAAACTTGAATTTTTTCTCAGAATTTTGACAGTTATTACGACCCGTTCTGCTGCTGCCAAATACCTCCCTGACCTCATCTCACTCATTCTCACAATCAATTCTACTTCACTTTCCTATATAATAAAACACCAATTTATGGTAGCTTTGGAGAAGCATTGTTTTTGTTTGAAACAACATCCGTCATATGTGAAATCAGTCATTTACAACAATATACAGTGTGTAATAGATCTGTTATCCATATCACTTTGCCAAACTTGACCCTTTTCTGACATCCACAAAATTTTTTTTTTCTTAAAAATCAACACTCAACCTTTGGCATGAGTGGACATGGGATTTAGTCTTGTGCCTTGTTGGTGCGTTGCAGATTCTTACCATCCAGGGCAAGAATGTCTCCCTGGCCCAAACAAGACCAGTGAGAGCAATGAATCTCTAATTGAGAATTCTGGAAAAAAAGAACCTTGATTTTTCCAGTCGGGCTGGAAAGTAAGAGGTTGTAAGCTTTCCAGGTTGTATAACCATCTCTTGATTGTGAAGAGAAAGCCTATCTGCATGAGCCATCAGAAAAAAATTCCGGTAAGATAGTGTCCATGCCTTGATGACATCATTTGAGCTTCTGCAACAAGTCATACTTCAAGTCAGATAGACAATGCAGTCCTTTTTTTTTTTTTCTTTTTTAATGTACATTTAGGTTGAAGCTTTGATACTGGAAACAAAAATAGCCCTTTACAGGGCATGAGTGGACATGGGATTTAGTCTTGTGCCTTGTTGGTGCGTTGCAGTGGGTAAAGCCTCTGCCTTCAGCTCAGGTCATGATCCTAGGGTCCTGGGATCGAGCCCCGCATCGGACTCTCTGCTCAGCGCAGAGCCTGCTTCCCGCCCACCTCTCTGACTGCCTTTCTGCCTACTTGTGATCTCTGTCAAATGAATAAATAAAATCTTTAAAAAAATAGTCCTTTACTTGTCTCCCACCTCCTAACCTGAAATAGAAAATAATAACAGTGACTTATCTGAGTATTCTTATCTGATCAGTTTTCTCCTGAGAACATCAATTTGTATAATAGCTGTTTAGAGTTGGATAAGTTACATCCTTGGTGTATGACAAAACATGATTAAAACCATTTTACAACGTGGACTTAATGAGCATCTTTCTTTAATGAACTGAGTTTTTCTCATGAATTTCAACACTGTTAAAGGGAAAAAAAACAAAAAAGGCCTAAAAATGCTTGAGAAGTGATTTCATCCAAACTCAAAAACAGAAACCTGCTGCCCAAAGTTACTGCCTCATTTCCAGTAAATTTAGCCACAGGACTAATTATAGTTTTTCTGATGTTGCTAATTGTCATATGCATTTTAATATATTTAACATTTCTGTTATTCAGTTCTAGGTTCTGGTTGTCTTTCAGTATGTGAATTTTTAATTATTTCTTTTGTCACTTCTTTCAGTGTTGTTTTTGTTTAAATCGATGCAATACTTCTATCTTTTTCAACTAAGTCAATTTTCTATTTAATGAAGTCTTACCTTATGTTTCAATTATATTCTTCTTGGAGAGCAGTGATCAATTTTAGTCTCTAGAGATTTAATTGAAAAATGCAGAAATTGATAAAGGTATGCCATTATGGATTTGAAGAGTCATAGCATCTGTTGTTCAGATGTGTGAATTAGTTTGCCAGACAACAAAATTCCTCAGAGCTCCTTTGTGAAACTGTTCAGGGCTACCTTATCTACATTTCCTTTTTTCTCCATTCTAAATATTGCCACTTTGCCTCTTCTTTATTACCAATTATCATGTTTCAATTTATTTGTCTTTCTAAAGTATCATTTGGGCTGAAAAGTGTTAGGCATTTGAAGTAGCTAATGGGGAGTTTTTAATAGTGGGATATAATGCCTAATCTTCAATTTTAAGAGAAAAAGGACGCAAACTGTGATACACATTGAGATCTCAACTGCATGTTTTATAAAGAAATGCATTAACATTCTCCCAGTTATTTTTCCCTGATATGTTTGCATTCTACAAATTTTCAATGATACATATATATTACTGCACAATCAGAAAGATGCAGAAAGTTACTGTCTTTGACTTCATGTCTTTTTCTTTCCTTTTTTTTTTTTCCTTTTTAATTTGAGTAGAGTTGACCTACAATGTTACGTTAGTTTCAGGTGTGCAACATAGTGATTCAACTTCTCTACACCTTATGCTACGCTCACCACATGGGTAGCTACCATCTGCCACCATCCAACACTATTCCAACATCATTGGTTGTGTTGCTTATACTGTACCTTTATTCCTGTGGCTTATCCATTTTGTAACTGGAAACCTGTACCTCCCTGTCCCTTTACTCATTTTGCCCATCCCCCAAACGTCTCCCCACTGGCAACTTTGGTTTGTTCTGTGCATTTACAAGTCTAATTCTGCTTTTTGTTTGTTTGTTTTCTAGGTTCCCCATATAAGTGAAATCACCATAAATCTTTTTCTTTTGTCATCTTGAATGTGCTGATGTTAAATATGACTAGAAAAACATTTCCATGGGATAACAAAAGCTGTCTAAGATGAGCTGGCACTAAATAGGCAAAAATAATGAATTTGTATGTCCATTCAACTGAAAGAACCATGGCAGAGCATTACATCTCGAGAAGCAGGTCATAACCTTATCAAAGATTAGAGAGTAAACATGTTTGTGATTGGGAAAATGTCAGTAGTTAACAGAAATGGACTTAAGTGCATGGACTGGCTAGAAAGCATCCAAAGGGGATTCAAAATAGCTAAGTGCTGTGTGGTGAAGTCTGCACAGATACATATATACATAGTGTAATTTAGAGCGTTAAATGGCAGTCACTGTCACAGTATGAAAGCACAAATTGGATGTGTAAAATTAAAGTTAATTTTGAGTTTTTAATTTATAAGTTTGATGAAAGATTATTTGATTTATGACTACATTAATAAAATTTCACTGTGCAGTTTGAAGCTATTTTATTAGATGTAGAAATTAAAATTAAAACCTTGAGAGATGATTGGGGGGTGTTTAGAATTGAGGGAGGAGGGCTTTTGAGTGAGAACAAGAATCTGAGCTTTTGCCCTATTTGCAAATTAATGTGTATGTAAAACATGAGGCCCTTACATCAAAGACAAAAAGAGTTTATTCCTCAGGGCAACAGACAAATCACCAAGACAGCAGTGGTGAAGGCCAGATGGTATTTTGATATACAGAGGGGTGTCTTACAGGAATAGAACCCTGAAAAAAGAAAACTTACTTTTTTCCCGGATTGGTGGCTACCTGCCCATCCTCCAAAGGTACAGTTGGAGGCTGAGATCACCCTAGTTTAATCTTCAGAATGAGAAAAAATGTTGGCATACAGTGACTGACTCAAACAAAAACAAAGGACAGAGAATTGCTTTATATATTTGCTTAACTGCATGTTTTTTCTCGTATTTTACAGTTTAGAGATTACTTTGAAATAATCTCTGTTCTCTTCAAGTGTCTTTGTGATGTAGGAAAGACATTAGGGTCCAAAGATGATGGCCAAGAAAGAATTCTGGAGACATTTTTGGTGCAAAAATGTGGTCTTATTAAAGGGCAGGGAAAGGACCTGTGGGCAGAAAGAGCTGCATCTGGGTCATTATGTACTTCCAAGTTGGGAGGGAGTTATGAATAGTGTAAATCTCTAAGAAATTTTGGAAACAAGGTTTCCAGGACATTGAAGGGGCTAGCTGTTATTGGGAAAAGGTCATTTATTACCCTCTAATAAAACCTGAGTCATGAGACCCTTCGGATATATATCAGGGGCCATACACGTGGAGGATAGATAATTCCCAACATGTATCTTGGAGGGTTACAGATAAAGGAAATTTCTGAAGGAATTTTTACATGTGAAAGTAGCCTTACAGGATTCTGGGATTGGGCTAAGATTGCCTTTTGCCCTTAGCCAGATATTAACATCAAGGCAGCTGAGTGCCTAGAGGAATGTCATTCTGCCCATTTCAAGGACTTGTCAGTGGGCTGTAGATAGTTTGAAAATTTAATAATTTTTCTTCTGCTTTTGTTTCCCACATCAACTGCAGTAGAATTTTAGACCTTTACTATCATGGAGCACATCAACTTTTATGTTCACTTTACATGAGATACTCAGTGAAGAGGAGGTTTGAATCTGTGTATGTCTTTCTTTTGCCTTCTGGCTTCAGTAGAGTGGACCACTCAAGCAGAT
The DNA here is from genome assembly GCF_964662115.1 of Mustela nivalis. Taxonomy (NCBI): domain Eukaryota; kingdom Metazoa; phylum Chordata; class Mammalia; order Carnivora; family Mustelidae; genus Mustela; species Mustela nivalis. The sequence goes on along the minus strand of NC_139030.1, from coordinate 15,950,421 downwards.
CATTGATTTTATAGGAGTCTGAAGTTAAGAAGGCTTTTGGTAGACTCCTATAGGTTTTAACTGAAGAAAGTTGAGAACCAGTTACAACTTGGTACTTATGCTACTGTTATGCAAACAAACCTTCTGGTGACAAGAAATATTTGAAATTCTAGAGAAAGGTGTTCTATTTTCCTCTTGTGTGTGTGGGTTTTTTTTTTTTTTTTTTTTTTTTTGCAAATAATCTAAAGAATGAAATGATCATCAGAAAATTGTTGCTATTCACATTTTAGCTACAAATCAGAAAGACATCATTTAGCTGAGTGGCCATCAACTGCTCCATTATTGAGTCTGGAAAGGGCTCTTTATTACAGGAAGTGCCATTCATTGGATTGACACTTCCATATGAATTAATGATGATTACTTACAATTATGAAGACTTTTAAATGAAGATGGCCTTTTTTCTGGTTACTTTTTAGGAAAATGCATTTATTTTGTACACCTAACTTAATCCTATTTACAAGGAATTCAAACCATTTTAAGCCAAGTATATGTCTAATGCCAGGTTAGAAAAAAAAATAAAAACAAAACAAAACTCTTTAGAATATATAGATATTTGGAGGATCCAATGAATGTTCTTCTAGTGACATTGCAATGATCAATATCTAAATCAACTTTTATAAATACAGGAAATAAAAAGTATGTCCTATGAATAAGGCAAACAATTAATAGTCTAGAGGTCAGCAAATTTTATCTTTAAGGGACCAGAGAGTAAATATTTCAGGCTTTGTGAACCATTGGGTCTGTTGCAGCTTTTCCCATCTACAGTTACAGTATGAAAGCATCCATAGACAAAGATAAATGAATAAATACCTAAATGTGGTTGTGGGCCAAATTTGGAGGGCCTGGGTTTGACCCCCAACCACAGCAAGAGTTTGTGGACCACTGCTGTAGCATACTAAACTAATTCTGTGTGTGTGTGTGTGTGTGTATATCTCCTTGAACAACCTATAGGTTAGATGTGCTGACACTCCATAGTCAAAAATGTGTATATAACATTTGACTCTCTAAAAACTTAAATCCTAGTAGCCTTGAATTGACTGAAAGATGTAATAATAACATAGTTAATTGACACTTCTTTTGTATTTTACATGCATTATATACTGTATTCTTTTTTTTTTTTAAGATTTCATTTATTTGACAGACAGAGATCACAAGTAGGCAGAAAAGCAGGCAGAGAGAGAGAGAGGTGGAAGCAGGCTCCCTGCTGAGCAGAGAACCCAGTGCGGGGCTAGATCCTAGGACCCTGGGATCATGACCTGAGCCGAAGGCAGAGGCTTTAACCCACTGAGCACCCAGACACCCCAATATATGCTGTATTCTTAAAATAAAGTAGGCTAAAGAAAACAAAATGTTTTTAAGAACACCCTAAGAGAAAATGTTTATGGTACTTTACCGTATTTATTGAAAAATATCTGGAAATAAGTGGACCTGCGCAGTTCAAACCCTTGTTCACTTATCAACTGTATATACATAGTTTATTGATATGTATATATTATTATATAAAATTTGATATACATTATAAATTAAATTATTGTTAATATTAATAATTTATATTAATTTACAATATATAATATATAACTTAAAGTTAATACCAGAATATTATTAAAGTAGGTTACCTAAATTTAGATTTCCAAAGTAGTGTTAAAAGAAAAATTATTCTGACACTTGTTAAAATAGTAAAGAGGACTTTATTTATGACTGTTATAATAGAGTTAAGACTATGGTGATGGGGGAGAGACTGAATTGAACTCTGAATACCATAAGAAACTGAAGATTTATCGCCAAAGAGCAGAGGTGGCAGGAGGGGAAAATTACTGGGAGGACATACTGAGGGTAGGGGATTCTTCCTATACTGGCCTGACAGGATTCTCATTAAATGCAAGGCCAAGTACTTAGATGTCACAGCTGGGGGTGAGGAGTTTGATCAGACATCAATGGTAGGGGTATTCTAACCAACCTAACTTAGCAGGATTCATGCTAAAGGCAGGCCAAGCTTAAGGACTAGTCAAGAAGAGCATTCTGAGGAGTCTGATTGAATTTTGGTCAAGGAGGGAGTCTTTGACAGTGGTGCTAGATATATTTCTAAATAAAGTTGTAACAATGGAAAAAAGGAGGAATATGAAAGTTAAAAGATTTAATCTTGTGGCAGAGAAAAAAATATTTCTTGGGATCCTTCAGTGGGATATATACTATACGTGTTATACATATACATATTATAGAATATAGAAGTTTCAAAGAGCTGAATGCTGGTTCTGCCCCCAACCCTCCCAAGAAATACATCAAAGTAACAACTGAGGCTGTTGCTCACAATGGTCTAGAAGATGAAGGTCTTGACAGAGCAGTAATCAGCATATGGAAAGGAAGGAACCAAGGAGAGTGTGTATGATGTTTTGGGTATCTAGTTTGACAGGTCTCTCATTAGCAGTGTCAATTGGAACTGGGTGAGTTAGTGTTAAGAGTTTAAGACTGATGAATTCAAGGAGGTGAGAGTTTGGGAGATAGTAACATTCATTTGGTGGAGGTATGTATTGTTGTGAGAAAGATATTTACTTTAGTGGGCACTAGTTGAATAGTCTATTTTTCAAGTAAGTGAGTGATCAGAAAGTTCTGTAGGGGAGTTGGGGAGATGAAGTTATTTACAACCTCATCTTCCTGGCAAGAATTTCCTGAAATATTAGAGTCATATTAGTGCAGACAGTTGAATGGTAAACTCATGTTAATATAGATAGTAAGATGTGTGGGTGGGAATAGTTCCAGGTCTCAACATGAAATAGGCCTTTCCTTGGATTTATAAAGTACTTGAAGACCCAACGTGACATATCGAAACTAAATAAAAATAGATAGTAATTTTTTAATGAAGTGTATGATTAAATATTAAATAACTAACATACAAGTTCAGAAAAGAGATTGAGCGAGGACCTTAGAAGTGTTGGGTACTTAACGGTACTTGGAAAAAGACATAGAATTGGGGCAGGAACTGGGTAGTGGGTATCGTAAACAAAATAGAGTGAGAGTGATTGTAAATGTGAACCATTGTAAGTAATAGGTGATCTGGACTATTTTATAGGGCATCAGGTGATAATGACCGTGGGAATATATGTCGAAAGGTAGTGAGCAACCTGAGTGCCAGTCTTTCATTTTACACTTTATTAGTAGCAAGCTGTGAGTCTTTCTGGTACATATGACAAAAACACTTTGTTGTTTAGAATGTGTTAGGCTGTGTGATTGGAATAAACTGGAGGCTTACAGAGCATGTAGAGAACTACAACAATCTTCCAAGTGAAATGTAAAGAACAATATTAATATAGGAGGTGAAGAGATAATATATTATGGACTTTTAGGGAGGGTATAGCCATGAATATAAGGAGAGTAGTTTTAGCCTACTGACTTTTACATACCTGCAAGACATCTGTATGATCTAGCATAGAACTGAAATTACAAAACTAGCATCTGGTGGGGTCAGAACCTGAGTTAAAAGTTTTAAGAATCAATATAGGAAGGTGATGAGGGAGCAGGAGGTTGGCTGAGGACAATGCAAAAGATGGCACCTTGCACCCCCTCTCTACCCGCTCCCCTCCCCTGGGTAATATATGTGACAGTCCTCAGGCACCCCTGACTGCAATAAATGAGAAACAAAGAGTTAACTTGCAGAGATCACAATCCTGCAAAACAGGAGTCTCCCTTGCTTTACAAATGTCCTAGAGATTTACAACAAAGAAGCTATTTTAACAATAGCACAATTTCCAGAGGCAAATAACTCAGTTCCTCAAGCCCTAACACCCTCCTCCCCTCCATAAAACTGAAGAAGGCTGAGGTAGAAGGAAATGTAAATAAGGTTAAGTTTCTTTTATACCTTACTCTCACTAACAAAGAGGCTTGATAGCAGGATTGTGACATTCCACCAGGAATCTCCCAACTATCATAATGTTAATGGCTTGCCAAAAGACAACAATGATCAAGCCACAAGACCTCTGGTATCCAGGCAGATACTCACCTTCCTCCAACCACAGGGTACATAACCTGCCATCCCTCATAACCCAAGGCAGCAGCTCTTTCTCCCCACGGGTCCTGTCCCTGTGCTTTAATAAACCACCGTTTTGCACCAATGATGTCTCAAGAATTCTTTCTTGGTCATTGGCTCCAGACCTCAGCCCACGGAACCTCACCTAGGTTCTCGAACTTCATCAGGAAGGTATGAGTCGAAAGGATGACTCAGACAATAGCAATTAAAAAGCAAGTAAATAAAGCTCAGAGTTGAGCTTGGAAGGATGTCTCCAATGGGCAAGGAACAGGTTAGGACGTACAGACATTTTTGAGGAAGTAATTCTAGAACAAAGCAATGGTTCTGAAAGACCCGCGGATCCCCTTACCCAAGAATCCAACACTGCCACTGGATGCAATCAGCAAGAGGTTCTTTATTGTTACGCAGGCGCCTGCGGGTGGTCAGCGCGCACCTGCGGGTGGTCAGCAGCTCCTGCTAGCTGAGCACACCCGGCTGGGGTGGTGCCCGGTTTTTATAGACAGGTACAAACAAGTTTTGGGTGGGGCGCAACTGATTGGTTGACAGAACTTTTGAAAAAGGCATACGTGGAGTTTGCTGATTGGCTTTGGGGACCCGCGGGAGCGAAGAGAGAGGCGGGAAGGGGGAACAGGCTGATTGGTTCTGAGGGCCCGCGCGCGCGGGAGGAGAGAGGCAGGGAGGGGGAACTAGAAGGGGGAAGGTAGGAATGCCATCATGGCGTCTTCTATTATTTCTATAAGCCAAGCAGTCACAGAAGGGCAAAAGAGCAATTAATCACGCAATAACCTAATCTACGCCTAAAAGCCAGAAAAGCAAACAAGCGGTTAGTTATCCTATCTATCTCCTAGGGGAGGGGACTTTCCAGGGCAGGGGTCTTTCAGTTCAGAGTCAAGAAAGGAGATTTTGAAATCCTTGTGTTCATCATCATTATCACACAACGGCTCATCTAGCAAGGTAGGGAGTGAGCTTGGAGGAAGAGCACATTGGACTTGGCTGCTGCAGGTCTGTGGTAAAGGTTGGAAGTTCTCAAGTTTAGCAGAGTCAGGACAGCAGCTCACTGCAGGGTGATACTGATGAAGTTCTAGAACCTAGGTGAGGTTCAGTGGGCTGAGGTCCGGAGCCGATGACCAAGAAAGAATTCTTGAGACATCTTTGGTGCAAAATGGTGGTTTATTAAAGCACGGGGATAGGACACGTGGGCAGGAAGAGCTGCTGCCCCTGGATGTGAGGGATGGCAGGTTATATACCTTGCAGTTGGGGGAAGGGGAGGGGAAGGGAGGTTTCAATGGAGTTTTCATATGTTAAAGAGGGCCTACAAGGTGCCTGGAGGAGGCCTTGCCCTTGTGGCTTGATCAATGTCGTCTTTAGGTCAGCCATTAACATTAAGATAGTTGGGAGATTCTTGGTGGGGTGTTATGATCCTGCTATCATTTACATTCCCTTCTAGCTCAGCCTCCTCCAGTTTATGGTGGGGAGGGAGACATTAGGGCTTCAGGAACTGAGAGTTATTTGCCTCTGGAAATTTGTGCTATTGATAAGGTAACCTCCCTGTTTAGATCTCTAGGACATCTGTAGAGCAAGGGAGATTCCTGTTCTGCAGGATTGTGATCTCTGCAAGTTAACTATTTATCGTTTTATGGCAGTCAGGGGTGCCTGAGGAATGCTACACATATTATGGAGGGGAGCAGGTGGAGAGGGGGTGGTGCAAGGAGCCAGCTTTTGCTCTGTCCTCAGCCAGCCTCCTGCTCCCTCATCAATATGGTGAAGAGCATTAAGACACACAGATGGGCATGGAAATCTTGGGTAGAAGGTTTATTGAGGCTTACTCTGAAAGGAAACAAAAAACCTGGGGGAGAGCAAAAGACCTGAATGGAGGTATTACCATCAGCGTCAGCATCTCATTATATTATTATTATTAATACAGAAAGTAAATATATAGACTCTGAAAAGCACAAGTAACTGGCAAGAAGTACCAGAAATCAAACCAGAAACAAAATTTAAGAGTTCAGAGCATAGCAATTTGGCTACAAAACAGCTTTTTGCTTTGTAAAGGAGAAAGATTGCCTCATTCTAGAAGTCTGGAGAAAAAAAATGTATAGGGTGATATTTTGAGGTAGACAGGACAGCAATGCCATTTCTGATGTCCTTGCTTTTCACAGGTAAATATGCAGAGCTTAGGGCTCTTTAAAATGTGAGGTTAGTTTTTGTTAGTTGTGAGCAGTGTTTCAGCAGAAGTCAATGAGGGGCCTGCTGTGTTTCAAAGATGATTAGCTCACTATTCCAGACTTGCCCTTGTTATAGTTCACTAGTGATTAAATCTTAACTTGATATTTAATGAATTCTTTCAAAAAGTATTTAAGGTTTTTTCCTGTGATAATCACTTTGTTATTTTACTTAACTGTTTTTATTTTTTTTTTTTCAGTTTATTGTTTGGGAATTAAAAATATATTGGATGCTATGGAGTTTTTATTTTAGATATAAAAAACAGATTAAAAAAAAATAAAGGCCATAGTTGAATTAATATTTCCCAAATAACTGATTTGCCATGCTTTTTCTGCCAATCCTTGAAAACTCTCCTTGCAGATAGATGATAGATTTTGTTTTGGAAGTATTCAAACCAAATTATCATGTCAAAATTAAATGCATACTTAGATTATCAATCATAGTATCTGCAGGAAAACAAAGTACCATTATGATGTGGGAACAGAAGGCTGGCTGAGGACAAAGCAAAAGCTGATACCTTCCAACCTTCCCTCACCCCCACTCCTGGGTGGGACATATGTGACATTCTTTAGGAATCTCCCACCCATCTTCATGTTAATACCTTGCTATAGGGCAAAAAGACCTTGGCAATGGCAAGGACTCTGGTCTGGTATCTTTGTAGGTCCTGTTTAGCATATGAAAGTTCTACTGAAACCTCCCTTTTCCTTACCTCCCCCCAATTCTATGATACATACCTGCCACCTGTCACAACCCTGGGGCAGCAGCTCTTCCTGCCCACAGGTCCTGTCCCTGTGATTTAATAAACCACCATTTTGCACCAAAGATGTCTCAAGAATTCTTTCTTGGTTATCGGCTCTGGAACTCACCCCACGGAACCTCACTTACATTCTAAAACTTCATCAATTACACTGATGTGCATGGAAGGTGAATTTTGCCTGCTGTTAGTTAACCTTAAGTATAACCTATTAACCAGAGTTGAGTTTATTACCTTTTGGTTCTGGTTGGTTGGATGTGGGGACATAAGTGTAGGGCTAGGGAATCTGGGCCTGAGTGGTTAAGACAGGTCTTTTAATGTGAGAACCAGCTTAGAGTTGGGCATATTTCATGATGTAGTAGCTTAGGATTGGTGGACAGAGACACAAGCATCTTGAAGTTAGTATTAAATAAACAGGTGTTTGATAATTAAGAAATTTGCTCCATTTCAAGAGCTTCTTATTCAGATAAATTAGTTTTCATTTAGTTCCTGAAAAAAATTGTTTGGATACTTTTACACTTATTTTCGTGGGCAAGAACATGTAGTAACTCAAAATAATCATCTATGTTCTTGGTCCTGGACATATGGGGTGGACATAGAGGCCTTCGTTCTCAATTTCATTAGCAAAAACTGAACTGTTCTGTGAAGTTCTTTACTACCTACTTTGTATGGAAGAGATAGAAAATAAAGGGTTACATTTACCTGAATGATCTTAACCTAAAATATACTTCTGTGTTTTTCCTTTCTTTAGACACATTAAGGAAAAGGGGATAGACAGAAATGACAGTAATAATGATCATCTAGGGAGACAGACACTAAAAATATATCTCGGAGCTCAGGGTTGAGAGGCTAGATGGTGATTCTTGTCACACCTTCTCATTTTAAAAAACTGACTGAATCAAATATGTGTTCGGGATAATTGACTCTTAACTTCCAATGAGCTGAAAAGGAAGAAAGATTATTTAATCAAAGCACTGTGTAGACATGCATAATACTGTATTTTAAGAATATTTCAAGTAACACCTACCTTAATCTTCCTGTGTTAATGCACTTTACTCATTGCTGTTGTTCACTCATATTTCATTACCTAATATTAAGCAAAATATGACATGACAATTTTGAAGTGTAGTTCCAGAAAGCAATTTATTAATGTAATAACAGGAGTATCGAAATGGGAGTTTCCACTAGTGAGTATAAATCAAACAGTAAAGTAAGATAAATATGAGACCCAGAAGACCACATTTTAAAGACCAGGAAAAAAAATTAAACAGAATTAATAAAGGCAGATATTAGAGGCTTTTAAAATAATTCAAGCAGAAATCTGTATTAAATTTTAAACTAGGGAATTACACTTGATTTGAAAAAAGTTTCTCCTTCTAATTCAACATAGTCTAATAGGAAAATTTGAAAGTGTGCAGATCTAAAGGTACTTATAAGTATCAAATCTGAATAGATTTTTCCAAGTCTAAATAATTATTCAGCAAAATGTTCTTTTAAAATATTAAATTTAGTTTTTATCTTCTCAAACAAGCTTCACTTCCTTTTACTTTGGTTCTAAGGGGGAAAAAAAATAGTTTTCCTTTTTCTACATCTGATACAATCCTCACTGACTTAGGATTTTCTCTTGCTGTGAGACTGGGGGGCCAAAGGTTACCATCCCTTCCATTGAAGATGAACCATGATTCATACTACAGATGCTCTCTGAGGTCATCTTCCCTAAGCTCATAGACTTCATCCCTGTTCAGAATTTTTTTTTTTAAGAGTTTATTTATTTTTTTGACAGACAGGGATCACAAGGTGGCAGAGAGGCAGGCAGAGGGGGGGGGGGGTTAGGCAGACTCCCTGCTGAGCAGAGGACCCAATGCGGGGCTCTATCTCAGGACCCTGAGATCATGACCTGAGCCGAAGTCAGAGGCTTTAACCCTTTGATTGAGCCAGCTAGGTGCCCGCCCCCCATCCCTGGTTAGAATTTTGCACCATGCTTGTCCTCTAGGCAAAGAACCACTCATTGATGGCCTTTAGCTTTATTTATTTTCACTGTGCAGCAGAAGGGGGAAAGCCCTTTATATCTTAATTTATAGTGAAAATATTATAAGGATGACTTGTTAAGACATGCTCTTTGGCTCTTTTTGCTAATCAATGATGGCAGTTTCCATCAATATCACGACGTGGTCCAGAATTGAGAATATCAAGAAAAATAACAGAAGTGTTGATTGAGGTTGGACTCTCTGTTCAAGGAGCATTAATTGAGAGCAGGAAGACAGAAGACCAGAATTAGTTGGCAAAACCAAATGAATAACACAGGTGACCAGTGTTGCTGTTGAGCTATGATCATAAATGCAGGATAGAAAAGAAAGGAGAGGAAAGGTATATAAATCGAAGTAAATATTTATTGTTTATGTAGAGCTGTTATTGATTCTACATCACTAGAATAGACAACAGGTAAAATTAATGATAGTAGAATCCAGTTTATTTATAGCTGATGAAAGTTCAGAAGGTAATACAAGGCCTTATTTTAAATATCACATACGACTATCTTTCTGTCCAAACAGTCTGCTTCAGATGGTAACCTGAAATTCTTCCCTTGTCTCTTTTTCTCCTTTCTTAAAGCACCTTTTGTTTTTCCTGATCCAACATGTCATTGTCCCCATTGAGCTCAAAAACTACTGGCTTCCTGTGCCATCCTTAACTTTAACAGGAGAGTCATATTAGATGCCCAGTCTTCTTAAATGAAACAGGAATGAAAAAAGGAAAAACAAACAATTTTCACTAGTATCGATCACTTCTCTTCATATAATTTCTAGGGATAGCTTTTTGTAATATTGAAATAACTAGAGAACAATTCAGAAAATCTTGTTTTTTGTGAAGAGTCAGACATTTCCATAAAATCTTCATAACCCACCATGCAGTACTTATTCACTATTACGCAAGTGAAGACATTTGGTTCTGAGAAATTGTATCTTAGTGGACCCAAACCATTTTAATATTGTCTTTCTTCTGGGGCACCTGTGTGGCTCAGTCGTTAAGTGTCTGCCTTCGGCTCAGGATGGGGATCAAGCCCCACATTGGACTCCCTGCTCAGCAGGAGGCCTACTTCTTCCTCTCCCAGCTCCCCCTGCTTGTGTTCCCTCTTTTGCTCTTTCTCTCTCTGTCAAATCAATAAAAATCACCTTTCTTCTAAGAATAGGCAGAGCATTAGCAAGGTGCAATATCATGTAAAAGTTTGGAATTGAGTAAAACTGGAAAGAATAATATCATTTAAAAAAAATGTCAAGTCTACTTTTATTTGGGGATCTTCCCTTTAACACACGAGCATATACACATACATGTATGTGTAATATATAATATATTGTTTGTTACATGTTATATGTGTGGAATTATGCATATACATACATATATGTGTAATATAATACATATATGTATTATGTAATATATATTATATATTGATCAACTCCTTTGATGAAGCGAGTGATTTTTTTTTAAATTAGCAGATAAAAACTGATGACTACCTAGTGTTCCAGCCACTGTAATTCTTTACATTGGCATTATTACATTGGCATTACATTATTTATATCGTTGTTAATAAATAATTGAATTTATTTGTCTTCAGACTGGGCATACCTCTCTTTGGCCCAAAAACGGTTGCTACTCCCTATAACTGGATGCATTCATATTTCTTTCATTTTGTTATTATCCAGCCTGAAAATATTTAGATCCTTTTATACCCATATTATTCATTTTGAAAAGGATAATTAGGGCGCCTGGGTGGCTCAGTGGGTTAAGCCGCTGCCTTCAGCTCAGGTCATGATCTCAGGGTCCTGGGATGGAGTCCCACATCGGGCTCTCTGCTCGGCAGGGAGCCTGCTTCCTCCTTTCTCTCTGCCTGCCTCTCTGCCTACTTGTGATCTCTCTCTGGTAAATAAATAAATAAATCTTAAAAAAAAAAAGAAAAGGATAATTATATTTAATTAGATTATTTAGATGATTTCCAACTCTCAGTCCTCAAAGAAGTATCAAATTTTACACATACCACCTATGCACATTCAGGGGAGTAGAAATAAGGTAGCATGCTTTCAGCAAAGATTGGGATATTTCTTTTATATTCATTTAGGAAAAAGAACATTGAATCTACTATGAATATTTAACTTGTTGATAATTTTCTCTAAGTTAGATGCTGTGAAAATGAATATATATTTATATTTAACTCCTGAGTATCCTCTCTGGGAGTTTTCCCTTATGTTGATACTTTAAGTGTGAGGAATTCTTCTTCTTCTTTTTTTAAAAGATTTTATTTATTTATTTGAGAGAAAGAGACAGAGTGAGCATGAATGGGGGAGGAGCACAGGGAGGGAGAGAAGCAGGCTCCCCTGCTAAACAGGGAACCTTATGCAGGGCTGGATCCTGGGACCCTGAGATCATGACCTGAGTTGAAGTCAGATACTTGACCAACTGAGCCACCAAGGCATCCATGAGGTATTCTTAAGATGATTTAATTTACTGACAAATGTGGCTGAATGGAACTAAAATATATATAAAATTAACAACTGTCCAGAAACCATGCAATTATGTAAAATGAAGACATCAAAAAATAAACAAAACGAAGACAAAGTTGTTTTCCTAAAGTTGGCAAAGATGATACAGTGGCATGCTAACAGTCAAAGATTTTGATCTGTGGTCACATAAGTCAGATAAAACTGTCCAGGACAAAATTCCCAAACCTAATGAGAAAGGGTGGGTAGGAATCGAGGGATGATAAAACGGGAGGCGGGAAATGTCTGCATGAGGGTGGTCCTGTAGGAGTAGCTTAGAATTGTGTGGAGTCCAGGTGAACTGGCAGCCCTTGTCAGTTTAACGGGATCATGAATCAGTAACAGTGCCTTGGAACCTAGAGGCGCTTCTTCCTCCCTTGTTTCCGTCTCAGAATGGGCAGCACATTTTCCATATTTTAATTAATTTTCAGTTGTTAAGCCAGAAACCTATATGGCCTCTTTCACTAACCCTGTTTTCACCGCACAATAAACCATGTGCTTAGCCAGGCTTCCTGATCGTTAAAGAAGATTAATGTGAGCCAAGCACAAAAATTTGCTCAGGTTATTAAAGGGTAACAGTGATTGTTCTAAAGTGTCTGCTTATTATGTACATTTTCTCTTCTACAGTTTATTATATTACCTAGTCAATGTGTTTGTCAATTGTTAATATCTTTTTTGTTGCAGATACAGATGTGGTGTATAAAAGCGAGAATGGACATGTCATTAAGCTGAATATAGAAACAAATGCCACCACATTATTATTGGAAAACACAACTTTTGTAAGTAATGAAAAATTAATTACTTTATGCATTTCAGTATTGTTTAGAATGCTCTCAAGGTGCACATAACTTTATCCTTCTTTAGCTCCAGCACCTGCAAAACATTTCAGATAAAAAATTAGAGCTTGGCATATCATTAGAATCAGTACATCTATTAAAAGGAAATGCCCATGTGACCATCTGCTTCATTTCTCCCCATTTATCTTCATATCTCCCCTTTTTAGTCAAAGAGTAAATGTTTCCAAGAATAAAATTTCCCGAGAATATTTCTATCAATATTTCCTATGTAAGATCACTCACATGAATGTCAGGATTTAAAAAAACAAATCTAACACAGGTTATCACAACCTTTTCTACCACTTCACTTTTCATTTTCTCTGACTTCTAATTTTGTTGTAGTTTTCTGGATCAAGCAGAAGGCAGACTTTCTAAAACTGGCTTTCTGCTGGGTTGATGTGTTTTATGATTTAGGCTTCTATCATTTCCGTTTGACTTGTCCAGAACCACTGGTTAACCAGACAGTGTTAACAGAAAGGCATTTATTGTGCTCTTACAAAAGAATATGAATTGTGTCTTTCTTGTAAACTCAGTCTTGTTAAAGTTGGATCTACCTATGATTGCCTACAGAGTGAGTGTTAATGAATTAACTTTTGCAGATATTCAAAATTTAGCTATCAAACATCACTGAAAAATAGTGTGCAGTTATTCGCTGACAGTTTTATATAACCAAAGGTTCAGTACATTGCCTATTAAATGACTTCATAGGATACAGAGAAAACATTCTTCAAGGCCTCAGAGGATTTTCCATGCAAATTAAATCGTGAGCGAATCATCAGCTCCTTTTTTTTTTTTTTTATACTTATCTCTACTTGTACATTTGGAAGAGTCATGTAGACTTCATGTTTTTTATAGGATGGCCAGGTGGAAGAGATGGACTGGAAACTTCTGTTGTTTAGTGTTTTTACATATTAAGAAAATATAGTAATTGAAATCAGGAAGTGCTTATATAGTTACACATCTGTTAGGCTAAATTAAACCAAACAGTTAATGTATTTTAGTAATTAAAGCAACATCGAACAAGATAAGGGCATTTTTGTTTTTAAACTAATTGGTTAATTCACAGATATTAGAGAAACAGCTACCCTGAATGCAACCCTTTATAGCCCTCATAAAATGCCGAGAGTACAGAAGCCATATTGCTCGCTTTCTAAAAATATGGATTTCCTTGGGGCAAATAATACTAACCCTAATGAAAAAGTTTAATAAATAGTGTAGAGCAGAGTCTGTTATTTCTTAGTTGGATGGTCCTCAGGGTACTAGAGAAAAAGCTAAGGAATCATCACAGTATGGTGAAATCAACAGGAAGAAAAAAGCCCTCAGCGGAAGGACAGAAGGCAGAGAGCGGGGATTGGTAATGAGGAGAAGATACGCTCAAGATTTGCTGATTAAAATCAGTATGATTGATTTTCAATAAAAATAGTTTGGGGGAATAAACTAAATCCATTTCTTTTATTTTTAATCATAAAGTATCATTTTTGAGGTGGAGTATGGTCCTTCAATGGTCAAGCATTTAAGTTAGGGGTAGACAGTATATGATTATTCAGTTATGTGATTAATCCTTACTGATCATTCAGGTGAACGAGGTCTTCGCTGTGGTCACAGATTATGTATTTTTTTTCAACATTTGGTCCTTACTTTTTAGCCTCTATGATATATCAAAAAATAAACAAAAACAGATAAAATCTTGTGGCTTTACTCCATGATCCCAGTTCTTTCGTTGGTCCCTCACACCAGCCCCAACTCACCTCATTGTAGTTTCTCCATGTGCTGATTAATACCATTTTATCTTTGTGCGTGTGTGCTTAATCTTTTTAAATCCTTTTGAGGTCTGTTTCTACTCTCTTCTATGTAGGCAATGACTCTTAATTACCACAGAGTCATATTTAGCAAATATTCTAATTTACTGATCTTTTAAGATTCATAGGTTCCCTAAAGACGTTTATCTCACAACACAGATAATTAAGCAATCTATAAGTCCTAGCGGTGTCAGAATTCAGTGGCGGGGGGTGGGGCGGGTGCAGTGCACGGATAAGGGATTGGAGTGTGGCATTATATTTGCAACCAGTTAACTCAAAACTGTAAAAAATGAAAAATGCAAATACCATGATTCCACATCTCTTCAGGAGAACTCATTTAATAATTTCCTCCCCACTCCAAGACAGAATTATTAAACGTAGTTGTGTTTTCAAAGCTCATGCTAGGCTAAAGTTTGGATTTATTTTCTCTTGAAGGCCATTCTGTTGGAAAAAAATCTTTTACTGGAGCATAAGAATTTTATTCGTACTTCAGGTTTTTCATTGAGCAATTATCAGTATTTTAATTAGAATCATAATTAATTGACTAAGATCGCTATGAAAGCTTTGTAATAAAAGTGCCAAGTCAATTAAGAAAATAAACAAATTATTGATAGAAATGTGATACCATAATAGCCTATTATTTGATAGGACATATTTTTCTAAGATGCGACAGTTTATTTTAAAAATTAAGATAACACCACATTGTCATTTCCCCTTTTAAAAACATTTTAAATATGAATAGTGGGTAATTTTAGCTATGTAATCATGGTTAGCAGACTCTATGAGAAACAGTAATGTTAGACATGGCTGTCAAAAATAAAACAAAAGTAAATCATTTTCCTGAAATAATTGTCCTAAGGCTTCTTTTGGATTCCAGATACGTGGATTTCTAATGAAGGAGGAAATTAAAGGGTATATAACTTTTTGAAGAAGAGTTATGCAAAAGAAGTGCTTTAGCCCCAAAACTGCTCTTAATCATTTTTAAGTGTTTGAAAATGTTATCTCTTAAAGCCAGAACTATTTCAAACGAAACCTCATTCACAGTGACATAATGAGGAAATGTTTCATAAGTAATAGTTGTATGTACTCCTTTTACTGTCAGTAAATTGGATATCACCAGTGGTCCTAGCAGAAAACACCAGCAGCCATAAACAGTTCTATCAAATCATTTTTGGAAATAAGAAAGGAATTGGAAAAGGGGTGTCTAATGCACTTATATGGAAATGGGTGGACTGATGGATAAGAGTCTCATGTCTTTTTGATTCTGAATATCTTGCAAGCTTTTAAAAACATGCTATAAATATAGCCCAAAACAGAGGGAAGAGATTCATATTTGGCAGTAGAATAATTCCAGGGAAAAATGTTAGCTACACATTTTTGGGGCTAGCTATCTTTTTATAGGACATTCCAAGATAGTAATTTTGATTAGAACTACAGAGTATTTATTGACTTAGACCTAGAGATAGCATCTGTTGTCTTGCATGCCATCATTATATTTTTATTTGTTTATTTTTTAATTTGTTCTGCTACTGGGTATGTGGGGGTGGAGGGAATAGATCCAACTCTATTTTACCACCAGGATATCAAGGAACTTATTTTCTGATTCATGTTTAAGGAAATCAATGCCCTATGGAAAAAAATTTCTATAGTACCAAGAAATACCTATTAGATAGAGGCACCCACAATTTCATGTCTTAAAATTTGAAATAAAAATAAGGAAGGCATTTTTGATAAGCCCTCGGTATTGTATATAAGATGAATCACTAAATTCTATACCTGAAACTATAGATAAAACAGTGAAAATATTACACTGTATGTTAACTAATTGGAATTTACATTAAAAACTCAGAAAAAAATTGAACTACAGAAATGTTATTAGGAAGTTCTGACTGGCCATCTGGCTTTACATGTTGGCTATAATCATGGAGTATTTGCTTGTTGGTTTGTTTTTTAAGATATGGCTTTGACAGTATGTATGTGTTGATATCCTCATAGTGAATGATATCAATAGGGTAACAATACTGATTGGCCAATGAAGTCACAGGAACTACACACTTACACAGTTGCTGTGTACACAGTACTGTTTCTTTAGACCCATGGTTCCCAGACCCGGGTATTTTGCCATCAGGAGTTAATTGGCAACTCTGGAGACACTGTTGGTAGTTAGGGCTGGAGGTGGGGATTGTGCCATGGCACTCCCAATGGTCAAGCGAGCTCCTTACCACAACAACAAAGTGACCTAGCTGAAAGTGTCAGTAGTGCCAAATTTACAAAATTCAGTTCGAGGCAGGGATACCAAGGAAACCATGAGATGATTCAAAGGTAGTTTTTTCAAGGTGAGATCAAAACAATGGTTCTTTTTGTCAGAGATTTTAATCTGAAGCTTTCAGCTTCTTTTTCTTGAAACACGTTTCTTCTTTTTATGGATAGATCTGGGAAGAAGACCAGCAGGCATGAATATAATCACGTGCCCTTCAATATTTTTCTTTGGCTAGTGCAGAGTACAAGCTAAAAGTATGACCCCAGTTTTCTTAGGTTTTCTGGGGATACCTCTAATAGAGACATTTTATTGTTGTTCAAGCAAGTTGGTATCACTTACTGGCTATTGCCAGCTCCTTTGACCAAGAAATGAGTGATTTTCTTTAAGCTTAGAAGATAAAACTGATGACTACTTGGTGTTTCGGGCAGTGTAATTCTTTACTTTAACAATATATTACTTGTATCGTGTTTATAAATAATTGAATTTATTTGTCTTCAGACTGGGCATACCTCTCTTCTACCCTGTAACTTCTCCCTACCATTGGATACATTCATACTTCTGTCATTTTTTAAAATTAAAAATATTTATTGAAAATATTTAGATTCCTTTACACCCATAGTATTCATTTTAAAAAAGATCATTATATTTAATTAGACTGTTTAGATAATTTCCATCTCTTAATCCTCAAAGAAGTATCAAACTTTATACATACCATCTCTGCATATTCAAGAGAACAGAAATAATATAACATTTTTCAGAAAAGATTGGAATATTTCTTTTATATTCACTTAGGAAAGAGGACTTTGAATTGGCTATGAATATTTAGTTTGTTTAAAATTTTCTTTAAGTTGAATGAATGTGAAAATGAATTCTTGCATGGTTTTAAAAGTGACGGTTGTTGGGACGCCTGGGTGGCTCAGTTGGTTAAGCAGCTGCCTTCGGCTCAGGTCATGATCCCAGCGTCCTGGGATCGAGTCTCACATCGGGCTCCTTGCTCCGCAGGGAGCCTGCTTCTCCCTCTCCCTCTGACTCTGCCTTCCACTCTGTCTGCCTGTGCTCGCTCTCGCTCTCTCTCTGACAAATAAATAAATAAAATCTTTAAAAAAAAAAAAAAAAAAAAGAGTCAAATTTAAAAAAAAAAAAAAAAGTGACGGTTGTCAAAACAGAAAAATTAGAAAGAAAAATTTTGGTCCTCACCCTGGAAGTCTCCTCAAGAACAAATTCAAAATGTGAGAACAGATACTCTTACCTACAGATGTTTGTGAGTATGACATGATTACTCTAAAATTCGTACAGTTATTCATGCAGTTCCACACAGGTGAGAAAGACTAAGAGAGACCCCTACATAGTCTATTTCACCCTTAATTAGCTCTGTGAATGATCCAGGATACAGGTGTTACAAACACACTTACTCACTGGGATCCAGTACCTTGGATGGTAAAGCATTTTTGTCCTCAGTAGTGTTGTTACTAATAAAACTATATCTAGGGGCGCCTGGGTGGCTCAGTGGGTTAAGCCACTGCCTTCGGCTCAGGTCATGATCTCAGGGTCCTGGGATCGAGTCCCGCATTGGGCTCTTTGCTCAGCAGGGAGCCTGCTTCCCTGTCTCTCTCTCTCTCTCTGCCTACCTCTCTGTCTACTTGTGATCTCTCTATATAAAATAAATAAATAAAATCTTAAAAAAAATTAAAAAAAAACTATATCTATAGCTTTTTTAATTGTTATGAGGATTCTTAAATGTTATTCTTGACAGAAACTGAAATTTCCTAAATAATATATCTAAAAGTCTCCTTTGTATAGAGTAAAATACCACTTCTTACTGAACTCAATTATATCCAATATATCCTCTTAAATATGTGCAATGAAATTTTACAATTCCAGATTTACTTCTTTAAAGATTCTTATTAGTATCCCTGGGGCTGGTGGGTATAAATTATTTTGGTGTGTGTCAGATAGGATGAGAAGCTAGCTGGAAACCAGATTTATTGCAATTATATAACAATTATTTTGTAATTTAGCTTCCTGAGAGGTCAATGCTCTGAATTGTATCTAGGACCAATCATCCTGTTTTGAGTAGTTTGAGGCTCTGGTTATATGCCCTTGACCATCTGATGAATATTTCTGCCTTTCATTTTCTTTCAGAAGTATTTTATATTTGGCTACCTCCCAGTTATGAAAAGCCAATTAGTCATTTTAAAAAATATTAATAATGAAATACCCAGATTCTTCTATTAATTCATGGTGGAATTTGAGCAAGAATAATGCACTTTAAGAGACCTTTGAAGGTTTTCAAGTTGATGATACTGGGATTTTCTTCCTTTTCTTTCTTCTTTTTTTTTTTTATTTTGAGTTTCAGAGTTTCCAAATACGTTGGTCTGTGCAGCTTTGTTAATGGAGAACTATGCATTTAGCAGAACTTTGTAACCATTTATAGTAAAGTGTACAGGTATTTTCCTAGTACACTGTGAATATAATAAATCAGTATTTTGGTTTGTTTATGGAACATAATGTAGGGCATTCTGCATTCAGCAAACATTAAGCGATAATGGCAGCCCATTACAGAGCTAGAAAGCATTCTCCCTGTCTTCCACTTCAGTTTCAATAAAAAGAAACTGAGACCCAGAGAAATAAAGTGACTTGCTCAATGTTTCTAGCAGATTCTTAAGCCTAGAATATAAATTCCTTGACTCTTAGTCTGATGTTGCTTCTAATATACCTAGGTGAGTTTTTCATTCAAAATCCCTTTTAAGGAAAATACAAAATAAATTAAAATTCCTTAATATTTTTGTATAAGAAGTTTCTATAAGTATTTATGTATTTATTATACAAAACTTTTACAAAGATACTTGAATTAAATATATATGTTTATATGTGTGTGTGTGTTTTACCATCAACTAATCAGTAAGAAAGCAGTAGACATTGAGTGGAAAAGCACTGGATACTGAATGGACAAGAAAAAAAATAAAAGGAAAATGTGCTTTAAATTATTTCAGTTGTCTTAGCTTGGCTGAAGTCACCATATTTGTTTTTAGCATATTTTGGATTTTTAGTGACTCTCCCATGTTATCATTCTTTCCATGCAATTATTTTCAGTTCTTTTGGAAGTGCTGCCTATGTAAACAAAGAGAAATAACCTTGTCTGCATTTTACACACACACACACACACACACACATACACACACACACACACACACATGCACACACATGCACATACTAAGCTACTTACCAATCTGCTTTCTTCTCTTTTATCCTTTGATGAATGTGTCTGAAGAATCTAGTCTACATTTGAGATTCTTCCTTGTCTTAAGAGTTTACAGGAATTTTTCTCGCTCTCTGTTTTTATAATGTTGCTTCATCATTGTTAAAATGACTCATTGTGTCTTAATTTATTAATTCACTTGCCAACAAATTATTGAGCCCCTCCTATGTATCAGATAAGATTCCAGGTTCTGGGGATACATGTTGAATAAGGCAGCCTTGTCAAATTGAAAAGAAGTACTCAAGTTCAAATACAAGCAATTGCAACTGGCATTAAGCCCTTGGGGGGGGGGCATGGAGTGAAGATTAGCAAAAAGGATCAAGTGTCCAGGAAAGGTGCACTGTGGAGGCAACATTCCAAGATCATGTTGAAGAGTTTTGCAGGCTCAAAGAAGAAGAGTTACAAAGAACCTTAGGTGGGAACTGTATAGATCTATTTTCTATTTAAGTAATGGGGAATATAGAAAATGGTGCTGGATGAACCCACTGGAATAATTACAAAAAAAAAATATGGTTTCTAGGCTGATTTTGTTTTATAAGCGATAGGCACACTTTAAAGAAAGTGGTGATATCTGAGTCACTTTTAATTTTTTTAATTTTTATTTTTTAAAAATATTTTATTTATTTACTTGACAGAAAGAGATCACAAGTAGGCAGAGAGGCAGGCAGAGAAAGAGAGAGGGAAGCAGGCTCCCCGCTGAGCAGAGAGCCTGATGTGGGGCTCGATCCCAGGGCCCTGAGATCATGATCCAAGCTGAAGGCAGAGGCTTAACCCACTGAGCCACTCAGGCACCCCCTCTGAGTCACATTTTAAATAACACTCTGCTATATAAGGAATATATTCTAGAAATATTAAAGCAGAAATCATAAGATCACGTTAAAGGCTACAGCAATGGTATTTCTGCCAATGAGAGAAGATTCAGGGCTTGAACTAGAATGGACTAACAGAAAAGAGGCAAAGTATGTAGATCAAGGATTTCTTTGAGAATAGAGCAGACAGGTCTTTGTCTAATTGCTTTGTATCTTTCAGAAATGGAGGAATCACCATTGTGTCTTAAGTCTTTAAATGGCATTAAGTCATCAATTCTATTTTAATGTTTTCAACAAATCTTGACATTAGAATCTAGTTAGTGTTCAGTTGTTATATGTGTGTTTATATTTGTTTTTTGTATATAACAGTATAGTAAAGTAGTTTTTGTGTCTTGGGCAAAAAGAATTTGTGGCAAAATTAGGAAGTTTACATAGAATATACAAATTCAATCCATCATCTCCTGGATGTTAAAAATGAACGTTTTTTTTTTAACCGTTTTTATTTTATTTTATTTTATTTTATTTTATTTTTTTAATTAATTTATTTTCAGAAAAACAGTATTCATTATTTTTGCACCACACCCAGTGCTCCATGCAATCCGTGCCCTCTATAATACCCACCACCTGGTACCCCAGCCTCCCACCCCCCCGCCACTTCAAACCTCTCAGATTGTTTTTCAGAGTCCATAGTCTCTCATGATTCACCTCCCCTTTCAATTTACCCCAACTCCTTCTCCAACACCCCTTGTCCTCCATGATATTTGTTATGCCCCAAAAATAAGTGAAACTATATGATAATTGACTCTCTCTGCTTGACTTATTTCACCCAGCATAATCTCTTCCAGTCCCATCCATGTTGCTACAAAAGTTGGATATTCATCCTTTCTGATGGAGGCATAATACTCCATAGTGTATATGGATTGCATCTTCCTTATCCATTCATCCGTTGAAGGGCATCTTGGTTCTTTCCATAGTTTGGCGACCGTGGCCATTGCTGCTGTAACATTGGGGTACAGATGGCCCTTCTCTTCATTACATCTGTATCCTTGGGTTAAATACCCAGGAGTGCAATTGCAGGGTCATAGGGAAGTTCTATTTTTAATTTCTTGAGGAATCTCCACACTGTTCTCCAAAGAGGCTTCACCAACTTGCATTCCCACCAACAGTGTAAGAGGGTTCCCCTTTCTCCACATTCTCTCCAACACATGTTCTTTCCTGTTTTGTTAATTTTGGCCATTCTAACTGGTGTAAGGTGATATCTCAATGTGCTTTTAATTTGAATCTCCCTGAGGGCTAGTGATGATGAACATTTTTTCATGTGTCTGATAGCCATTTGTATGTCTTGATTAGAGAAGTGTCTGTTCATATCTTCTTCCCATTTTTTGATATGTTTGCCTGTTTCGTGTCTATTGAGTTTGAGGAGTTCATTATAGATCCTGGATATCAACCTTTAAAAATGGACAATTTTTTAATTTTAATTTTTTATTTTTTATTAACATATAATGTATTATTAGCCCCAGGGGTACAGGTCTATGAATCACCAGGTTTACACACTTCATAGCACTCACCATAGCACATACCCTCTCTAATGTCCATAACCCCACCATCCTCTCCCTTCCCCACCCCCGGCAACCCTCAGTTTGTTTTGTGAGATTAAGACATAAGAGTCTCTTATGGCTTATCTCTCTCCCAATCCCATCTTGTTTCATTTTTTCCTTCCCTACCCCCCAAACTCCCCATGTTGTCTCTCAAATTCTTCATATCAGGGAGATCATATAATTTTCTTTCCCTGACTGACTTATTTCACTGTAGTTAAAAATGGACTATTTTTTAAAAGCGTACTATTTTAATTATAGTTGATTGGACCACTCAGTACTTTTTTAAAGATTTCATTTAAATTCCTATTAGCATATAATATATTAGTTTCAGATGTACAGTAGAGTGATTCAACACTCCCATACAACACCCAGTGCTCGTCACAACAAGTGCACTCCTTAATCCCTATTGCCTATTTACCCATCATGCCACACACCTTTCCTCTGGTAACCATCAGTTTGCTCTCTATAGTTGAGTCTGTTTATGGTTTGCTTCCTTCTCTCCTTTCCCCGCGCCCCTTTGCTCATTTGCTTTGTTTCTTAAATTCCACATATGTGTGAAGTCCTGTGGTATTTTTCTCTTACGTATTTCGCTTAACATAATACTCTAGCTCCACCCATGTTGTGGCAAATGGCAAGATTTTATTCTTTTTTATGAATGAATAATATTCCATTGTATATACACACCATATCCTCTTCATCCTTTCATCAACCAGTGGACACTTGGACTGTTTCCATAATTTGACTATTGTATATAATGCTGCTATAAACATTGGGATGCATTTGAATGACTATTTTTGTGTTCTTTGGGTAAATACCTAGTAGTGTGGCTCTTGGATCAGAGGGTAGTTCTATTTTTATTTTTTGAAGAACTTCCATGTTGTTTTCCAGAGTGGCTGTAACAGTTGCATTCCCACCAACAATGCAAAAGTGTTTCCCTTGTCCACATCTTCCCCAATACCTCATGTTTCTTGTGTTACTGATTTTAGTCATTCTGATATGATGTGATGTGACAGCTCATTACAGATTTGATTACGTTGAACATCTTTCCTTATGTCTATTGGCCATCTGAATGTCTTCTTTGGATATATGTCTATTTGGTGTGTTGTGTCCATTTTTAAACTGGATTATTCATTTTGGGGTATTGAGTTGTATAATTTCTTTATATATTTTAGATGTTAACCCTTTATCAGATATTTCATTTGCAAATATATTCTTTCATTTCATAGCTTGCCTTTACTTTTGTTGATCATGTCCTTTGCTCTGCAAAAGATTTTTATTTTGGTGACATCCCAGCGGTTTATTTTTGCTTTTATTTCCCTTATCTCAGGAGAAGTGTCTAGAAAGAAGTTGCTACAACCGATGTAAAAGAGGTTACTGCCTGTGTTCTCTTCTAGGATTCTTATGGTTTCATGTTTTACATTTAGGTCTTAAATATATTTTGAATTTGTTTTTGTGTATGGTGTTAAGAAAGTGGACCAGTTTCATTCTTTTGCATATTGCTGTCTGGTTTTCCCAACACCATTTGTTGCAGAGACTATCTTTTCCCTGTTACATGTTCCTTCCTGCTTTGTTGAAAATTAATTGATCATATAGTTGTGGGTTCATTCTTGAGTTTTCTATTCTGTTCTGTTGATCTATGTGCCTACTATTTTTGTGCCAGTTCCATACTATTTGGTTATTACAGCTTTGTGTATAATTTGAGATCTGAAATTGTGATGTCTCCAGCTTTGCTTTTCTTTTTAAAGTTTGCTTTGACTGCCTGGGATCTGTTGTGGTCCCATACAAATTTTAGGATTGTTTGTTTTAGCTCTCTGAAAAAATGCTGTGGGTATTTTGATGGGAATTGCATTAAGTGTGTTGATCACTTTGAGTGGTACAGACATTGTAACAATTTTTTTTTCTTCTGATCCATGATAATGGAATGTTTTTCCATTTCTTTGTGTCATCTTCAATTTCTTCTATCAGTGTTTTAATTTTCAGAGTACATGCCTTTGACCTTTTTGGTTAGGTTTATTCCTACGTATCTTACGGTGTTTGGTGCAGTTGTAAATGGGGTTGATTTCTTAATTTCTCTTTCTGCTGCTTCATTATTGGTTTATAGGAATGCAACAGATTTCTGTATACTGATTTTGTATCCTGTACCTTTACTGAATTTATGTATCAGTTCCAGCAGTTTTTTTTGTGTTGTCTTTTGGGTTTTCTATAGAGAATATCAGGTTCCTTGATTGAAATGTTAAATAAAACTTTAATTTCAAAAGAGTGAAATAGATGGTTGCCTTAATTAATGAAGCAGTATTGATTTAGAAATCCAGAAATATGTAAGCTATTCAAAGACAAATTTTAATATTTTGATTAAGCTATGATGATACATTTTTATACCTTTCATTAAACTTCTTACTAGTTTATGAATATCTGAAGAGAAGAGGCCAACCAGGACTTACTCAGTATTATATATTCAGTGACTAGAACAATGATGGCATAGCCCTAAGTAGACATTTAGTACACATTTTTTTAATTAATCAGATTAATTTCTTTTTCAACATAGTATCATTTATGTAAATATTTGATTCACAGTGGTCCATGAAAGAATGTAGGAGAAAAATGAAATTTAATTAACTCTCTTAAAATTTGAATCATCTGCAAAAAGGATAATTTATAAACCAAAATAATAATTTTCCCCACTCACTAAAAGTGTGAGCCCATCCGATTGCAAGCAAGTAAAAAGATCTTCTAATTTTTGAAATGAAAGTATTTATTTCAAGCAATGACTGAAAGACAGGAAACAGTTACTTGATTTTTTGCAACATATTTTTGTTATTTTGGCACATTGTTAATTCATAGGATATCTAAAATATATATATGTACAAGAAGCTTTATTTCATCCTCCAATCTATTCATCTCTTATTATACAATGAAAGAAATGTCTCTTCCACATTAGTTTCAGGAAAATCTAGTCATCTCTTAATTAATGACATATGATAAGTGAAATATGACTCCTATAATTATTTTTTTTCTAACTTTTGGCTAATGGGAAAAGTAGAGCTGAATTAAAATATAATTTTAACAATTGGGAAAGAAATTAAACCATGGAAATATCACTAAAACATATGACTTCATCACAGTACTCTTCAATTTCTTTTTTTTTTTTTCCTAATTTCCTCCCCTTCCTCTTCTTCTTCCCCACCCAACTCTCCTGAGTGTATGAGTGTGTGTCTTGGGGGGAGTGCGTGTTTGTAACAGCTTTTTTGAGAGATACTTTACATACCATAATTTTTACCATTTGAAATGTACAGTTCATTGTTTTTAGTATACTCTCAGAGTTGTGTAACCATCATCACAGCCTAAGTTTGGAATTTTCTTCAGCTGTCCCTAAAGTAACCTCTACACACTAGCAGTCCTTTTCCTGAGCTCTCCCTCTGTGTCTTCCTGCAACTATGAGTCTACTTCGTAACTCTGCAGATTTGTGTATTCTATACATTTCAAGTAAATGAAATACACAGTATGTGGTCTTTTATTAGTACTTTCACTTAGTATAATAAGTCAGAGTTTATTTATGTTTTAGGATATATCAATACTTCATTCTTTTTTGTTGTTAATAGTATTCCATTGCGTGATATGCTACTTTTGTTTATCCACTCATTAGTTAATGGACATTTGAATTGGTTCTTTCTTTTTTGATGGTTAAGAGGAGGGTCAGAGGGAGAGGGAAAGAGGGAACCCTAAGCAGGCTACAAGCCCAGCACCGAGTCTGACTCAAGGCTCAATCTCACAACCCTAAGATCATATCCTGAGCCAAAATCAAGAGTCTGAAACTTAACTCACTTAGCCACTCAGGTCCCCTCAATAGGTTCATTTTGAGGTTATTATGGATAATACTTCTGCGAACATTTGTATGCGAGTTTTGTATAAGCACATATTTTCATTGTTCTTGGCATACTTCCACTATTGAAGAGTGTAATTCTGGGTCATATTGTAACTCATTGTTTAGTCTTTTGAAGAACTTTCCAAAGTGGTTGCAGCTATTTACCTTTTCACTAGCAGTATAAGAGGAACCAGATTACTTCACATCTTTGTCAATGCTTCTTCCTGTCTTTTTTACTGAAGCCATTTTAATGTGTGAGAAGTGGCATATCACTGTGGCTTTGATTCGCATTCCTTCACTTACTATTACTTACTAATGATGTTGAGCATGTTTTCATGTGCTTATTGGCCATTTGAATATCCTTAGAGATATTTCTGTTAAAATCCTTTGCCTATTTTTTTAACTAGACTTTAACTGTCTTTTCACTGCTAAATTTTAAGTGTCTATTTACATATGCAAAATACAAGTTCCTTGTCATATATGAAATTTGCAAATCATTTCTTGCAGGTGTAATCTTTTACTTTCTGAGTGATATCCTTTGATGAACAAAAGATTTTAAGTTCAATGAAATAAAATATGTCTATTTTGCCTTTGTCTTAACATCCTTTATTGTTAATCTAAGAAACTATTGCTTAACCCAATACCATAAAGATATACCACTGTGTTTTTGCCTAAAATATAATTTGGGGGCACTGGGTGGCTCAGTCAGTTAATCATCTGCCTTTGGCTCAGGTCATAATTCCAGGGTCCTGGGATCAAGTCCTGCATTAGTGGGGAGTCTGCTTCTCCGTCTTCCTCTGCCACTCCCCCTTCTTGTGCTCCCTTGCTCTCTGTCAAATAAACAGTAAAAATCTTTAAAAAAAATTATAATTTTTTCTTATGTTTAGTTCTGTGGTTTGTTTTGAGTTACCTTTGCATATGATGTGAAGTAGGGTATCCAAATTCATTCCTTTGCATGTGGGTAATCACTTGTCCATGCAACATTGTTTGAAAAGACTATTCACATTCAATGGTTTTAGCACCCTTATAACATATTAGTTGACCACAATGTATAGATTTATTTCTGGACTCTCTATTATATTAATTTATATCTTTATGCCATTATCACAGTCTTGATTACTGTAGCTTTGTGATAAGTTTTGTGACTTCAAATCTGGATGTGTGAGTACCTGATCTTTATTCTTCTTCAAGATTATTTTGAATATTCAGAGTCCCTTTCATTTCAGATGAATTTTAAGGTCAGCCCATAAATTAACACATGGTCTATCCCTAGAGAGTGTTTCATATGAATTTTAAGGTCAACCAGTAACTTAGCATATGGTCTATTCCTAGAGAGTGTTTCATATGAATTTTAAGGTCGACCAATAACTTAGCATATGGTCTATCCCTAGAGAGTGTTCTCTGTGCATCTCCTAAGAATATATATCCTGCTAATGATTTGTCTGTTAGATTTTTTGCTTTATAATGTTCAAGTCTTCTTTTTCCTTATTGATCTTTCACCTAGTTGTTCTATCTACTAATAAAATTGGGGTCAGGAAGTCTAATCATTACTGCTATACTGTCCATTTTTCCCTTCAATTCTTTTGATTTTTCTTTATGTATTTTGGAACTCTGTTATCAAGTACATATTTATTTACAATTGGTGTATTTTCAGATGGAAGTAGTACACAAAAACGGTACCAACATATTTCCATTTCTTCTCTCTCCTTTGCATTTTTATTGTCATACAAGTTATGTCTTTATACATTTTAAGCCTAACTATACAATTTTATAATTATTGTTTATGAAATCATCTTCTTTTCTTTTAAAGACTTATTTGTTTTATTTTAGAGAAGGAGAGAAAGCTAGTGAGAGGAGGGTTACAGGGCAAAAAACTCAAGCAGACTCCTTGGTGATCAGGGAGCCTAATGCAGGGCTGGATCGCAGAACACTGAAGTCATGACCTAAGCTGAAAGCAAGAGTCAGCCGCTCAACCAACTGAGCCACCCAGGCCTCCCTGTGTAGCTATCTTCTTAAATATATAGGGGGAGAAAGGAGTTACAGTGTATTTGCTGCCTTTCATAATTTCCATGCAGGTAAGTTTACTGGGTCATTTTGTTTCTTCGTGTGGATTCAGGTTATAGGCTAGTGTCCTTTAATTTTAGCCTGAAGGACTCCCTTGAGTATTTAGTATTAGTAAAGACTCTAGTATTTAGTATTTCTTGGAGTACAGGTCTGGTAGTAACAAATGCTCTCAGTTTCTTGTATGTTTGTTTTGGTTTTGGTTTTTGTTTTAATTTTGTTTTTGTTTTTGTTTTTTTAAATCTTGACATGCTTAATTTTCTCGGAATTTTGAAAGAATGTTTTTAGCTCCATATAGAGTTATTTGTTGATGGTGTTTTTCCTTCAGTACTTTGAAATTGCCATCCTCACATCTGACATCTATAGTTTCTTTTTTTTTTTTTTTAAGATTTTATTTATTTATTTGACAGACAGAGATCACAAGTAGGCAGAGAGGCCAAGCAGAGAGCCCGATGCAGGGCTAGATCCTAGGACCCCAGGATCATGACCCAAGCTAAAGGCAGAGGCCTTAACCCACTGAGCCACCCAGGTGCCCCTGACATCTACGATTTCTTAAGAAAAATTAGCTACTACTTTTATCAAGGATCCATTCTGTGTGATATGTTGTTTTACTCGTTGCCGAAATTTTTACTGTGATTTTGACAATTTGTGATTAGATAAGCATACTTTTGAATTTATTTGATTTGAAATTTGTTGAGTTTCTTGAATATGTATTGCATTACTATTTTTCATTAAATTAAGAGGTTTTTACTTACTATTTTTTCCTCTTCCTATGTCTCTTCTCTGTCTTTAAACTTTTACATTTATTTTATATTCTACATTCAGTTTTACTGAAATAGGAAGGAATATAAGGAATTCCCCAGTGTAATATAACTAAGTATAATAGTCTATTCCCATTTCAATTAGATATTCTGTGTAAAATAGCAAAACAATTTTCATCATGAAAAAAATAGACAACTGTCTTGATCAACCTTTCTTCCTTTCTTCCTTCATTCCTTCCACTCATCCCCCCATCCATCTATTTATTTTGGATTATTGACTCTTTGATTTAACTGAATGATTGTAGTTTCCTAGTGTTATTGCAAATAATCAATGATCAAGGGTTATTATATGAATTGGGGAGACTGTGATGAAAATCCTACCCTTTACCAGCTATGCTGTCTGACATTATGAACCTTTTCCAGCCTACTTTAAATATCTGAACTACCCTTAAATAGTTCTCTCTTATTTTTGGAACTTTAAAAAATGTTCTCAGGACTCAGTTGTATATACTATTGATTTTAACCAAACATTGAGAAAGAAAAGAATACCCAAGATAAATGAATAATTGCATTATAATTTTAAAAAGTAAATTATGATACAAATATGTATTTCTACCTAAAGAAGAGGTAGAATCATATTTTATTCAGAATGAGAGATTTTATTCAGAATGAGCGATTACATGGCTCAGTGGGTTAAGCCTCTGCCTTGGGTTCAGGTCCTGGGATCAAGCCCTGCATCCCGCGCTCTGCTTAGCAGCGAGTCTGCTTCCCACTCTCTCTCTGCCTGCTGCTCTGCCTACTTGTGATCTCTTTCTCTGTCAAATAAATAAATAAAATATTTTAAAAAAAAGAATAAGAGATTATGCACATCATTTTCTTTGGCAATACCATGTGGTATTTATTTTAGAAGAAAAATATTTAGAAAAACATTCTATTTTTTATGAGGAGTGGTAAAGTAAGATTTAATTCTTATAAATACACAGTAATCTTGTATCCTTACATATGCCCTCATATGTTCTTCCTAAAGATAAAAACAAATTCACATTGTAAGTTCTCTTTGTTAGGAACGAAGCACTTACCTTTATAAGTTTTGAATTAATCAGAGTTTATATTTCTGTAATATAGTCCTATGGTCTTCTTTTTTCCCTTGGTCATTCCATAATTTATATATGTCCTTAAAATATTGATGTTTAGTGGATATTTTAATAAAATATAATAAAGAATACAGATATTCTTAATCTCTCTCATTGATATTTCTAAACACAATAGAATGAAAATATAGGGTTAGAAACTATAAGCAGTTTATTGAATTATCTGAGAGTCATTAGCTACATGTGGCTATTTATATTTACTTTGAAATTAATTAAAATCATATGGAATTTTAAAAACCTATCTTTTGTCACATCAGCCTCATTTCAAGTGTTTAATAACCAAATGGAACCAATGGCTACTTCATTAGACTATGTACAAACAAATATTTCCATCATCACAGAAAGTCCTATTGGACAGAGTTGCTACACATGTGCCTACACAGTGAAAATAAAAGCTTCCTTCCATATTACTCATTATCCTTTTTGAATATGTCTATGTATACACTGGTACCAGGTAATATCAATGAAGATGTCTGTACATCTTCATAGGTCTGTACATAAACAATATATTTCTAAATATATGCACTCTTATGTATGTGTGTGTATGTATTTAATGCCAACAACATGGAGAGTCTACACTTTTTATCAACTTAATAGTGTAACTTGAGGATCTGTTTACATGAAACCTTTTGTTTTTGTCTAACATTATTTAGTGGTTATGTGCCACTTCCAGCCAGGGACGGGAGAAGAATTAGGCACAAACAAGTCAGCTACAAGAGACTGGGAGCAGGGGACAACAGTGGAAAAGGACTGCTGCCACGAGCAACTCCACAGTCTCACTTTTATTGGATAGAAAACAATAGCCAACAGAAGGACCATGAAGGACAAACGTTAATCCTGTGTTGCAGACAAGCAAGAAGGAGGATAAAGTTTATAGTTAAACAAGCACATTCAAAGGACTCATCTAACTAACAACAGGCGCGTCTGGGAAGAGAAAGGAGCGTTAAAGGATAAGGGAAGCAGGCGGTTTTCTTTCCACCCTGAGCTGACCGGGCGTTCCTGGGTGCTTGGCTTCCCTGAAGCAGGCGGCTCTCTACCCTGGGCGGGCTGGGCATTCCCGGATGCCGGGCATCACGGTAGTATATGGTCCTTCTCCGCAAAGACCTGTTGCCAGTATATGTATATCTTAAGGCCATATCTAAATGTGCTTGGTAACTAGTAAAGGTTACAGCTTAAGTAACAAATTGTTCCAAGGGGCAGCTGCAGTTATGTAGATTTTCTGTGTCATGTACTATGTATTTATTTCCTGTTGCACATTTGTGAATATACTTGGCAACCATTTTTGAAATGTAGATGTAGGCTAAATTCATACAGTAGTATTGCTGTGTCAAAAGAAAGGTCAATATGAAATTTAATACTATCACATTGTATTAAGTCCACCAATGGTGTATGATATTGCCTACTACTCTACTCTTGCTGTCTCTCAGTCTTATGAACATTTTTTATTAGTATCAACTTGGCTGATGAAAAATAGCCCTTAATTGCTATAAGATGTATTTACTGAATTATGAGTGAAGTTGAGCATTATCCTGCCATATGTTCATTGGTAGTTGGTTCAGGTTTTTTTTTCTAGGAATTCCTTTGCGCAAGCTTTTCACATTGAGTCTTTGCATTGGTACTCATGAGCAGCAACATTTTTTCTTTAGATATTTCCATTTATCCTTTATCTCAGTGGAATTACTCATTCACTACCTTTTGGAAAGTCCAGTGGAAAAAAAAATCTATTAATTGTTATGTATCTATTATTAACTGGTAGAAGAAGAAATAAGTAAGGAGTGTTATTAGAAAGAGAAAGAGGTACCGTGGGAAAAGTTGTAGATAAATGACTGTAATGAACCCATTCAGCCATAAGTACCTGTTTAATAAAGTTTAAAAGCATCATCTATCCTATAAGATCTTGTAAATATAACCCTTAAGATTTTCCCTTGATTTTCCAAATGCAATAAAATTCATACTAAAACAACAAAAAAGAAATGTACAAACTGAATACCTTCTTCATGCCTTTGGTTTAAAACAAGCTTCATTGGAGATTGAAACATATACAGAAAAGTTATTGATATTTGTCTTCTCTACATTTCATGAGAAGATTAAAGGTATTAACAAACATTTCTGAGAAAGGAGACTACACAAGGAAAGATTTTTTATTTGGGGCATTAAAATGCCCTGTTAGTCAATGATAACTCTTAAACTAATTTTTTTTACTCTGGAAATTATTTTTGTGTCCATCTTTGGATTTCTGAGAAATGTGTAACAGATCTCCTAAGCACAGTTGCGAAGACACCAGCAATGTTGGCGGCTGTGACTATGAGATGGGAGAAAAGAACCTTCTGAGCAGGGGGTTTGGGCTCAAGACACTGAATCTGGAGGCAGTTTTTGATTGTTTCTTATTGTCATTCCAATGGATGTGAGTTGATCCTACAGGCCTTTTCTTTCCCAAATAAATGGAAAGTGCTATGCCACCATGGAAGTAAATTTGAAATGACTCTTTTCCTTCACTCTAGCCATTTACGTTACCAGGGAAGGGTCATGTATGATATCTCTGCTTTCAAATAGATACTGACAAATGAGAAGGAAATGGAGAATCCACTTATTATTTTGAGTCTTGAGCATGACTATTAAAAGATAACTTATTAACAGAAATACTGATGTTCATAAGCTGAAACCCAATCCTTGTTATTCTTTGGCTATTCATATAATTTTCATATTCAGAATCTTCTTTAAATATCACATCCTTATATTTTTTGCTGTTTGTATGCCGTATTTATTATACCGTCATGTTAAAATTGGAGTGTACGAACAGATATTTTAGCATACAAAAGAATGTCAGGTAGTAAATGATAAAGACATGGGAAAAAACATTAATTAACCAAAAAAAAAAAATAGTGTAACTAATATATAAAAAAAACCAAAACTCTTCCAATTCTGTTGAAAAATGAACAAAATATATAAGTAGACTTTTTACAAAAAGAAACATTGTTGGTGAACAAATAAATGCTTAATGTAATTCATAAACAGAAAAATAATGGTCAAAAAGGAGATTGCACTTTACATCTATCCATTTGGCAAGGTTTAACTGGGATTACCAAATGTTAGAAAGAATGTGGAGAACAGGGTCTCTTACTCATTGCTGACAGGAGTGTAATTTGTGTTTTTACTTTGGGTAACAGTTTGTCATTATAGTGTGAAGTCGAGTATTCACATGCCCTACAACCCACAAATTCCTCTCTTTATACCGTAAGAAAATGGTTGCTTGTGTGTATCGGGAAACAAGAACACAGAGATTTATTCAGTCATAGTTGCACACAACCCCTGGTGTCCTCAACTGAGCTTAGGGTCAATTAATGGACATTTCTGAGAAAGTGGACAATAAAGAATGACTTTTTGCTTTGGACCATTAAAGTGCAATTTAGTAAATGACAACTCAGTTTTTTTTTTTAATATAATTTTTTATTTTTTATAAACATATATTTTTATCCCCAGGGGTACAGGTCTGTGAGTTTTTAAACTAATTCTCTCTGGGGATCATTTTTACATCTTTGGGTTTCTGGTGAATATCTAACTCAGTGTGTGTGTGTGTGTGTGTGTGTGTGTGTGTGTGTTTGCCTGAGTACCAGATTTAGTCTTAATTGACTTTGAACTCTAAATAGAGGAATTAGGCAGCCCGCAACTTCTTATACTCCCCTTTATCACTCAGGATTCTGTTACTGATTCATGCAAATTTGCATTTAGCTGTAGTTCACTTATTTTCATGACTGCTTATAAGATATTCCATTCTTTTCATGTTATTTTCATGGTTATATGGTTTATCATTATTTTTATTTTATTACAATGTATTGGTTGTTTATCTGATACTCTGATATCTACTGGGGAATCCTGTATTTTTATTTGCCAAATTTATCATGAATTGTACTATGTCATGATGAAAAAGTTGTGATTAATCTAATTCTTTAAAAGATCAACTCCAGGGCACCTGGGTGGCTCATTCGGTTAAGGGGTTAAGGGTTTGCCTTCAGCTCAGGTTAGGATCCCAGGGTTCTGGGATCGAGTTCCTCATCAGGCTCCCTTCTTAGTGGGGAAGCTTGCTTTTCCTCTCCCTCTGCCTCTTACCACCCCTCCCCTTCTCCTGTTCATTCTCTCTCCCCCTCTCTCTCTTTCTCTCTCTCTCAAATAAATAAATAAAATCTTTTAAAAATGAAATAAAGTAATGACCCTATTAATTAGGTCTGTGAAATCCTAGTCTCTAATATTTATCTGATGGAATATTGTAGCAAGAATAGACCGAAGCAGTTTGCTACTGCAGAGCTCCAGTCTACCCATCCAATGATATAAGCATTCTATTGAACATATATTAAGCCATGATGTGGAAAACTTCTGATGTGATTAGCTTTTCATATCTTTCTATATGCCCTCTTCTTTTCTTTTTTTTTTTTTCAATTGAAGAGTATTTGCATTATTTTCAGGTGTATAACTTAGTGATTCGACAGTTCTATAGGTTATGCTATAGTGACCACAGGTGTAGCTACCATCTGTCATCATACATCGCTGTTACAATTCCACTGAGTATATTCCATATGCTGCGCCATTCATCCTCGTGACTTCCTCATTCCATAACTAGAAGCCTGAATCTCTGGCTCTCCTTCAACCAGGATCTCCCTGCCCCAGCCCCAACTGCTCTCCCCTGTGGCATCATGAGTTTATTCTCAGTATTTATGGATTTGTTTCTGCTTTTTGTTTGTCCATTCTTTTTTTTTCTTTTTTTTAGATTGCACATGTAAGTGAAATCATATTTTGTTTGTCCTTCTCAGTCTGACTTCACTCACTTTAGCATATCTTCTAGATCCATCCACGTTGTCACAAATGGCAAGATCTCATTTTTCTTTATGGCTAAGTAATGTTCCAGTGTGAGCGCGCATGTATGTGTGTACATTCATACATAAATTGATGCCACCTCTTCTTTATCCACTTGTTTATCAGTGGACACTTGGGTTTCTTCCATGTTGTAACTCCTGTAAATAATGCTACTGTAAATAAGCACATGGGTGTATGTATCTTTTCAAATTAGTGTTTCCATTTTCATTGAGTGAATGAATACTCCGTAGTGGAGTTACTGGATTATATGGCATTTCTATTTTTAATTTTTTAAAAAAGATTGTATTTATTTATTTGACAGATGGAGATCACAAATAGGCAGAGAGGTAGGCAGAGAGAGAGGAGGAAGCAGGCCTCCTGCCGAGCAGAGAGCCTGATGCGGGACTCGATCCCAGGACCCCGAGACTATGACCTGAGCTGAAGGCAGAGGCTTAACCTACTGAGCCACCCAGGCACCCTCTATTTTTAATTTTTATAGCAAACATCTATACTCCCTTCCATAGTGACTCCACTACTGTACATTCCTATCAGTAGCGCTTGTAGGTTTCTTTTACCCCACATCATCACCAACACTTACTATTTCTTGCCTTTTTGATTCTGCCATTTTGATAGGTGTAAAGTGTTATTTCATTGCAGTTTTGATTTGCATTTCCATGATGATAAGTGATGTTGAGCTTCTGCTCATGGGTCTGCAGGTCATCTGCATATCTCTGTTGTCCTATTCTTTAGTCCAGCTGCACTAGAATGTAACCACTTAAAAGAAAAATATGTTCAAAATATGATGATTAGAAAGCCTGACAATTTGAAGTCAGTAAAATAGCCCCATCTGAACCTCCAAGAAATAATTTATATAAATATACAAATTAAAATATTCCTTTCCTTCTCTCTCCAGCCAATGATTTTCTAATTTATTGACTTTTTGGGAGGAAGAATATTGACACGCTTCTCCTCAAAAATCACCTTGTCTGCCCTTTTTTAAAAGTTATTAATAGAATTCAGAGACTATTAGTTTTTGCCATCTTATTAAAAATTTAAAAAAATGTTTGTTAAATGTTTTAGTGTATGGTTTATGATCCAGATCAATAAATATTAATTTGGCCGTTCACATTTATAGAGCAATAAATATATATGTGATATATATAATATAAATAATATATATTATATATATGTGATAGATGTAATATAAGTAGCAATAAATATATATACTCTACAGGGGTTAGTAGGTATCAGTTCATTAGTCTTAAAAACTACCTACTTGGACCATGGCAGTTTGTGGAGTTAGTTTTACAAAATATTCTAGTATCAATAAGATACATGGTTCTTAGAAAAAAAGAAAGAGACCATCTATTATATTTATGCAACATGGATACCTTGGGTATCACAAAGAAATATAATCCAAACACTATACTAACTAATTGGGTAGCTAAGAGAAGACAATGTGAAGAAGAAATACACAATAAAATATTTGTTTTTAAAGTTCCCTGCATATAAACACAGTTATGGCTATAAAGAGAAGTCATGGCTTTGTTTAAAGCTACAGGGTAAAAACCTATTTGCCTCTTCCTCATTCATTTCTTTGAAGACAGGCAGAGAAGGAGAGCCAATTCTTAGCATCATACCACGGACAGCATGTTGGTTTGCCTTCTTTGCTGGCCTTCCTTGAGCTTCTTTGCCCTAGTATCACTCAGTTAGTTGCATGGTGACCATTTTCCTCCACTCATCCATTTAACGGTTTTCTAAAATCCTTCTTCATGTGTATTTAATGGTCTTTTATGGACTGCAGTGTTAAATAAACTTATTCGTAATATATACTTCATATATTTGAAACATTAATATTTTATTTTTCTAGAATAAGAGATGAATTTTCTTAACATTTTCATCAGGTATCAATACACTAAAAATGAGATTGGGTAATGAGGGAGGTTATGGCCCAAATTAATTAAACATAAGGTGTGTGTGTGTATGTGTGTGTGTGTGTGTGTGTGTGTGTGTGTGTGTCTGTAGGGAGTTCGGTAGGTTGGAGGTGCAGAGAGGAAGGAAAGATCATAGCCCCACAGAGACCTACCTTCTTGTTTTCATTATTCTTTATCTGTTAAAGATAGACCCTCCTATGCTTTAAGGCTTAGAGCATTATCCAGCTCAAGTTCCTGGGCCAATTGTTTTTTGTTTTTTGTTTCTGCTGTATTTATTTTTTTTTTTCTAAGTAGAGATGCTTATAAATATTTTTTATCACCAATTGTTACAAGAACTAGAATAATACTCACCCAAACTGGACAGTTCTCATGCTTCTATCGTATCTCACTCTTAAGGTAGCCCAGTCCTTCTTACCAGTTTGTGCTGATTTTAACCCCATCTCTGATTCGTCTCCTCTCATTCCATTCTCTCTCCACCTCAAGTCATCCAAATGCATGTTTTATATTTTCTGATTCTTCTGACATTTAAGTTTGTATTTAATGATTTCTTGCCATGATCTTCAGTATCTGACATCTTGGAACACTATCATTATCTTATTTCTACCTCTAGTTATAATGTTTCTGACAAGAGTGAATCATTGCAGTGGAGCCTCTTAATAGGGGCATTACTGTAGCAATAAAAGATGTAAATCGCAGTTGCAAACACCCTAGAAGTGCAATCATTAAACAGTGATCAATGATTAGATGAACTGCACATATAATTACATACATATAAGGTCAGATGAATCACTTGAGCTGAAAAGGACAGGAAAGGTTTAAGAGGGAGAATTAGAATATTTTAGAGAAATACAATTTGAATAGGGAGCAGATAAACTCTTGAAAGGATTACAGCAAGTGGAGAAGGTTGAACAAAAGTACAAAAAAAAAAAAACATGAACATTTAAAGAATAAAAGTATTAGTAAAACAATTCTTGTGATACCTGCATTGTTATTGATCCATTCCTAGTAGAACATGCTGTTTTGGGGATTTTATCCCTTTTCTTTTAAGGGGATGGGTTTGCACTGAATATAAACTTTTATCTAATGCTCTGTGTAACTGATTAATTAAAGGCAGCTCCTACATATATCTCTTAAACTTGAGGTTTTTACACAAAATATCAAGCTTTCCCTGTTGGATACTATAAAAGGACTATAATCATAACACGTCTAAAAATGGCATGTTTCAAAATTTCCTCAAAATAAGCTTTTTTGTTTTCTCTTTTCCAACTTAAGTTGTAATAGCAACATTAAGCCAGTGGTAAAAACTTGAAATAAAAATTGTTTTGTATACTTCCTGTTTCTCAGTGTTTAGATCTAATTATTAAATTCTTTTGTTTTTATCAACCGTCTCCCTTGAATGTGTTCCTTCCTCTCTATGCCCTTGTTTCATCCTTAACTTCTTGGCATTGCTTGCCCAAATTGCCTTGAGAGCTTCTTACCAGAGCTAATGACTTCAAGATGTCATCAGATCCAGATCATTTTTTACCCACTGCCAGAGTAATTGCTCTAAATTCATATCTGATTTTGTTGCTTTTTTGGGCTCTAAACTTGACCATTCATGAAAACAGTGATCAGCTCTGCTATATTCGTGTTAGCAATTATTAGTACATGCATTATTAATATTGGCAGTAATCCATAGGGCTAGCCCCGCATCTTAAAGTAATCTCTTTAAGCTTCTTGTGCATTTTGTTTAGCTTATTCTAATAACATAGTCTATATTTTCATTTATCTGGAAAACACTGGATCATGAATTTTTCACTTACAGTACCATAAAATATATGAAAAGAATACCATTCTATTCTTCATTTCTTTAAAGAATGTTTTATTTGAGAGAGAGAAAGCATGAGAGAATGAGTGGAGGGAGGAGTAGAGGAAGAGAAAGAATATCAAGCAGACTCCACTCTGAACACAAAGACCTATGCTGCGCTTGATCTCACGACCCTGAAACCATGACCTGAGCTGAAACTGAGAGTCAGGTGCTTAACCGACTGAGCTACCCAGGTGTCCCACCATTCTGTGCTCTAAATCTCATTGCACTGTCTTCTTTCCCTTCCTTCAGCTTTATGGCAATTATTATTTTTCCCAAAATTAGCAAATTGATGGCCCCCAGGCAGAAATTGATGCCTGTAAATATATTTAAAAGTATTGGGCTATAGTTAAAAATCAGAAGATTATAAATTAAAATCTTGATTTCTGGCTGATCTTGAAAAAAAATGTGGAATACTAGAATACTGAATCACTTTCCTATAAGATGATGCTTATCTGGAGCTTAGGGACTACCACACCTTTTAGACAGTCTGACTATTCCTTTTACCCTCTTTATACCCATATAGCTTAATTCTGCCACTCCATATCCAGTCCCTTTTGGCTTTTGGGTTTGAGACTCCTACCCTACTATGGACCATAGAGAAACAGTGCTTATCTTATCTTCTCCAATATGGGATGGAAACAATTCTAGTGAATGTGGTTTCTCAACCTTATAGCACTCTCAGTCTGCTGTGGTACTGGTCATATTGTGAATGTTCAATAAATACATTTTGGTAGAATGGAATGACACATACAAATGAGATACAAAAAAATCTTTCCAAGCTACCCAGAAGAACACATTTTTTTTTTCTCAACTTGATCAACTGTCTTGTCTTCCTCATTTAATTGGTTTCATTAACCATGTGCATGATTATTTTTCTGTTCATCCTACCTCACTTGGCTTTAGTTGAATGTTCCTGGATGGCAGAATTCATGCATTTTAATGTCCTTTGTGCCATGTCTGGAGAATGCTCTCATAGGCGTTATTGCTAAATAATACTAATAAACACACTAGAAACTATTTCTGCATCCTTCTATTTCAATAGTAATTAAGTGACTGAATATGCAGGTAACATAATAGTGTTATTGGCAACACTAATTTAAAGTCCTATCAAGTTGAGTCTCAACCAGAACTATGCTAATGTCTGTAATTAGGGTCAATGTAGAGCAAGGGGTCTCCTGTGGCTGCAAGAAAGAATGAATCTCTGGGATGCAACAGATGATACCATTAAAGGCTGTACGAAGGGGGATTTGCCTGAGACTTCTGGTGTCCCTTGACAAAGCTGCATGTACCGTCAGCGAGTCCCTTTGCAGCATCAGTGATCTGCACATAGCTCTCTCAATTCAGAGAAGGTTCAGCAGTTTGGGCCCCTGAAAAGGTATTTGGAAAGTTTCCCAGTTTGTGTTCTGCATAAGCTGGAGGCAGTATAGTGATAATTAATAAAGTGTCAGACTAGATAATTGTAGGAACTGTAAAAGATACTAAAATGTTGTGACCAGAGGCATAGACACACCTGTGAACGTGTGAAGTTAATTTGTGTGAGGAACATCACGTGAGAGTGGATGAGGACTAGAAAGGTGAGATGTTCTTTAACTAATTCAGATGGGGAAGCGCTCTTCCAAAAAGTAAAAAAATGGAGCTCCACTGGTGGGATAATGCAGGGTTTATTAAAGGAGTTCCTGCTGTATTCTTTTGTTTTGTGTGCTCACTTGCTTGACCAATTTTTAAATTACAGTAAACCTCCCCTTACTGTGTTACAATATACCTCTTGGTAGTATAATGTTGAGAGACATGAGACATTATTTCTTCATTTTCACCCTAAATTTTGTGTATGACTAGGGGGCCTCCAGGTGACTCAGTTAAGCATCTCCCTCTTGATATAGGGCTCAGGTCATCTTCTCAGGGTCCTGATATTGAGCCCCGTATCTAGCTACATGCTCAGAAAGGAGTCTGCTTGAAGATTCTCTCTCTCCTTCTCCCCCTGCCCCTCACTGACCCCATCCCTGCTTGCTCTCTCTCTAAAATAAAAATAAATAAGTATATTTTAAAAATTCTGTGCAGACCAATTTCCATCAGATGTCTGTACACAGTAAGTTAATGGCAGGAAAAGGAAAAGAAGGATGAGGGTACCTATGTCAATACTAATCACGAGAGGTTGAGAACTACAATATTATAAGCAATTTACAGAGCTGATGATAAATGAATGGCAGCTCTGTTGTTGTCCTTGTTTGTTGTTATTTCTATTTTTATTGAAATCAATTAAAAATGAAAACTAATACCTTTGAGATGCATTACTGCCAATGATTATTCTGACCTTCTCCTAAAGTCTCTTATACAAAGGCTGTATAAGATAGATGTATGTAGGCAAAACCTCAAAATCTTAGCATTGCCATAGAATAGTATTTTCTTCCAGACCACTCTGTTCTCTTGCCTTTCTGGTTTACAGATTAACTGTGTTATTCCAACACAATTTCATGACACCACGGGTATCCTACAAGTTGATTCAATTCTAACTAACCAGAATTAGTATAGACCCTCCAGGTTAAGGACTCGGTGACTGACCCCATTCAGATGCCACCTGCATGTCCCAAGTCTCCAGGCTACCTGCATTTCAGTATAGTTTGGCTATAAATTTGATGGTTCCCGCAATCTTCCTTCAGGTTTGATAATTTGCGAGAAAGATACAGAAAGTGCTATACTTATGAATACTGGTTTATTTTAGGGGCTACAAATGGAGAGCCAAATGAATTGGTAAATAGGACAAGTCCAAAAGGGTCCCAGCGTAGTCTCTGTCTCTGTGGAGTTGGGAAGTGCCATCCTCCTGATATGTTGATATATTTACTAATAAGGAAGTACCTCCAAATTTCATCATTCACAGATTTTTTTTTTAAGAATTTATTCATTTGACAGAGAGAAGCACAGCGAGAGAGAGAGAGAGAGAGAGAGAGAGAACAAGCAGAGGGAGAGGGAAAGGCAGGCTTCTCTCTGAGCAGGGAGCCCGACGCTGCTGGGCCCAGTCCCAGGACCCCAGGATCATGCCCTGAGCCAAAGGCAGATGCTTAACGACTGAGCCACCCAGGCACCACCATCATTCACAGATTTTTATGGAGGTTTCACTATTGGCATGATTGGCCACATCATTGGCCACATGATTGAACTCCATCTCCCATCCCTCCATCTGCCATGACCTCCAGTTCGCACAGAAAGTTCTAATTCTTTAATCAGATGGTTGGTTCCTTTGGTGGGCAGCCCCTTCTCCAAAAGCTGTCTAACTGCCCTCCCCCCACCTCTACTCCTTGAGTCATCTCACTGGCATAAACCAAGTATGGTCAGAGGGAGCTAATTAATTAATTAGTTAATAATGAATGATATTCCTATCACTCAAAATTGCAAGCATTTTAGGAGTTTTATGCAAGGAATCAGAGAAAAAGACTAAATATATTTTTTATTATACCACACAAGCTTCTTTCTCAAATGTTAATTAGTCTGAGTTTCTTGTTTTTTTCCATTGTGTTTTGGGGGTTTCTAAGTATAAAAACCCTTACTTCACCCTTTTTCATTTTTTGCAGACAACAGACTTGTAGAAATTGGCCTGGCATAAGGTGTATGAAATTATTTACATATGTATTTCTCTGCCAAACCCATACAAACTAGTCTGCCTATAATGTATATGCAGTCCATTTTGTCTTTATATTTTGTAGACTTTTGATGCATTAAGTCAACTTGTTTGACTTCTCTTTAGATCTGAAATTAAATGTAATCTTTATTTCAGATGAAATTATTTCTCTACTCTCAATGCATTTCTCCTTCACTTTATTTTCAATTCTTTCTGACATCTGGTCTATTCAATGATAGAATTATAGGATCAAAATCAAGCAGTACAGTGTAGTTATAATCAAGTACAATCAGTTATTTGTGTTTTAATTAAGTTTACTGTGGGAGTATCCTCTAAAGAGATTCTGTCTTTAATATGAGTATCTTCTTTTAAATACAAGTATGCAACCTATAAGAAAACAAAAGTACAAGAGAAAAAACAGCATGTTACTGTTTCTTTTTTAATTTAATTCAACTTGCAAATATAAAAGTATTTTGCTTATGAAGTTGTGATTTTTTGCCTTATTTATTATAATGAAACTATTAACATAGTCTTTAAATGATAGCATGTAAAAAAGATACGTTAGCAAATTTTCTTCTTAATGAAATGTCTAACATAGCCTCTAAGTTTGTATATCCATTTGAATAATCATACATTAAATATATAGATGTATATGCATATTTATAATAAGAATGAAAATGGCTGCACTACTCACTGTGTTGTGATGTGAACTGAGATCTTTTAAATTATCTACCTACCCAAATTCATATTAATGTCTCTGATATTAAGCTTTTCACTGCTTTCATAACTTTTTTTTTTTTTTTAATTTCTAGGTAACCTTCAAAGCATCAAAATACTCAGTTTCACCAGATTTGAAATACGTTCTTCTGGCATATGATGTCAAACAGGTAAAGTAATGATCTTTGAAACAGGTAAAGTAATGATCTTTGAAAAACTTTTCTTTGTGATGCATTCAGGTAGCAAGTCATAGTTTTACTTGGTCTTCTACTTACCTAGAAAAGAGTTGGCATATCCAGTAGATGCAGGGGAATACTGAAAACCAATATTGCATGAGAGGTTTGGAGAAAGTGTCCTGTCTTCCACACCAAGCTAGCAAATGCCTGCACACTCTGCTAGGTGTGTGTGCCAGTCCTAGTCTGTTTCCTTCCGAGGTGGGTGTGGCAGGTGGTTAGCAAATCTGACAAGTGGAGGCTTTTGCATTTTCAGGACAGCCTCATTATAACC
Source organism: Mustela nivalis (assembly GCF_964662115.1). Lineage (NCBI taxonomy): Eukaryota > Metazoa > Chordata > Mammalia > Carnivora > Mustelidae > Mustela > Mustela nivalis. The sequence goes on along the minus strand of NC_139030.1, from coordinate 15,906,991 downwards.
TAAGTGTGGGAGTTTCCTGATGGCTCTACCCTGATCTACAGTGTGTATAATGGGAAAGGACTTGTGAAAACATTGATTCACGTTATGGACAGTGGATTCTTTGGTGGTATTTGAGCATAAGCCTTGTGAATATAGAAAATTATGAAAGTGGGTCAAACCAAGGAATCAGTTCTGAACAAACAAAATGTTCTAATTGCAATTAGCATTTCATTACTCTGTGTCAGCTCTACAGCACACAATTAGAGCAATATGTATGGCTGTTGAGTGTTTTGTATTTAGATATAATTTGCACTGTTAAGAAGCAAAGTAAATGTTGAAAGGCAATTCAGCAGATGAGTTTCTGTAGAAAATAAATGATTGGAAATCATTCAAGAAATTTTTATGTGCTCCAAGACAATAAAAATTTATAGACTTAAGGCAGGAGGCCTCATAGAATGCATTGAAAGGCTTTGAGCACATGAAATTTCACAGTTCAGAAGACTTTCTATGTAATGACTTTAGTCTTTGGTCTTTTAGAGTACACATGTGCTATACTTTCAATATATTTATATATTTTTATTTAAAATAATTTGCCCTGCAAAAAGCAGGGAGATTATAATGGAAGACATCTTTCCCTATTATAAATCTCAGCGCTTTTACTTTAATTTTGCTTTGTCATATCTCTATTCGTTGTGATTATGAAAAGCACATGTAATAGCAAGAGAAAACACTTGTTTTATAATCAACATATTACAATTTCCCAATTTTTAAATAGTATTTATCCAAAGACTTTTAACTTACTGTAAATTTGTATTAAACTGATAATGAACTTAAGAAAAATTGTATTTCTGTAGACACAATAATCAAGACTATGTGGAATGAACAAAGAGATAGACATAGAGATCAATGCAACAGAATAGAGAACTAAGAAACAGACCCATACGAATATGCCTAAGTGATTTTTGGCAAAAGTGTAAAAGTAATTCAGTGGGAAAAAAAATACACTTGTGTAAGTCTTGCACTATATAAAATCTCAGAATGGTTTCTGGGTTTAAATGCAAAATGTAAATTTATAAAACTTTTAGAAAAATCAAAACAGAGCAGAAAATCAGTGTTATGTAGGAGTAGGAAAAGAGTTCTCAAACTATACATCAAAATCACAGTACAGACAAGGAAAAACTATTGGCCTGTAAAAGACCTTGCTCTGAGGATGAAAATCTAGCCTATGTCTGTAAGAAGATATTTGCTGTTCCCATATTCAACGAAGGACTGATATCTAGAATATATAGAAAAACTCTCAAAATTCAAGTTACAAAAACCAAAACAGCTATTCAATCAGAAAATGGACAAAGACATCAGACATTTCATTGACGAGGACATACAGATCACAAATGAAGCACATGAAGATGTGTTCACATCATTAGCCATTAAGTAAATACAAATTGAAACAACAGTGGAATATCACCACATGCCTATCAAAATGGCCAAAGGAAAAAAAAAAAAATAGTGTCTACACCAAACCAGAGCAAGCACCAGGAAGTTAGGTCATTCATATGTCCATGTTGGGCATGTGTAATGGTTCTGCTACTCTGGAATATGATGTATAAAATTAGGGAGACTGGATATTTCAACAAAATGCATCATGTTTATCAAAAAGTTCAGTGAACACCAGAACCCACATATCTCTGGGCCAATCTTAATATTCTGTCTCTTATTTTTGCTTTACTTCAGGAAAAATACATATATTCTATGACACATCAAGCTCTGGAAGTGAGAGGAAGCTATTATTTTAATAAGTAAAAAATAATCAAGCTAAATGTCACACAGTCTTAGACTACTTCATTCATTTTGTTTTGTTTTGCTTTGCCTTGTTTTATTTATTCATCATATATTAGGAGCAAACTACCAAGCTAGACATAAGGCATGAGGTGTGTGTGTGGAGGGGGGTGTGAGTGTGCACACACGCATGCACATCTACGTCAAGAAGCATACAGTCAGAGGCAAGATAATACAAACACATATCCACTATACATAGCATTGTGTGAGGTATTACAGGAGTGGTAATATTAAAGAATAGAGAATATTTCCATTCAAGATAATCATGCCTGGAAAGGAAGCATAGGGTAAGATCTGAAGAGCAACCAGGTAAAGACGAATAGAAAAGCTTTCCAGGTGGGCCCATGAAACAGTGCTTCATGGATGGAGCATTAAGTCCTTGAGGAATCACACTTAGTTCAGACTGTCTAGCTCACTGGTAAAAAAAACAAACCAACCAACCTATAGACCTACTGGAGACTCCAAATTATATGTTGAATTCCATTTTATTCTTCACAGTTTATACTGAGAGAACCTTTGGGATCTGATGGTTTTAGAGTAGTAAAATGCCATTTTTACTGTGTGTATGTCTGACTGTATGTGTTTGTGTGTGTGTGTGCATAACGCCCATTAACAAAGATGGAAAAAGAAACTCATGCAAAATTCAACCACCTAAACACATCCACTAAAATTATTTTGGTGTGTTTTATTCCTTTTATGCCTTTGATATGTAAAAGTAGTAAACAGAAAGTATCGTACATTAAACATTATTTTAGGCAGGTATTATTATCCTGATTTCTGAGAGAAGTTAATCTCAGAAAAGCTGAAAAATGCAGGATTTGATGATTAAGAAATTTATCTAAGATCTTTCAGTTAGGAAGTGATAGCCACACACTTATAAATTGGCTTATATAATATTTTGTCTTTATTTTCATTATAAGGCAGATGAGCTGAACCAGAAAAACAGAATCAAAAGCTAGATTCCAATGACTTACAGATTCTCCCTGTTGTTAGTTGTCTTCATGTTTTGAAATATTTTGCAAATATTTTTAGTGTATTCCCTTTTTCCTGAATTTAATATTTCTATAGGATGCATTGACATAAATGGAATTTCTTCATGGAACTATATAACGTTGTTTAACTGAACTGAAATTCAGAATAGCACAAAATAAGCTTCCTTAAGATGTATAATTCAGTGACATTTAGTACATTCACAATGCCATACAGCTACCACCTCTGTTTAGTTGTAAAGCATTTTTATCAACAAAACAGATAACTCAATACCCATTAATTAGTCAGTCACCAATCTCATAGCCTACCATACCTTTCAATAACCACCAATCTTATCTCTATCTCTATGGGTTTATGCATTGGGATATGTAAATGGAATCCTGTGACATTTTACTTGCGTTTTTCCACTTAACGTAGTGTTTCGAGGTTTATACACATTGTAGTATGTGTCAGCACTTCATTCATTTTTTATGGTTAAATAATATTCCTCTGTATGAACGTATCACAGTTTGTTCACTTATCTTTTGAGGAATATTCACTTTATCCCCACCTTTTGGCTATTCTGAATCATGAGGCTGTGAACATTTATACACAAGAATTTCCTGAGTACCTGTTTACAATTTTTGGAGTATATTTTGAGGTGTGTAATTGTTGAGTAATAGACTAATTCTGTGTTTAAGTTTTTGAGGAACCACCCAAGTCTTTCCAAAGTGGCTGCACCATTTTATATTCCCACCAACAATGGATGAGTTCTGATTTCTCTGCATTCTCACTAACAGTTGTTATTTTCCATTTTTCTTTTTATGAACTATTCTAGTGTGTATAAATTGGTATCTCATTGTGGTTTTGGTGTACACCTCCCTAATGACTAATGATGTTGAACATACTTTCATGTGCTTCCTGGTCGTTTGTATTTCTTCTTTGGAGGAATGACTACTGAATTCCTTTGCCTATTTCTTTTTTTCTTTCTGTAGTTGTGTTTAAGAGTTTTTGGCATATTCTGAACAGTAGACTCTTATATAGGACTTGAAAATATTTTCTCCCACTCAGTGGATTGTCTTTTCACTTTCTTGATAATGTCCTTTGATGCATAAATTTGAAAATTTCTGCTTGGGTGTAATTTATATATGCACATGCTTTTGGCATCATAGTTAGGGATTCATTTACAAATTCAGGGTCATAAAATTTTACCCCAATGACTCTTTTCTAAAAGTATTATACTTCTAGTTCTTATATTTAGGTTATTGATTAATTTTGAATTAATTTTTATATAGTTTGGAATGGTCCAATTATAACACAATATATAAGCTCATGCTGTATACTGAAACACTTCCTCCAAAATGGTTGTGTTGGTTTATAACTTTTGTTAGGCACTGTATGGTCTGTTATATTACCATCTTTACCAACTTAACACAGTGTTTTAAAGAAAAAATAATTGTTAACTTGGTAATCTACTATCTACTAATCAAATACATGCACACATTCTATCTCACACACACCCTCCCCTCTGTCAGTATTAGTTTTACATTACTATACAGTAAACTGCCCCAAACTTAGTGACTTTTAAAAAAAACATTTATTGTGCTCAGTTTCTGTGTAATGGAATTTGGATTGGTGTGGCTGGGTGGTTCTGGCTCAGGATTTCTCATGAAGTTGCAGTCAGCTGTTGGCTGGGCTGCAGCCGTCTGTCTGCCTGAGGTTGAAGAACAGATTTCCAAGGCCCATCACTCACATGGATGGCAAACTGGGGATAACTGTTGGCATGAGGCTTCAGGTTTGTCTCGTGATCTTTCTGAAATGCTGCTTGAGAGTCCTCATAACATGGTACCTGGATTTCTCCAGAATGAGTAATATAAAACATAAAAAAGGAAACTTAAATGCCTCATATGATCCTTCCTTAGAAGTTACCTGTTAGGTAAACCTGGTGGGTCTACCTATCTGACTCTTGATTTCTGCTCAGGTCATGATCTCATCAGGCTCTGTGCTGGGCATGAAGCCTGCTTAAGATTCTTTCTCTCCCTCTCCCTCTGCCACTCCACGGCCCCTCCTTGCACTCATGGTCTTTAAAAAATAAATAAATAAATAAAAGTTATCTGTTACTTTCACGAACTATTTTTTTAATTCAATTTATATATATATACATATATATATATATATATTTTAAAGATTTTGTTTATTTATTTGACAGAGAAAGATCAAAAGTAGGCAGAGAGGCAGGCAGACAGAGAGAGAGAGAGAGAGAGAGAGAAGCAGGCTCCCCGCTGAGCAAAGAGCCTGATGCGGGGCTCCATCCCAGGACCCTGAGGTCATGACCTGAGCCAAAGGCAGCAGCTTAACCCACTGAGCCACCTAGGTGCCCCTCAATTTATTTATTTATTTATTCATATATATTTTTTAAGATTACATCCATTTATTTGACAGATAGATCACAAATAGGCAGAGAGAGAGGAGGAAGCAGGCTCCCCGCTGAGCAGAGAGCCCGATGTGGGGCTCGATCCTAGGACCCTGGGATCATGACCTGAGCCGAAGGCAGAGGCTTAACCCACTGAGCCACCCAGGCACACCTCAATTTGTATTTTTAAAGATTTAAAAATACAGGGAGGGGCAGAGGGAGAGGGAGAGAGAATATATATTTTTTTTATAAACATATATTTTTATCCCCAGGGGTACAGGTCTGTGAATCACCAGGTTTACACACTTCACAGCACTCACCAAAGCACATACCCTCCCCAATGTCCATAATCCCACCCCCTTCTCCCAAACCCCCTCCCCCCAGCAACCCTCAGTTTGTTTTGTGAGATTAAGAGTCACTTATGGTTTGTCTCCCTCCCAATTCCATCTTGTTTCATTGATTCTTCTCCTACCCACTTAAACCCCCATGTTGCATCACCACTTCCTCATATCAGGGAGATGATATGATAGTTGTCTTTCTCTGCTTGACTTATTTCGCTAAGCATGATAAAGGAGAGAGAATCTTAAGCAGAGTCTGTACTAAGCGTGAAGCTCCTGATTGTCTCTCAAACCTCTGTGCTTGTCCAAGCAGACTGTTGTATTTTCAGACATTCTTGGTAGTTGATGATGTGTCAATACCTGTCTGTATCTGTGTCTGTCCCAAAAAAGAGGGTCTTAGCAACTAGAGTCAGGCTGAGTGGAAGATAGGTAGACCTCAGACAGCAGCTCTTTAGAATATGCAAATATATAGTTCTATGGTGGCCCTACAAGTTTGAGAGCCAGATGTTCTGAAGGTGTAGTTTTTCTTTTTCTTTATTATTATTTATTTATTCTTTTTGGTCACATAGGTCAACTCTAATTCAGTGTGGGAGGAAACTACTAAGAAGTGAGAATTTGAAGGGACCATCTTAGTGGCTGGCTTACTTAGTCCCTTATTTTCTTATTTTACATGCAAAGTATACTTATTCTCTCTGAGACCCCCCCATATTTTCATCCATTGCAGCCCAACATTTTTATTAAGCAGATCTAGACCTTGAGTTGTCTCTTCAAGCATGGCTCCTTGGCTATAGTCATTTGGGTGTATTTTTATATATTAATACATTAATTTTTTTGAGATTTTATTTATTTATTTGAGAGAGAATGAGACAGAGAGACAGTGTGTGTATATGGTAAGGAAGGGTCAGAGGGAGAAGCAGATTCCCTGCTGAGTAGAGAGCCCAATGAAGGCATCCATCCTGGGACTCCGGGATCGTGACCTGAATCGAAGGCAGTCGCTTAACCAATTGAGCCACCCAGGCACCCCCAGAATTAAATCTATATTAAATATATTCACTTGCACATCCACATAAATATAAAAATACATATATATGTATTTCCTAGGTATATATTTCTTATGTATTTGAATACTGGTTTGATTAACATTCCCAGCACATATTTTCAGATTTATTGGTTTTATTGTGAATTATGTATTTATATATACACCATTCCTTTATCTTTTGTAGTCTTTGTATAATTTTTAAAACATACATTTGTGTAATTCAATTATTAGTTTTATTATCTTTTTAAAATTGTAACAGCAATTTTTTATATTTAATTATTTTCTTAAGAGAAAGTTTAAATTTTGTGATAAAATTCATGTTTTACTTAGCTTTGCTTTCTTTTGCCTCTAGGCTTAGAAACATGTCCACTAACATGGAAAAATATCATTGTGCTTTCCCCTTTTTTATAGGTTTTTATCCATATATATTTATTCCATTTTATTTTCAACTGTATATGTGGTGATTAAAACCAATCTTCCTAACAGATCATAATAATGGGAAATATGTATCTTTTATATAAGTGAACATAGTAATGATCACCTGGGAAGACCACAAAGGAATATTTTTGATGTATTATTAGAGGGTCACACAGCACATTTAAAAGATGTAACCTGACTCATGGTACCACACGTGTCTTCAGCCTCTGCTTCCCCATTGCTATGATGAAGAGAAAGAAAATATAAATACTTCTCAAACTTACTATCTTGAGTAACTGATATAAAAGGAAAGTCATGTGATAGTAATTCTGCCTTAAAGATTCTGTGAGAGAGCTACCATAAAGGATCTAGTACTATTTATTTTTATATCTTCTCAGTGTTCCAGAATTCATTGTTTGTGCACCACACCCAGTGCTCCATGTAATACATGCCCTCCTTAATACCCACCACCAGGCTCACCCAACCCCCTACCCACTCCCTTCCAAAACCCTCAGTTTGTTTCTCAGAGTCCACAGTCTCTCATTGCTTGTCTCCCCCTCCGATTTCCCCCAATTCCCTTCTCCTCTCCATCTCCCAATGTCTTCCGTGTTATTCCTTGTGCTCCACAAGTAAGTGAAACCATATGATACTTGACTCTCTCTGCTTGACTTATTTCACTCAGCATAATCCCCTCCAGTTCTGTCCATGTTGATACAAAAGTTGGGTATTCATCCTTTCTGATGGAGGCATAATACTCCATAGTATTTTTTGTTTTTGTTTTTTTTGGTGTCAGGTAGCTTGCTCAAGAGAGCTGATTTAGCCTTTTCTCCCTTGCAGTGTCCTTAATCTGAGTCAAATGTCAATTTAGCATAGGACAAATTTAGAAGGTTTTTTTGTTTTGTTTTGTTTTGTTTTTTGTTTTTTCAATAGGTCAATAGCTAATTCTTCTGTGTGTTACCTATGGACTTCCGCTATTGAAACATGATTCTGTAGGTTACCCAGTGTTGAAATGCTTTATTCAAAGCTTATCTTGATATGGTTTTTCTGTCTGAAGTATGAAGAGTATGATTCTTTTCCTCTTAGCTTTTTGCTGTTAACTATACATTTTGACAAATACTTCAATGATCTGCAGTTGTAGTGTCCAAAATCATAAAGTAAGTATGATTATTAACATAGGTTTATAGATAGTTTTTGAAAATTCTGTATCAGGATCTTTATTCTAAATAAGCAGTATAAAATATGAACTATCAATTTTTAGTACTTTGCAGAGAACCTTCCCAAAATATTAATTTTTGTATTAATATCAATTTTTATTAAACTTGAGCTCAATCTTTTCTCTTGATTATTAATTAAGTCTTGATTATTTCTAATATGGTAATATAAAGACATTTCCTCCATGTATCTTTGTTTACTCTGTACTATCAAAAGTTAATTTCAACAAGGTGAGAAGTTGCTCTCCTTTTTCTGGTCAAATCGATGTTTCTCATTGTTTGGGCTTATAGTGTGTGTCTTTTTTTTAATAAAAGATTATTTATTTATTTATTTGTTTGAGAGAGAGGTAGAGAGAGCACAAGCAGGGGGGATGGCAGAGGGAGAGGAAGAAGTAGGCTCCCTGCTAAAGAGGGAGCCGGACGTGGGGCTCGATCCCAAGACCCCAGGATCATGACCTGAGTTGAAGGAAGACACTTAACCAACTGAGCCATCCAGGTGCCCTGAGTCCATAGCTTGGTTCTTTGCTCATTCTTCTGTTCCACAGAATTTCAGAATGTTTTATGCTTGTCGTAGGAATTTATAGACACATAAAAATGAATGCTTTCTGACTCTTAAGAATCTTACAGTGTGGTAAAGGCTCTAAAAGAAACATTTCACTAACTATGTATTATTATAAGGGGGCTAAAATTAATAAACAATGAATCTTGGAACATTAAAATTTAATAAAAAAGAATTGTTAAAATTCAATAAAAGCTATTCTCTTTTAATTAAAAAGAAAAAAGGTAACTAAGCGGGGGATAAACGAAGAAAGTGCCTTTGTGATTGGAAGTGAAGATGAGCCCCCTCAGGAAATAGAGTATAGAGTACAGTATGTTAATCGTCATGTATTGAATTAACATGTTGTACTCTGTAGGTTTGCACAATGTTAGATGTCAAATATATTAAAAAAGATAGTAAAGTTTCCTGCAATGGAGGGATGGTGAGCTTACACCTTCTCTTGTTTGTGCGTATACCAGGCCCCTAGCGTCCTTTCAATCACTCTTACTCTTTGGCAGTTTTCCAAACTCAGGATGAACTGATCTTTTTAAAAAGAAAATCTGATTGAAGTGCCTGGGTGGTTCAGTCAGTCAAGCATCCAGCTTTTGGTTTTGCCTTAGGTCATGATCTCAGGGTCATGGGATTGAGCCCTGTGTCAGGCTTGTGCTGGGCATGGAACCTGCTTATCATTCTCTCTCTCTCCTTCTGCCCCTCCTGGCCACTCCCTCTGTAAAAAAATCTTAGTGTCATTTTTCTTAAAATTATCCCCCAGCTGCTTTGGGATAAAGACTAGAAGTCATTAAGCAGCCTACAAGACCCTGTCTGCCTTTCCAACCTCACCTATCACAACTTACCCCTTGCTTTCAGCACTTCCAGGATTTCCTACCATACCTCAGAACACTGTATTCCTTCCATCATCTACCCGGAATAAACTCCTACCCCATGTTCTCTCCCTCATATTAGTGATTTTTACTTATTCTTAGATGACAGCTCAGCCATACTTTCTCATCGTCAGAGCTGTTCTAGACTTCTCTAACGTGGTCAGATTCCCTTATTATAACATTCATGATATGCTACCTCCCCTTTGTAGAGTCTATCACAGCTGTAATTGTGTTTAACACAATGCCTGGCACAGTGTTGCTGAAAAAATAATTTAAAATTTAATGTGTAATTTAATGAACCAGAACCTCTAGCAAATGTTTCCTTAAAGTGCCATGTGAAAGTAAGTGGCCCGTCTCTGTGCTTTCATGGCATCTGGATGGTACTTCATCTTCATATTTCTGTCATTGTATTGAACATATTCTTTTATGAGTGCATCTCCTTCACTAAACTGTAAGACCCTTAAAGTTAAGAATTTCTCTTCACTTATTTTAATGCCCTCAGAATTTTTTGCAGTAAATGGCTCATAGAAAGCTGTCAATGTTTGTAAAACTAAAACAATTATTCTCGGTCTTGGCTGCACATCAAAATCACCTGGAGAATTTATTTTATCATATTTCATTTCATTTTATTTCAATTAATGAATTAGTTAATTTTGAGAGAGAGAGAGAGAGAGAGAGAGAGCGAGCGAGCTCTGGATGGGGAGGAGCAAAGGGAGAAGGAGAGAGTGAATCTTAAGCAGGCTCCATAAATAGCACGGAGACCAGGGTAGGGCTTGACATAGGGCTTGTTGTGGAGTTTGATCTCATAACCCTTAGCTCATGATCTGAGCTGAAATGCAGAGTTGGATGCTTAACTCCCTGAGCCACCCAAGTGACACCCCCACACCGAGACACCCTTATCCCTTATAATTTTTCTTTATAGTAGTTGCTGTTATTCTTATTTTATTGGTAGAAATAGAGAAACAAAGGAGTTCCCTAAGCTTGTGTAATGTATGATTCAAGATTGAATTTTTCTTTCTTTCTTTCTTTCTTTTTTTTTTTTTTGGAATAATATTTCTTAATAATGGTCCTGAAATAAGGGAACAAGTAGCCATTCAAATTCTTGGGCCCTGTGAAGACCCAATAGAAAAAGAAAGTTTGAGGTTGGTCCCATAATCTGCGGTTTAATAAGCCATTTAGGTAATTCTGATGGATGCTCAAGATTGAGAATATCTGTTGAGAGGAACTGATTTAAAAAAAAAAAATACCTTTTATTTATTTATTTGAGAGAGAGGGGGCAGGGAAGGCAGAGGAAGAAAGAGAATCCTCAGGCAGACTCTGTGCTGAGCACAGAGCCCTTTGCAAGGCTCCATCTCAGGACTTGAGAACATGACCTGAACCAAAGCCAAGAATTGGACACTTAGCCAACTGAGTCACCCAGGGAGAAACTGATTCCTTAAAATCCAAGAGCTCTATCTAAGAAAAGATCTAAGAAGCCACAAAGTAGCCAGGTAGATGAGAGTGATGTAGAAAAAATACTATTTAAGAAAGATGATCTACCATTTGTAATATTTCAAAATAATTTGATCATAGATTTGATGTCTACCTGTTCCTTTCTGACCTTGGACACCATTCTGACTCATTTTCCCTTCAAGACTGATGCTTAATCTGCAATGTTGTAATTATATGTGGCTTAGTGAGGATACATGGAATTTGGAGCAAAATGTGTAAGATTGTATTTAAGCTATTGATACTTAAAGTTTTTGTTGAAGTGTAACATACTCACAAGGACATACTCATATTATGAGGATGAATTTTTACAAACTAAACGCGTCTTTATAAAAATCACTTAGGTCAAGAAGCAAAACATTATTGTGCTCCTTTGCAGTCACTGCCTACCAAAAGGGAGACCACTGTTCATGCTTTTAACAGCTTAGATCTGTTTTTGTACTTTATTTTATATAAAGCTGTACATTTTCTGCTCTTGTGTATTTTGTCTTTTGCTCAACGAATTTGTAAAACATACCTACATTGTTCAGTAATTAGATAGTACCTTGTTCATTTTCCCTACTATATAGTACTCCACTGCATACATCATAGTTTACTACCTACTTCTTATCTATTACCCTGTTTCTTCTTTGACAACTAGTTAAAAAGAGATTATAGTAGAGGGATCACATTTTTTTTGACTACTCAAATTGTGTGTATTATATGAGAAGTGTTTATATTATTTTGAACATCCCTATGTTCTTGCTCTCTTTTTTACAGATGTAGGAGACTTGGAGATCTAACTAACTACTTAAGGGCCCTACATCACCATTTGAGAGCTGGAAACTATCCAGTCTTTCTTGCCCCAAAGACCCTGGTCTTTTGATCACACAGCCATTTTGAAAAAGTCCTTACATATTTTCATAGATTTTCTGTATTCTGGAATAATTATTTTCTCATTTAATTGAAACCATATCCAACTATATTCTAATTAAATAATTGTAAGACAAATGGTACTTGTATTTCATATCATTATTTGCAGTATTCATGTAGTATTTATCATATTTCTCTAGCCTTCTGGTTTTACATTTCATTATTGTATTTGCTTCTTTGAAGTTTTTTTTTTTAATAGCTAACTAAATCACTGTGAGATGGATTTTGATGTCATAAATTTGAAAATATTAAAGAAGAATAAAGTAGTCTAAAGTATGAAATCTAGATTTGAAATCTTGATGATCAGAATACTTGTAGTTAGGAACTGTCTAGTGTTTAATATTGCTTATATTAGGCAAAGTTGTTTTTGTTTAGTCTAAGTCATAAATAGTTTAAATTTAAACATTGAAATCTAGTTTATTTTTTATATTTTCACAATGTGTTTGAAACTTCTGGTCCATTTGAATTATTTAACAGTTGAAGTCGTCTTCTTTTAAGCCATCCTTGAAGACAGTAGTATTTTTATATACACATCTTTTGAATGCATATATAATGTGTAAAGACAAGCAAGTAGAAACAAGTATTTAAACTCATACTCATTTATAGTTTTCTTATTATTTAGATAAAAAATACATACTAAATGGACTAATGAATAGTTAAATTAACCATTTATTTTACATTGTTAACTCCCTTATTGTGTCTTATGTGTGAGGTTAGAAACTTTAATTAAATTTACTGTCATTTTGGCATAATTAGAACTGTCCTTTCTGCATGATGGGACATCAGTCTTCATGAGAATAAGCTCTTTCTAAATAGAAAAGTTAAAAACTGAATGAATCTTTTAAAATTGTGTCTAATGGAAGGAACAAATCAATTATATATGTGATAAATTTTCTGTGTTGGTGTTTGTCTTCTAGAATTGATGCTGTGCAAAAGAACAGTATTGTTATCCTCTAGAGTTGGACGCATTTATTTCCATTTATGTTTCTACTAGTTTGTAACTCTGCAGACAAGACCCTCTTTATGATAAATATCTATTTTAACTAAGAACTAATCATTGTAAAATGAATCCTGCATGCACTGCTGCCTGAAAAACTGACTCGTCTCTAGTGAATTATCTAATTAAATTCTGAGCCTTAATACTTCAGTGCTTTATAATTATGGACACATATTTAAGAAGTCTGGGGGAGTGCATGATCTGGTCATGGGACTATCTAAGCTATTAAGTTCCATACACTTGGGGCACACAAATATTTCTGATAATCCTGTTAATAATAAACTCAGGGAAATTTCAGCCTTGGAAAGTGACTGTTCAAATATATGGAACTTGAAGTTGACCCTGAGAACCTCCTGCAGAACTTACAGAATGCAACTTCTCTGCTCTCTTGTAGCTGCTGTGACTAAAATGTCTCCCCTTAGTTTTTTAAGTTAGTTAACTTAAAACCTAGTTAACCTTCTCCTTACTAATGAGTATTGATAAGGCATGAAATAATATATTAATGTCACTCTTGGAGCTACACATACACACACACACACACACACACACTTTACAGTACCTATATATTTACCTCTTTTAGGGAAAACCAGTTAATATTAATGATTTAATATATGGATTTATCTCGTTCAAGTCTTGTTTTTGTCATATTTAAGTATAATTTTTCCACTTATAGACAAAATCTTTAGAATACTTTGAGAAATACTGTGTTAGCAAAATACTGTCATACTGTTAAAGTCCTGTTCTGGTAACCCAATGCTGTGTAATTACTCAAAAATTTAGTAGTATAAAACACGAATTTATTATAATTATGGATTCTGTGGGTCAGGAATTCTGGAAAGGCTCATCTGTGCTGTTTCCACTTGGGGCCACTTATGTGATTGCTGTTGGGTGTTACCTGGGGGCAGGACTCGGGTTTCCTTGTGTGTTAATAGGGTAGTCAGGTGGATTGCCTTAAGCTGGTGGGCAGGAGGCTGGGCCCAAGGGAGGAACAGTGTTCAGAGGGCAGGGATGGTCCTATAGGGGGCCCCATGCCCCCACACCCTGTCTTCCTGGGTCCTCTGCACTGGACTGCCCTGGCTTCAGTCTCCTCCAGGTTTAGCGTGCACCCTTCTCCATGTTGGCACTTCAGGCCATAGACCTCCTAGAGTATAGGCACTCATGTATGGCCACAGCTGCTGTTGGGCACCAGCTAAAGGTCACCCCGGGGCAGATGGGGCAGATGTACTGAGCCCCCCCCACTGAGTGGCTACCATTGCTGAGCCAAGGCTGCAAAGCTGTGTCATATCTCCATCCCTGGGCCAACACCCAACCTACCACCCCCAGCTGAAACCACCTTGGCCCAGTCCATCCTGGCCTAACTATACATGGGTTTGTTTTAATCAATATATATACAGGATGGCAAATGTATTTTCTTCTTCTATTTTCTTAGGAACATTTTCTTTTACTAGCTTACCTTATTTTAAGAATACAGTATATAATACATATAATATAAAACGTATGTGTTAACTGTTTCTATTATTGATAAGGCTTCAGAGCAATAATAGGCTATAAATTAAGCTTTTAGGGATCTGAAAGTTGTAGGGAGATAGTCTCTCCTGAGTCCAGTAGGCACCTCTAACCCCCACATTGTTCAAGGTCAACTGTATTAGTGTCAGCGATACAACAGAATGATTCAGTATTTGTATATACTGCAGAAGGATCACCATAAAACGTCAAGTTAGCTGGTTATTTTCGTAAATATAACTAACTCATTAGGGTAAACCGGAGTTAAATAAATAAAGGAATACTTATCCAAGTTTGGAATGAGCAAGCCAGAAGGAAAAGTTGACTTAGTAAACTACAGAGACAATTTACAGATAGTCTAGAGGTGGGAATGCAGGCCAAAATCAACACAAACTTAATAGTGGTTAGAATGTATTTAAGCATGGGTTTTATAACAAAAATATGTTTCTTAAAGTAGATGATAAGGTGTAGTAACTAATACACCAATTTAGGTATTTTCATTGGCCATAAGCAGTGTGAACGTACATTGTCTCATGAACTTTAAAAAATTACTATATTTTCAGGCCAGGTTCATAAAACTAAACTATCTAGAGATTCACAGACCTGTACCCCTGGGGATAAAAATATATTATATGTTTATAAAAAATAAAAAAATTTTTAAAAAGTTAAAAAAAAAAACTATCTAAAACTATGCTGTCTGCTATTGTAGCCACTTGCCTCGTGTGGCTATTGAGCACCTGAAATATGCTTATTCCAAATCGAGGTGCACCATATAAATAAAATATTTTATATTTTGAAGACTTACTAAAAAAAGGAAAAGTGTAAAATAATGTGTCATAATCATGACAAATTCATGTTAATTAATGTTAATGTTTTTGATACATTGGATTAAATAAAACATATTAGCAAATTGATTTCACTTCTTTCTTTTTATCTTTATTATTATGGCTACAAAAAATTAAACTTATACATGTGCGGTTTGCGTTACAGTTCTTTTGCTTGGTGCTGCTTTAGAACGCAGGTATTCTAAATGCCAGGGAAAAGAAACATGAGATGCTGTACCCAACTGGAGACTGTACCCAACAAGGAGAAAATCCTCATTCTCCAAGATTTAGAAATTATGAAGGAATTAGATATGTAGCTGTGCAAAGGGGAAATCTGGCAAAATATGAGGAGAATAATAGATATAATGAACGTTGAAGGGTTGTCACAGAGAATAGAAATTCCTGTTGGGTTAGGTTGATTTCAGTATCTTCCTTTAATCCAAGAAATATAATAGTCTTCCCTCTGAAATACATTATACCACAACATAGAAGGAAAGAAAAGTGTGGCTCTCTGGTTAATATGTCATGTTTGAAGTCATGAAAATTATACACTTCCTGATTTTTCTTTGTACAGATTTCAACCAAAATCAGATTTGCTTTATTTGGTCCTGTCTGTTTTGAAAGGATCAAATAGAAGATAACATTTCATAAAACAATAATAGTAATTTTTGCTAGAAATAGCAAAAACAGAATGTGAATGCATAGAAAGAAATCCAAAAGTAGTGTTTTCTGATTATACCAGGAGACAGCAATATTATGATTCCTAATTGGAGTTTACACTAATTAACTTCTCATTGCTTTTATGTTGCCTATTAAAAAAATAAAAACAGTTAAATATTGTGTGTTAGTAAATTAACTAGCTCGAAGATACTTTGTGGTGCAGGGGACCTCTTAATTAGACAAACGGAAAGGACCATAGCATTTCAGAAGAAAGAGGGAGTAGGGAATATAATTAGAGTAATGAGGCCATGCATTTTTGAAAGACCTCAGCCAGAAAATGACCAAGGCTTATTGTCAGAAAATTGAAACTTGATTTTCAAGAGCAAAATGTGTGTTTATATATAAGATTTAATTCAGTGTACCTGAAGCATAATGAAGTATTACATAATTGTACTTAGTTTTACTTACTTATATTTAATTATGTTTAATTTAACTTTACACACATTTTGCTTCCCTTGAACATTTGAAAATATTTAAGGCTCTAACTGGAGCTTAATTTGTGTGGCACCCCCAACATCAAGTATCCTGCAAATGCACACAACTGCCCTGTGTTTGTTGAATAAATGTATGGCTGGGGGAAGAAGGGACCAAAGCTTCACTACTCAAGGAGAGAAGACGCATTCTGTGCTGCTGCTTCTCACCCCAACCCCCGCTTCTTCTTAACAACTTTCAACACCTTGTCTCAAAATAACAGGTACTTTCCATGGATGATGAAAAGCCAGTGGTATTCATGTAAAATTGGATCTTCATAAAAGAGATTAATTAAATAATTGAACTTCTTCACATATAATTTTTCACCTTAAACTCCGTTTATTACATATAATTGTGCACTCAAATTTATGAATAGTGTCTGATTGACATAATTTTAATCACTTTTTTCTTTCTGAATAGAAAAATACCTATGATATTTCAAATGCAAAAACATTAATAATTTCAGTATAATGTTATCACTTGGTCATTATTACTTTTTCCTGTATATGGAATTGTGGAATACATTTTTATTTATTTATTTCACGATTGCATTCCACTTTGTATGTATGCCTATTATGTATAATAACACATTCTGGGAGGAGAGCATTTTATTAATAACTTACATCATTTTTATTTGCATAGTCAATAATGCCATGAGACCAAAATAGTAGGATGCATATTACTGACAAAATTATAACTGACAAACTTAATTTTACATTTATTGATGTAATGTAAAATATAGGCATGTTGCAAAAGGTATGGTGAAGGGGGAATTTTTTTAAATAATTATGTTGTTGATAGTGATGATATTAATAAAGAACAGAGATTTAAAATCTGACCATAATTGACTTAGAATTAGATCTATGCATATTAGATATTCATTCATGAAATACAATGAGGTCTTTTTTTTTTTTTCAGAGAAAAATCTCCGAATTATTCTATAATATGTTAAAAAAATAGCCCTTTTTTTCTGTTATTGGACATTTAGGTTATTTCCAAATTTCCCACCATATACATATATATTATGTTGTGGTGATCTCCCTGCACTTAAAACTATGTTAACATTTCTCATAAACCATAGGTCAAATGATATTAATTTTGTAAGGCTATTGAAGCATATTCCTATAATTATTTCCAAGAGGTTTATCTCAAATAACATCACTCCATCTCTGTATTATTGTGTGTACTTTTTTCAATTTAACCTTTTAAGCATTATTAATTTTTTGGATGAGAAAATTGAATTAAAAGTTCAAGAGATTTGATGAAGATTTACTAGATAATAGCAGAGCTGGGATCACAATCAAAGGTCATGATATTAATCACAATGTTAAGATGATTTTTGAATGTAAAAATATTATATTCATTAATCATAAATTAATGCAATAACTATTCATAGAGATCTTACTGTGTGCCTAGAATTATTCTATGTACTGTGGATACAGCACTGAGCAAAAAAACCAAATGAGAATCCCTTGTCCATATGGAGCTGGCATACTAAGGGAGAATATAGAACATAGTTAGATGATTAGATGGTGATAAGTGCTGAGGAGAATTTTTTTTTTCCCTATGGCTTTTATTTTATTCATGTTCTTATATATTTTTTTAATTTTTAATTTTGTATAAACATATATTTTTATCCCCAGGGGTACAGGTCTGTGAATCACCAGTACTTCACAGCACTCATCAAAGCACATACCCTCCCCAATGTCCATAATCCCACCCCCTTCTCCCAAACCCTCTCCCCCCAGCAACCCTCAGTTTCTTTTGTGAGATTAAGAGTCACTTATGGTTTGTCTCCCTCCCAATCCCATCTTGTTTCATTTATTCTTCTAGAGCGTATCATGCTTAGTGAAATAAGTCAAGCAGAGAAAGACAACTATCATATGATCTCCCTGATATGAGGAAGTGGTGATGCAACATGGGGGCTTAAGTGGGTAGGAGAAGAATAAAAGAAATGCTTTTTAAAATTTTTTCTAGAATTGGAGAGAAAACACAAGTCCTTATATTTTCTAGGATTTTGATGTTTTCAGGTCTCACATTTACATCCATAATCCATTTTGAGTTTATTTTTGTGTATGATTGTAAGAATATGGTCCATTTCCATTCTTTGGAAGGTAGCTGTCTGGTTTTCCCAACACAATTTGCTGAAGAGACATTCTTTTTCACAACGTATACTCTTGCTTCCTTTGTTGAAAATCAGTTGACCATGTAAGCATAGGTGTATTTCTGGGTTTTCTATTCTGTTCCATTGATCTGTGTGTCTTTTTTTGTATTAGTACCATATTGTTTTGATTACTATAGCTTTCTAGTGTATCTTGAACTCTGGAATTGTGCTACCTCCAGTTTTTTTTATTTTTTTTTTCATTTTTACTATTTTTTTTTCATTTTTTATTTTTTATAAACATATATTTTTATCCTCAGGGGTACAGGTCTGTGAATCACCAGGTTTACACATTTCACAGCACTCACCAAAGCACATACCCTCCCCAATGTCCATAATCCCACCTCCTTCTCCCAAAAGCCCTCCCCCCAGCAACCCTCAGTTTGTTTTGTGAGATTAAGAGTCACTTATGGTTTGTCTCCCTCCCATTCCCATCTTGTTTCATTTATTCTTCTCCTACCCACTTAAGCCTCCATGTTGCATCACCACTTCCTCATATCAGGGAGATCACATGATAGTTGTCTTTCTCTGCTTGACTTATTTCGCTAAGCATGATACACTCTAGTTCCATCCATGTTGTTGCAAATGGCAAGATTTCATTTCTTTTGATGGCTGCATAGTATTCCATTGTGTATATATACCACATCTTCTTGATCCATTCATCTGTTGATGGACATCTAGGTTCTTTCCATAGTTTGGCTATTGTGGACATTGCTGCTATAAACATTCGGGTGCATGTGCCCCTTTGGGTCACTACATTTGTATCTTTAGGGTAAATACCCAATAGTGCAATTGCTGGGTCATAGGGCAGTTCTATTTTCAACATTTTGAGGAACCTCCATGCTGTTTTCCAGAGTGGCTGCACAAGCTTGCATTCCCACCAACAGTGGAAGAGGGTTCCCCTTTCTCCGCATCCTCGCCAGCATCTGTTATTTCCTGACTGGTTGATTTTAGCCATTCTGACTAGTGTGAGGTGATATCTCATTGTGGTTTTGATTTGTATTTCCCTGATGCCGAGTGATATGGAGCACTTTTTCATGTGTCTGTTGGCCATCTGGATGTCTTCTTTGCAGAAATGTCTGTTCATGTCCTCTGCCCATTTCTTGATTGGATTATTTGTTCTTTGGGTGTTGAGTTTGCTAAGTTCTTTATAGATTCTGGACACTAGTCCTTTATCTGATATGTCGTTTGCAAATATCTTCTCCCATTCTGTCAGTTGTCTTTTGATTTTGTTAACTGTTTCCTTTGCTGTGCAAAAGCTTTTGATCTTGATGAAATCCCAATAGTTCATTTTTTCCCTTGCTTCCCTTGCCTTTTGCGTAGTTCCTAGGAAGATATTGCTGCGGCAGAGGTCGAAGAGGTTGCTGCCCGTGTTCTCCTCAAGGATTTTGATGGATTCCTTTCGCACATTGAGGTCCTTCATCCATTTTGAGTCTATTTTTGTGTGTGGTGTAAGGAAATGGTCCAATTTCATTTTTCTGCATGTGGCTGTCCAATTTTCCCAGCACCATTTATTGAAGAGGCTGTCTTTTTTCCATTGGACATTCTTTCCTGCTTTGTCGAAGATTAGTTGACCATAGAGTTGAGGGTCTATTTCTGGGCTCTCTATTCTGTTCCATTGATCTATGTGTCTGTTTTTGTGCCAGTACCATGCTGTCTTGATGATGACAGCTTTGTAATAGAGCTTGAAGTCCGGAATTGTGATGCCACCAACGTTGGCTTTCTTATTCAATATCCCTTTGGTAATTCGAGGTCTTTTCTGGTTCCATATAAATTTTAGCATTATTTGTTCCATTTCTTTGAAAAAGATGGATGGTACTTTGATAGGAATTGCATTAACTGTGTAGATTGCTTTAGGTAGCATAGACATTTTCACAATATTTATTCTTCCAATCCAGGAGCATGGAACATTTTTCCATTTCTTTGTGTCTTCCTCAATTTCTTTCATGAGTACTTTATAGTTTTCTGAGTATAGATTCTGTGTCTCTTTGGTTAGGTTTATTCCTAGGTATCTGATGGTTTTGGATGCAATTGTAAATGGGATTGACTCCTTAATATCTCTTTCTTCTGTCTTGCTGTTGGTGTAGAGATATGCAACTGATTTCTGTGCATTGATTTTATATCCTGACACTTTACTGAATTCCTGTATAAGTTCTAGCAGTTCTGGAGTGGAGTCTTTTGGGTTTTCCACATATAGTATCATATCATCTGCGAAGAGTGATAATTTGACTTCTTCTTTGCCGATTTGGATGCCTTTAATTTCCTTTTGTTGTCTGATTGCTGAGGCTAGGACCTCTAGTACTATGTTGAATAGCAGTGGTGATAATGGACATCCCTGCCGTGTTCCTGACCTTAGCGGAAAAGCTTTCAGTTTTTCTCCATTGAGAATGATATTTGCGGTGGGTTTTTCATAGATGGCTTTGATGATATTGAGGTATGTGCCCTCTATTCCTACACTTTGAAGAGTTTTGATCAGGAAGGGATGCTGTACTTTGTCAAATGCTTTTTCAGCATCTATTGAGAGGATCATATGGTTCTTGTTCTTTCTTTTATTGATGTGTTGTATCACATTGACTGATTTGCAGATGTTGAACCAACCTTGCAGCCCTGGAATAAATCCCACTTGGTCGTGGTGAATAATCTTTTTAATGTACTGTTGAATCCTATTGGCTAGTATTTTGTTGAGTATTTTCGCATCTGTGTTCATCAAGGATATCGGTCTATAGATCTCTTTTTTGGTGGGATCCTTGTCTGGGTTTGGGATCAAGGTGATGCTGGCCTCATAAAATGAGTTTTGAAGTTTTCCTTCCATTTCTATTTTTTGGAACAGTTTCAGGAGAATAGGAATTAGTTCTTCTTTAAATGTTTGGTAGAATTCCCCCGGGAAGCCGTTTGGCCCTGGGCTTTTGTTTGTTTGGAGATTTTTAATGACTGTTTCAATCTCCTTACTGGTTATGGGTCTGTTCAGGCTTTCTATTTCTTCCTGGTTCAGTTGTGGTAGTTTATATGTTTCTAGGAATGCATCCATTTCTTCCAGATTGTCAAATTTATTGCCGTAGAGTTGCTCATAGTATGTTCTTATAATAGTTTGTATTTCTTTGGTGTTAGTTGTGATCTCTCCTCTTTCATTCATGATTTTATTTATTTGGGTCCTTTCTCTTTTCTTTTTGATAAGTCGGGCCAGGGGTTTATCAGTTTTATTAATTCTTTCAAAGAACCAGCTCCTAGTTTCGTTGATTTGTTCTATTGTTTTTTTGGTTTCTATTTCATTGATTTCTGCTCTGATCTTTATGATTTCTCTTCTCCTGCTGGGCTTAGGGTTTCTTTCTTGTTCCTTCTCCAGCTCCTTTAGGTGTAGGGTTAGGTTGTGTACCTGAAACCTTTCTTGTTTCTTGAGAAAGGCTTGTACCGCTATATATTTTCCTCTCAGGACTGCCTTTGTTGTGTCCCACAGATTTTGAACCGTTGTATTTTCATTATCATTTGTTTCCATGATTTTTTTCAATTCTTCTTTAATTTCCCGGTTGACCCATTCATTCTTTAGAAGGATACTGTTTAGTCTCCATGTATTTGGGTTCTTTCCAAACTTCCTTTTGTGGTTGAGTTCTAGCTTTAGAGCATTGTGGTCTGAAAATATGCATGGAATGATGCCAATCTTTTGATACCGGTTGAGTCCTGATTTAGGACCGAGGATGTGATCTATTCTGGAGAATGTTCCATGTGCACTAGAGAAGAATGTGTATTCTGTTGCTTTGGGATGAAATATTCTGAATATATCTGTGATGTCCATCTGTTCCAGTGTGTCATTTAAGGCCTTTATTTCCTTGCTGATCTTTTGCTTGGATGATCTGTCCATTTCAGTGAGGGGAGTGTTAAAGTCCCCTACTATTATTGTATTATTGTTGATGTGTTTCTTTGATTTTGTTATTAATTGGTTTATATAGTTGGCTGCTCCCACATTGGGGGCATAGATATTTAAAATTGTTAAATCTTCTTGTTGGACAGACCCTTTGAGTATGATATAGTGTCCTTCCTCATCTCTTATTATAGTCTTTGGCTTAAAATCTAATTGATCTGATATAAGGATTGCCACTCCTGCTTTCTTCTGATGTCCATTAGCATGGCAAATTCTTTTCCACCCCCTCACTTTAAATCTGGAGGTGTCTTCGGGCTTAAAATGTGTTTCTTGGAGGCAACATATAGATGGGTTTTGTTTTTTTATCCATTCTGATACCCTGTGTCTTTTGACAGGGGCATTTAGCCCATTCACATTCAGGGTAACTATTGAGAGATATGAATTTAGTGCCATTGTATTGCCTGTAAGGTGACTGTTACTGTATATGGTCTCTGTTCCTTTCTGATCTACCACTTGTAGGCTCTCTCTTTGCTTAGAGGACCCCTTTCAATATTTCCTGTAGAGCTGGTTTGGTATTTGCAAATTCTTTCAGTTGTTGTTTGTCCTGGAAGCTTTTAATCTCTCCTTCTATTTTCAATGATAGCCTAGCTGGATATAGTATTCTTGGCTGCATGTTTTTCTCGTTTAGTGCTCTGAAAATATCATGCCAGCTCTTTCTGGCCTGCCAGGTCTCTGTGGATAAGTCAGCTGCCAATCTAATATTCTTACCATTGTATGTTACAGACTTCTTTTCCCGGGCTGCTTTCAGGATTTTCTCTTTGTCACTGAGACTTGTAAATTTTACTATTAGGTGACGGGGTGTGGGCCTATTCTTATTGATTTTGAGGGGCGTTCTCTGAACCTCCTGAATTTTGATGCTCGTTCCCTTTGCCATATTGGGGAAATTCTCCCCGATAATTCTCTCCAGTATACCTTCTGCTCCCCTCTCTCTTTCTTCTTCTTCTGGAATCCCAATTATTCTAATGTTGTTTCGTCTTATGGTGTCACTTATCTCTCGAATTCTCCCCTCGTGGTCCAGTAGCTGTTTGTCCCTCTTTTGCTGAGCTTCTTTATTCTCTGTCATTTGGTCTTCTATATCACTAATTCTTTCTTCTGCCTCATTTATCCTAGCAGTGAGAGCCTCCATTTTTGATTGCACCTCATTAATAGCTTTTTTGATTTCAACTTGGTTAGATTTTAGTTCTTTTATTTCTCCAGAAAGGGCTTTTATATCTCTCGAGAGGGTTTCTCTAATATCTTCCATGCCTTTTTCGAGCCTGGCTAGAACCTTGAGAATTGTCATTCTGAACTCTAGATCTGACATATTACCGATGTCTGTATTGATTAGGTCCCTAGCCTTCGGTACTGCCTCTTGTTCTTTTTTTTGTGTTGAATTTTTACGTCTTGTCATTTTGGCCAGATAAGAGTAAATGAAGGGGCAAGTAAAATACTAGAAGGGTGGCAACAACCCCAGAAAAATATGCTTTAACCAAATTAGAAGAGATCTAAAATCGTGAGTGGGGAGGAAGGGGATAAAAAGAGGTTCAAAAAGGAAGAAAGAAAAAAAAATAGCAAAAAGAAAAGAAAAGAAAAGAATTTTTTAAAAAAGAAAACACCTTGGGCGCCTGGATGGCTCAGTGGGTTAAGCTGCTGCCTTCGGCTCAGGTCATGATCTCGGGGTCCTGGGATCGAGTCCCGCATCGGGCTCTCTGCTTGGCAGGGAGCCTGCTTCCCTCTCTCTCTCTCTCTCTCTCTCTCTGCCTGCCTCTTCATCTACTTGTGATTTCTCTCTGTCAAATAAATAAATAAAATTAAAAAAAAAAAGTTTTAAAAAAGAAAACACCTAAGAAAAATGTAAAAAAGAAAAATATATATATATATTAGATAAACTAGTAAAAAATCGTTAAAAAAGAAAAAGGTAATAGTTAAAAAAAAAAAAATTTTACCCGAAGGCGAGAAAAAAAAAAAATGAAAAAGAAAAAATTAAACTAACTGCAAGACTAAAAAAAATCACATGAAAAAAGCCATGAGTTCCGTGCTTGGCTTTCTCCTCCTCTGGAATTCTGCTGCTCTCCTTGGTATTGAAACCGCACTCCTTGGTAGGTGAACTTGGTCTCGGCTGGATTTCTTGTTGATCTTCTGGGGGAAGGGGCCTGTTGTAGGGATTCTCTAGTGTCTTTGCCCCAGGCAGAATTACACCGCCCTTACCCGGGGCCGGGGTCAGTAATCCGCTCGGGTTTGCTTTCAGGAGCTTTTGTTCCCTGAGCGCTTTCCGTAGAGTTCCGGAGGACGGGAATACAAATGGCGGCCTCCTGGTCTCCGGCCCGGAGGAGCCGAGAGCCCAGGGCCCCACTCCTCAGTGCGCCCTCAGAGAACAGCGCCCAGTTACTCCCGTCTGCCTGACCTCCGGCCGCGCTCCGAGCTCACCGAGCCTGCGACCGGTTCAAGGTAACCCCGAGCTGCGAGCTTACTGTCGGCTCTGTCTCTGCAGCCGGCTTTCCCGTTCCAATACCCGCAAGCTCTGCGACACTCAGACACCCCCGATCCTTCTGTGACCCTGCGGGACCTGAGGCCACGCTGACCCTGCGTGGGCTTCGCCCCGGTTTAGCCTCTGGAGCGATGTCCCTCAGCGGAACAGACTTTTAAAAGTCCTGATTTTGTGCGGGTTGCTCCGCTGCTTGCCGGGAGCTGGCCCCTCCCCCCGGGGTCTATCTTCCCGTCGCTTTGGATTCACTTCTCCGCCGGTCCTACCTTTCAGAAAGTGGTTGTTTTTCTGTTTTCAGAATTGCTGTTCTTCTTCTCTTCGATCTGCCGATGGATTTTCAGGTGTTTGCAATCTTTAGATAAGCTATCTAGCTGATCTCCGGCTAGCTGAAGCAGTCTCAGCTTGCTACTTCTCCGCCATCTTGACTCCTCCCTCAGTTTGTTTTTTTTGTTTCTTTTTTTTCCCCCAAGATTGCTTTTGCTACTCAGGGTCTTTTGGGGTTCCATACAAATCTTAGGATTGTTTATTCTACTTCCGTGAGAAATGTTGTTGGCATTTGAATAAGGATTGCATTAAATCTGCATATGCTTTGGGTAGTATGGGCATTTTAATAATATTTATTCTTCCACTTTATGACCATGACATATGTCGCCATTTGTTTGTGTCATCTTTAATTTCTTTCATAAATATTTTGTAATTTTCAGAGGATAGGTCTTTTACCACCTGGGTTCAGTTCATTCCTAGGTATTTTATTATTTTTGGTTCAACTGTAAATGGGATAGTTTTCTTAATTTCTCTTTCTACTGCTTCATTATTAGTGCATAGAAATACAACAGATTTCAGAACATTGATTTTGTATCCTTCAGCCTTACTGAATTCATTTATCAGTTCTAATAGTTTTTTGGTGGAGTCTTTAGGATCACATATATAGAGAGAGAGACAAAGAGACAGAGAGACAGAGAGACAGAGAAATAGTCATGCCATCTATGAATAATGAAAATTTTACTTCTTCCTTACCAATTTGGATGCTGTGGGCATCACTCTTAGGGCTTAGGAATTTACTGGTAGAACAGACATGGCATCTTCAATTAGTCAGAAGACATTGCATTGGAGTGGGGTGCTAAGCATAGCAAGGTCTCATGCAAGTCAAAATAAATCGAGCTGAAGTCCAACCAGACATTGTCTGTACTACTTTAATGTCATATCAGATGGCAAACACTAGGTAGGCCCCCCAGAGAATCCACTCCACTTGGGAAATTAAGATTTGAGTCAGTCTTAGCCTGTGACCCTATCTGAGAATAAGGTGTACTAAGTCGCTCTGATAGTCCTCAAAAGCAGTTTAAAAGATGAACAAAACTCAGGAAGTCAAATTTGCAGATGTTAATGAAAATTATGAATTGATCCAGTGCTGTGGGAAGCTGGCAGTCCTAATTTTATCCAGAGAAAAATGCTGATAACAATAAACTCTCAGGTAAAAACATAGCCAAATACATAGAAGTTCATTAATTTCTGCTAAATACTAAGCTTTCTGTGAAAATTTGATCTGTTCTAATCTGTATTATGTAGTTCAACTCTTACCCCTGAGTATTATGCACTGCATTTCCACTGTCAGTAAGCTCCTTAAGGGCATACACTATGTTTTTATGTTCTCTTTTTCCTTTTATTAATTTTCCCTTCCATGCATAGAGTGTAGTAGAAAGCACTAAGCACTCAATTACTATTCAGGAAAGGGATGCATTTATCTTACATTAAAGAACATAAGTTGTGACTTGCACGTGTATGCCACAATGTTACTACTGCCGTAAACTATTCTAGACAATACTTTCAGTGAGCACTAATGTCTTATTCTTATCCCTCTCAGTTGTAACAAAGAATTAAGAGATAAAACTTAGCTGCCAGGAATCAATAAAGGAAAGTCATCATTATGATGATTTGATGATTCATATTAAGTTGATTTTTATTTAACAATTGTATCTTTAAAGGGGAAAAATTACTTCTCTGAAGGAGTTTAAAGCATTCCTGCCCCTGACTACATTAAAGGGAAAACAAAAACAAAAACGAAACCAACGACAGCTGAAGAAACACTGACTCTCACATGTTTTTTTTTTCTTCCTGAAAGTGTTAGATAGTGAAACCTGAGAAATAAATTAAAATGTGCTTTTAACTAATTATTATAGTATCCTGTCACAGAAATGATAATAAAAATAAGAGTTCTTTTATAGTATTAATTAATTCTTAGGAAATTGTCAATATAGTTAGCTTTCTGGAATTACAACATTTGTTTGATTGTTTTAATTTTTGTTTTTATATGTAAATCTCTCACATCACCTGCCACAAAGGTTTCCAGGAATGATATGATGGGAGATAAACAGTTGCTATTTCTGTAGATCCTTTCATGCTAAGACTCTGTCCCATTTACTTTATATTAATTCCTAAACTGACATTTACTTAGAAATCAGGTATGAGAGTGTAGTCTAGGTAGAGGCCATAGAAAATACAAGACAACTTGGTCACAATTTGTAGACTTCACAGAGGGGATTATTTGTACTTGTCCCACAATTTATTTCTGCACAAAATTTAATGTATATCCTATAACTATTCAGCCCTTTTCCTCCTATCAAGCGTAAAATTCTGGTTAGAGGTTTTTGGTCTGACTCAGTTTAGGTCTGGCCCATTTTAGGGGTCAAAGCCAAATGAGGCCAGTCTTATTTACCATTCTCACATCTGCGTCCTTAAGGGCAACATAACATGTGGCATTCTAGCATATGCTGCCTAGAAGATGCAACTCCACATGGAAGGGGTTTTCTGCACCTGCTGCTACAGTGAACTGAATGTTTAAAATGAGTTTGGGGTTATTTCCTTTTGCTTTCCTTCATCATGCATTTTTTGTTTGATAAGCACAGAGACTGTTTATCTTGAAAGTTTGTCTCAGGGCAGGCCTGGGTGGCTCAGTCAGTTAAGTGTCTGACTCTTGATTTTGGCTCAGGTCATGATCTCAGAGTTGGCATCTGCCCTGGACGTGGAACCTGCTTAAGATTCTCTCTCTCACTCTCTCTCCCTTTGCCTGTACCTTCTTTCTCTCCTTCTCTTAAAAAAATAAAAAAGGAAAAAAGAAAAAGAAAGTTTGTCTTGATCATTGCTTAAATTGTTTCCTCCCCTGTGGGTAAAGAAGGTGCTCTGGGAGAGTTTCAAGAAAAGACAGTGTATTTATGTTAGGGGAGACTTTAGAACACTCTGATTTATTGCTGAAGAATTAAGGCCCAGTGAGGTGCTTGGGTGGCTTAGTGGGTTAAGCCTCTGCCTTTAGCTCAGGTCATGGTCTCAGGGTCCTGGGATCAAGCCCTGCATCCGGCTCTCTGTTCAACAGAGAGCCTGCTTCCCCCTCTCTGCCTGCTCATGATCTCTGTCAAATAAATAAATAAGTAAATAAATAAATAAATAAAATCTTTTAAAAAAATGAATTTAAGAAGGCCCAGAGAAGTCAAATAACATAAAGGTAAGCAGTGGCAGAGTTTAACCTGGATATTAGGTTTCCAGATTCCAAAGTAAAAAAACTTTTTCACATTAATTTTTAAAATGTTCCATATGAATGGGGGGGGGGGAATTGTATTCCTTCAAAAAAGTTAGAAAAAGACAAATGTATCTTAATCCCCTTTAAATACTAATTATGTTGCATTTGTCCCCACACATCTTTTCATTCATTTTGAAATACTTATGAGGAAATATGCTTCAGCAGCTAGGAATAAACATGGTTAGTTATCATTCCCACCATTCATTTGAAGAGTTTGCGCTCTCGTGGGGCATTTGTTTAAATAGAGGAAATGCATAGTACATGGGGATGAGGCTCAGCCTTTAAGAGCCAGAGAAAGCTCAACATTCCCAGGAAAGAACATCAAAACTGGACCTCGAAGGTTTGAGTAGGAATTTTCCAGGCTTAAAAAAACAAAGTGGGAGGATGCCTTAAGGCATGCCCACAACTAAAGTTATGAAAGGTCCTAGCTTGTGTCCAGAACAATGAGATAGTTGGCATGGCAGGAGTGTTGGAAAATGAAGTGTGGGAGTGATTCAGGGAAAGTTTAAGCCATCCACTCGCTAATTATCTTCAATCTCTGAAGTTAGTTGTGATGAGACCAAATAATGAAACTTCAAATCCTTGATCACTTACAGGCTCAAAAAAAAGAATATGACTTTTTGTTACCAGTCAAAGCTGTGTATTATTCATGAGTGTATCTCTGTGTGGCCCTTCTAGCCTTTTGAAAAAGATTTTATTTATTTATATAAGATAGAGAGAAAGTATGAGTAGGGGGAGGGGCACAGAAAGAGGGAAAAGCAGACTCCCTGCCCAATGTGGGAACATTTTGGGGCTCAGCCCCAGAGATCACGACCTGAGCCAAGGTTAGACACTTAATCAACTGAGCCACCCAGGTGCCCCAGCACTTCTAGTATCAATGGACTTGGGAAGATCACAGGAAACAAGTGTTTGCATTCTACCGTCTGATCCAGGGCAAACAGTAAACTTGTTGTCCTGGTCTCCTGTCTTCCATGTTCTTATGCTTGGTATTCAGGGCTTTTCCATTATGTTATTGATCTTAATAATACCTTTTTATTTGGGAATGGAAAAATGGGAGGTGGGATGAGGGGGCAGGGGACAGACAAAAAGAAATTAGTCCCTATGGTTAGAAATAATACTCTTAAACCTAGGGTGCTGCACTGGGATCTGGTACCATTTTCTTTAGGTTTCCCACTTCTGGAAAGCAGCAACACAGATGAGTTCCATCCCCTCCCTCCTCATTGTTTACTGAAACTTCTATCCAAGGGAAAACAGCCAGGACCTACTTGACTACTACTTCCAGTCAGGTGACTCTTTCTTTGGTTAAAATTGAAATCAGTAAATGCATTATTAAACTCTCTTCTCATCCAATATTGAGTATGTATATGTTCAGTATATATGTGTATTTATATGTATTTTTCTCCATGTAGGTAAACCATCCTATTCTTGTATTTGTCAGGTGTCTTCAGTGTGGATAAGCCAAAACCTACAACAAGTCCATGGTTCCCTTTTGATGGGGTGGGAATTTCTTTCCCTTCCAATTGGGCTTTCCACATTCTACCTTTTTTTTTTTTTTTTAAACTTTTGTACTCCTAATGTATTTTGCATCCTGGCAATGGTAACTAAAAGGATTATTTACTCTCATTAGGATGGATGAAATCATCAGTGTCCTGATAAAATATAGGTATAAGGGTAGGATAAAACAGAAGACACTGATAATTGAACATCTCTGAGACCAGCAATATCACCTGCCTTCAGCTCCTTTCTTTGCAGATGGTAAAGAGCTAAGAGGGTGTCATTTGAGGAACCGAAGACTAAAGCTTTTAGGAAACTAGTCAAAGTAGGATATGATAATGTTGGGGAAGATAGACATTTTGTTTATTTTGCCATTCCTGGACTACAGGTTTTTCCAACTCTTCCCATTCTGTCTGTAATAGTTTAGCCTCATCGTGTATACAAATGTAATTTAATTTGAATACTAATTAGTGAGCCTTCACTAATAGAACTAATATCTACTGAACCTGATGAAGAATAAATGTAAAATCCTTAGAGGCTATGACCCTAGCCTTTGAGAAGCTTGTAATTTGATATTCTTTCCTTAACTCATTTTCTAGTTCTGCACACTACCCTCTATCCCTGACACCAAATGGCACTTCATGCCCATTCCCATCCCAGTATTGCTCTGCAGAAAAACTCTAAGCAAGAAGTGAATGATAACCTCCTATAAAATTCCAAGTGAGGTCATTCTTCGTTTTGTTAAATAATTAGAGGACTCTTTTAAAAGCTGTCTGGCTATAATGTTCAAGACCATGTTGAGGGATGCTTTTGCAGAATTACAGCACTGAAATCTTTTTTATGAGAACTTCAAGATCTTTGAAAAAGTCCCTTTGACATGAGAATATTGAAGTCTTCCATGCTACAGTGGCAGCTTATATTAAAAATAAAATCCAAAGCCTTATCTCATTTGCAATTTCTGAATTTGTTTCATAAACCTAGATCAAATAAACTTTTCCTAAAATACCTTATAAATGATTTTATTAGGGAAAAATGTTAGAGGATCAGCCATATTTTATATTTCTCTACTTAGAATAAAAGCACTCCCCTAAGAGTCTTGAGTGGAATCAGTATCTTGTTAGAATAAAATCCATTTCTTTTATGTTTCATTGTTCAAATGCATTTTAATTAATAACTCAATTATACTTGAAAATAGTACTCAAATAAATAAGTCATTTTAACTTTTGCCCCATAAAATCTTGATTAGTTGGAACAAAACTAATAAGAAATATCAATTAACCAAAAGGAATAAAATTTTAAGGCAACTCAAAAGTACCTTGAATTTAGAAAGCTATAATCAAAAATTTGGCAGAAATGTGCTATAGGATATAATCATCTAATTTGATTCCTTTGCTTTTTTCTGGTTTCAAGTCACAATTTAGGTATTTTAATCTTCAGGGATCTGTAGAGCAAGCTTCCTTTTGTGCATTAAATTCTTCTTATATCAACCAGGAAAGTGGAATAAAGTCCTGAGAGTAGAATCATCATGGAATGAGAGAAAAGCTTCTGATGCTTCCTCAGTTAATGGGGGTACAGCACAAATTCTGCTTTCTGTGGCATTGTGCTGAAAAAATATATATGGAAAATATATACATGATACAGGAGTTGGTCTAGTAGATAAATTAGAAAAAAGTGCAGAGAGAAAGACTCATTGTGCAGGACGGCATTCTTCAAACATCAGCCTAGAAAAGTCCGTGATAGCACGAGGAGCTTTGTATGAGAGGCTTTACCTACTTCCTCAATGGATCTTAAGACTCTTCATTCTTCCAGACATTATGACAAGGGAAGACATAGTTTCTGGTCTCTGTGAATTACCACCTACTGATGGATGGTGGAGGGAGGTCAGTAATTAGGCACAAAAACAGTTGTCAATAAAAGACATGACCACTGTGTCCACACTATAAACACATGTGCACTTTGAAGGGTGTATAGTCATTAAAAGTAGCATTTGTTACCATTTCAGTTACAATTGTTGTTGGATTCTATGGAAATATGGCAATGACACCACATAAATTTAACGCATTTATACACTTACCCTCTTCTTTCACCAAAATATAACTTTCTCTCCACTTTTCTGTTTATGTTAATAGTGTTATTACCCACACAACAACTAGCTTGAAAGCCTTAGTTTTGCATCACCACTTACCCTGTTATGCTTTGATACCAACAAATTGCAAGGACTTACCGAGGCCTCTTTTCATTCCCCTTCTTAGTTGGAAATCTAAAAGCCATGTCTCTACTAAAGCTAGGTACCTCCTGTTTAAGCATAGCTTTGTTTGGGTAAATAGATTTTCTGAAAACCTTAAGGGGCCAGTGCCTACAGTTGAATAAGGTACTCAGGAGGAAACCCGCTATCAAGGTCAACAAAATTAGCCCAGAGCTGACTTTCTCCAGTTGTTTTCTATGTCTGCCTTAAGTGTGTTTCTTTTGTGTGCCAAATGTGGGTAATTACTCTTCACCCTACTCAACATGCTTTGTCCTTTCCTGTCTTGCTCTGTGCTCCCAGATGCCTCTCTGACCTCTGCCTGTTCTATTTTTTTAAATCAAACTTTTCTATCTTAAATGTTTAGTCCAAAGATCTTATCCGTGCATTTTCTCCTCATCCCCTCACTTTAAGATGACCTTTCCTATCACTGAGATTATCTACTACTCTTGTGATACTTTGTATATATCAGTGTGTGGGAGTCAGAGCATCTATGTGCCATTTGACCACATCAGTTAATTCCACCTCTGCAACCCCACACTGGTCAGAATCGCTATAATCTTTCTCCTGGATGGCTACAATAGCCTCCTAATTGGTCTTTATATAGTCAAAGCATCCCACCTCCTCTCTAGTTCATTTTCTACACAGAAATCATATTTTTTTAACTCCAGTATGACCATGCCAATTATTTGCTTGAACTCAATCAGTGGTGCTGCATTAGGATAAATTCCCAATCTTCTTCAAGGTCTACGTGATCTGTGAACACAGGTTTGTGTCTTCATCTCTGGCTTTCCTTCTCCATTGTATTTCATCACTATCTATGCTTTAGGCATATTTCGATGTAATGTATTTTTGAATATATCATATACTTCTTCTTACCCCAGTCTTCATATAAACTATTCCCCCAACGGTTATTCTCTTTCCTACCTCACACCTATCCCAGATCTATGTCTGTATGATGTAATTCTACTGCTCAGTATATAGAAACAGTTCCATCCATGGAGCTTGGGCAGAATTGATCCCACTCAAATCATTTTAGTTGTACACAAAGGGGTAGAGAACATTTCTAAGGCAAGTCCAAAGTTTGTCAAGAAAAATGAAAGAAATAAAATAGATGTTAGTTAGGCAACAGGGAAATTCTACTACAGTCAGTAATGGCTCTTATAATAATACATAATTGCAAAGTTTTTTTCACAGCTGTGAAGTATAATGAATTAGTGATATATGAGTAAAAAATGAGGAAAAATCATCAGATATTGTTCATGTATCAGTCCAGTGGCTAAAGTAACTGACCTGCTTCTTTAGCCTAGTTAGAAATTGTCATTCTCATAACACCAATCTCTTTAACCTCATTATTGTCATGGCATCCCTAAAATATTTTTCAGACCTGACAGCCATAATGAAACAGGTGATTCAAAATGTGCCCCAAACCCTACTCATGGAAATATACATAGCACATTGCTGAGATGGATGAAGAGAGAGTCCCAGTGCACCTAACAATACTGAAATATCTGCTTCATTTCACTATTTTACATGTAGAAACTGATCCCCGGTTTTTTTGTTGTTGTTGTTTTTTGCTTTGTTTTGTTTTATTTTTTTTTTTCTTTCATGAAGTTCCCAGTAGCCATCTGCTTAGACTGTGACCTATTTTCTTTCTCAGCTTTTCAGTTGAAATGAGAATCAACTTTAAAGCTTATTTAAGGGAATGTGAAAAAGCTAAATATGGGGTTGCAGCTGGTTCAGACTTTCTACTGAAACCCTCATGGCCTGTTATAATTGAAGATCTATTTATGTAATTGTCATGAAGTAAGAAAAACAAAGCTGCATGTTACATCATTTTGTCTAAGTGAGATATGTCAAAAAAGACATTGTCTTAGTCTTCTTGTTTAAAGAATTTAACTCTAAAATAATAACTTGGCCCACACTTGGATATTTTTAAACTGACCCTCATGGTATTGGTTCAAATATGGGCTAAAAACTGTAAAAAATAATGAGTTGTCACCATTTAAATATTGGGAAATTGTCCATATAAGCCCATGTTTCTTTTTTTCTTTTCTTTTTTTTTTATCTTGAAAACTTGGAAGATACAGCAATAATAACATGTTGAGATAGCATTTCCTCAGGGAAACAATGACCAGCCATCCTAGGTCAGTTTTGCCTCAGACGTGGCGCTCATCATACTTAATATTATTTTATTCTTGCACACTTCACTTATTTATATTACCTGTCAAACTTATGTAGACCTTTCAGATTGTAACCATTACTTATCACAATGTGAACCTCCAAAAAATGATTTGACCAAAATGAACAGTACAGGGAGTGCAATGTGCAATTATCAATATTAATGTGAATCTTAAGACAAATCACCCAGGTGACTAACAGATCACAAATTGAATAAAGTAGAAGTTGTTTCAGCACCAAGTCAAAGAGAATGTGAATGTGGTTGTTAAAAAAATTGTGAGTTATTAGTTTTACAAAAGAAGTCCATTAGTAGGCAGCCAATATTATTGCTCTGTGGCTTAGTAGTAGCACCGCTGGCATCTCTGACTGTTCTTAACCTTTCCCCCGTGTGTGTCACCTAGTTGTTATGAGATGGCTTCTCTAGTACCTGGTGTCTCATATCTATTCCAAGCAAAGAAGTGAAGACAGTTGTGGAGACAATGGACAAAATTTGTCACATAAACCTTCTAGGTCCCCAGTCAATTTCAAAGAACTTCTCTATAAATTTTGTCTTTTATGTTGGAAAGTCTCCTCATGGGACAACCATTATCTCACACTTCTAGAGTTATTATCAAGCCAATCAATATTTTCTGATAGATGAGACTGCTGAGCTGTTCACTCTGTAGGTTTCATATTTCTCATCCTTTATCTTGGACTGCTGTAGACCTTGGCAAGTAATACATTTGTGGAAGGGGAAGATGTTTCTCAGGCAGTATTGTTTTAGGGTGTGATAAAGTCAAGGGACAAGATAATTATTTTATTTTATTGTTTTAATTTTTTTATTATGTTCATATAGCCAACATAGATAGTAGTATATCATTAGTTTTTCATGTAGTGTTCAGTGGTTTCATTAGCTGCCTCTAACACCCAGTGTTCATCACTACACGTGCCCTCCTTAATACCCATCATCCAGTTACCTCATCCCCCCACTCCTTTCCCTTCTGTAACCTCAGTTTGTTTCCCGGAGTCCACAGCCTTTCATGGTTTGTCTTCTTCTCTGATTTCTTCCTATTCAGTTTCCCTCCCTTCCCATGTGGTCCTCCAAACTATTCCTTATGTTCTACATATGAGTGAAACCATATGATAATGGTTTTTCTCTGCTTGCCTTATTTCACTTCACATAATCCCCTCCAGTTCCATCCATGTCAATGCAAAAGGTAGGTATTCATCCTTTCTGATGGCTGAGTGATATCCCATTTTAAGTATGAACCAGATCTTTATCCATTTATCTGTTGTTGAAGGGCCTCTTGGCTCCTTCCAAATTTTGGCTATTGTGGACATTGCTGCTATGAACATTGGGGTGCATGTGCCACTTCTTTTTATTACGTCTGTATCTTTGGAGTATATACCTAGTCAGGTGCTGAGCTGTAGGGTAGCTCTATTTTTAACTTCTTGAGAAATCTCCATACTGATTTCTGGAGGGGCTATACCAATTTGCATTCCTACCAACAGCAGAAGAGGGTTTGTCTTTCTCCACATCCTCACCAACATTTGTTGTTTCCTGTCTTGTTAATTTTTGCCATTCTCCCTGGTATAAGGTGGTATCTCATTGTGCTGTTGATTTGTATTTTGCCAATAGCTAGTGATGTTGAACAATTTTTAAAAGCATCTTTGTTGGTAAAGAGCAATGTAATATTCATATTGAATAATCATTGATGAAAAATACCACTTGTGAATAAAATTTAAGATCATGATTTCCAGATTGGGATGGTGCTAAAGAATCGATAAGCCAAAGAGACAAGGCAGGGCAGACTAAAGTTTTCCATGACTTCTGTATTTTAAAACATTTTTCCTCTTTTGATTTTAGGCAAGATTAGATTATACAATTTATACAAAAATTTACCTACAATTTAAATTCCTAGATCTGGGACCCTGAAATTTGAAACTAGGTTGATCCAACTGTGATAAATGACAAGAAGATAAAGAGAATAGAACACTTGGACTAAAACCTTTATGAAGTTGTTGTTGCCTGGCCTAAGAAATGAATGGATTTAAAGGGAATTCGCTATGCCAAAAGCAATTCAGATAAATTTAATGTGAACATTTTAGTGTACACTCTTGCATTATTCATTTACTATCCAGATATTATAATTTTATATGCAAGGCTATAGTCATTTGACTTTCAAAGCATATCCTGTAGATATCATAGACCTGATAAACTTGGTATAAATTATGAAATTACATGATAACATTACCATGAATCTTTATATTTAAATGCAGACTGTGTTTTTCCTCATAGTCATTCTTGCTCTTCTAAATAATATGAAGCCAATGTAAATTATATTTGTAAATGGGAATTATCACTATTTTCAGGAATAATAAGTATATTAACATATATTAATAAACATTCAAATCTGTCATTGCACACATTTATAGTTCTTCCTCAAGAAGTAGATGACTATCATTTTAACTTTGAAAGGATAAATAAAATGGTATATTAAATTAGCATAAAATATTCTGACTATCAAATATAATACACTTGTATGGGCTTCCTGTGGGAAGAAAAAAGGATCCTAATTGGATTAGGACATTGATTAATGCATTAATGAGTGAATTGAAGATAGTATTTACTAAACAAATGGCATATTTTACTTTATCTTTGCTATGATCTTTATAGCAGAATAATCTATTCTGCTTCTTTTATACAGACCACACCATAAGCACATGATTCGGATTCATGACTCTGCTGGAAAGATGCTCTTATAATGCTGTCTTGGCTCCCAAAATTATGCTGAGGTGCACTTTGCCTTAGATTATTTTTGTTGTACTAGTCAAGCAACTTCCTAAATAAGGCATTGCAGACGGAGTTATTCGATGTTCCAGGTGGAGTGAGTAGCAGAGAGGACCAGATCTAGATTAGCCTCTTAGCTCTAATACCCCCGTTTTCCTCCATACCCCATGACAAATGAGCAGCTTTCTCCAGCCCCACACATTCACTGAAAAATCTTGATCTTCATTTAATGTGAGTAATTACTTAAGTGCCCTCCCAAAGCTACTATGTTATCTACCTAGAATTTTGACATTACATTTGGTAAAACGTGGGGAGTTAAAATTGGTTGTAATTGCTGAAATTTTATCACATGTGAGAAAATAAGACATAGTCACAGATGTGTCCTCACCTAAGTTTACTATGAGAAAAGCCAATGGGGAGAAGAGAATCAAGTTTCTGTTTTCAGTTTCATTGTTATTCTCTCCCCACTAAGACTACCATCTATGATTTGAAGGATACCACGGACCATGCTCTCCCCCAGATTTACAAGTACAGCAAAGACTAATATTTGTTCTCGGTCGAAGCAATTTGCATACCTACTACATGATGGGAAGATGAAATAAATATACTAAGTACATTTGTTCTCTGCCCTCAGTTATTACATGCATTGGTCAAAATAGCCGTGGTCTGTGCTGTGTTCACAAACCAACTGTGATATCTGAAGAGTTTAATTTAATGTCATACCTTAGAGGGATCTATTGTTGATGGCTCTTCATGGGTCCTTCTAGAAACTTCTCTTTTCATAAACATGTGTACTCATGCACATATGTCTTTTATACAAGGGGACGAGTATGCCGTGTGCTGTTCTGCCAGGCAACATTATATGTTTTCATTTTCATAAAATACCTTTATATGACCAAACAAAATATAAGCCTTTTCTTTTATATCGCATCATCTTTTTTTTTTTTTTTTAATTTTATTTATTTGGGCGCCTGGGTGGCTCAGTGGGTTAAAGCCTCTGCCTTCGGCTCAGGTCATGATCCCAGGATTGGGATCCAGCCCCCATCGGGCTCTCTGCTTAGCAGGGAGCCTGCTTCCCCCAACCCCCTGCCTGCCTCTCTGCCTACTTGTGATCTCTGTCTGTCAAATAAATAAATAAAAAACATATTTTAAAATATTTTATTTATTTATTTGACAGACAGAGATCACAAGTAGGCAGAGAGGCAGGCAGAGAGCGAGAGGGGGAAGCAGACGCCCGATGCAGGTCTCAATCCCAGGACCCTGAGATCATGACCTGAGCCAAAGTCAGAGGCTTAACCCACTGAGCCACACAGGTGCTCCTAGAGTCATTTTTTAAAAAAAACAATTTCCTTGGTTTATATCATAGTCTTTGTCCGTTGTACAAATTCTGCCTATATTACCATATCAATCACTTATTACACATTAGATTGTGCTCTTTATTGATTTTTTTTTTCCCAAAACATCTCCCTCTAATAGGCAGCTCTTATACTTCAGCTCCTTTTGAGAGCTTTTCATACCACTGAAACAGAGGAGAAGGTGACTGTGGCCTGACATGAGCATCTCACTCTTGTTTCCCTTTGGTGTCTGATTTCCGATATGGATATTGATGTGGGAATTAATTCCCAATCCAAAATCAGAGGCAAAAATGAGTCTTCTTGCTTCCTGTTTCATATATTATTCCCTAGAAATTTGGAACACATTATTATGTTCCTTCTTCTTTTCTAAAAAATATACCTCCTAACTCATCCTTGACCTTTTCTATCTTCTAACTTATTATCACTTCAGGAAGTAGTGAAAATGCTAACATTTGGAAGCCTGAACTGATGAAATATGGTTTTTGTTTGTTTTGTTTTGTTTTGTTTTAGTGGTGTGTGTGTTTTTAGAAGGTAAAGGGATATAGATCCTGGCAGAGATCTCTGTCTAACTTCCAGCTTCTTCACATCTATTGATCTATTGCCAAGGTCTATATTTCTTTTTGTATGCATCTCCGTCATTGTCATTAACATCCACAGAGACTCTTGAGTGGTCACTTGAGAACCAAGAGTCTTTGACATCTTTGAAATGTGAAGTATTTATCTGAGAATTAAAAGAATAATGTAAGGTTAAGTTGTAGGTTATTTCTTCATTTTAATGCTAAGTCAATTGTATAAAAGGTGAACAATTTTTTTCTTAATAGATATTCTTTGTACTATTTATGTGGAAAAATAAGAGAAAAAAAACTGCCTGGGAGGGAGAGAAGAGGTGCCATTACATTACAAATGTGTCTTGCTCAAGGGTAACATCAACATCAGAAATGTGTGCCAAAATAAAAACACTATACACATCTCTCTGCACTTATAAGAGTTTAGGTAGTACTTACTTCTACACATTCATTCCATATATTGCACACTCTCATGTTGCTGTTCTAACAAATATGAAATATGATATATGCCGTATCCATTCCTACAAGGACATTCTGGTTAAAATAGTTTAGCCAGTTTGAGAATACCTGATATTTTCTCCTCCAATGTGAAACATGCTTGTTAGAACTGCTTTCACTGTCTAAGTGGGTCAAAATTGAGAGGCTAGCTTTCTCTTTACTATTTTATACAGTAATATAAAGTTATAAAATGTAGATTTGGCACAGCCTTATGATATAAACATACTTAGGCTATTTTCAGATGAGGATGATAACATACTGTGCCACATTCCAAGGTCACAATGCAGTACTAAACTCAATATTCAAAAAACAGGTTTTTTTCTGACTAGAACAAATATTATGTTTCACTTTCCTAAGTAAACAGTGAAAATTAGTAACTTTACAATTGCAACTTGGGAGTACTCCAGGAATTATACAGACAATAAATTCTGTTATAGTAAAAACTGAAATTTAACCAAAGGAAGAATGTGTGTGTTTGTGTTTGATTATTTGATGTAATAAGATTCTGTCCAAGGAGTATCACAGCTTTTTTTTCAGTTATCACTTATGATGGGAAAATTGATGAGAGGTTTTTGTATAGCAGCAGGAAAGAGATTGAAGCACCTTTTAAAATAGATTATCAAACCAGTTGCCATTTTGACTCTGCATAAAACAACCATAGAACCATTGAGTGCTTTTCCTCAAGAATCCTGCTTTTCACCTCTACAGTGATTGCAAATTGGGCAACTGTCTCACTCAGACTCTTCTCTCTTGCCTTCAAACTGACTTCTTGCAATTGCCCTTCTTTCATGATAAATATTCTCACAGATTAGGTGTAGAAGGAATATATAACAGCATAACAAAGGACGTATATGATACACACACAACAAACATCATTTTCAATAGTAAAAAGTTAAAATTCTTTCCACTAAGATCAGGAGGAACAAGGCAAGAATGCCCATTCTTACCATTTCTCTTCAACATAGTACTAGAAGTCCTGGCCAGAGCAATTAGGCAAGGAAAAGAAATAAAAGGCATCAAATCAGAAGGAAGAAGTACAAATGTCTCTATTTATAGATGACAGCATATCATATATAGGAAATCCTAAAAACTCTAACAAAAAACTGTTAGAACTAAAATAAATTCAGTATAGTAACAAGATGCAAAATCAACATGCAAAAATCAGTTGTGCTTTTATACACTAACAGTAAGATATCCGAAAGTGTTTTTAAGAAAGTAATTTCTATTTGCAATAGTATCAAAAA
This sequence comes from Mustela nivalis, assembly GCF_964662115.1. NCBI lineage: Eukaryota > Metazoa > Chordata > Mammalia > Carnivora > Mustelidae > Mustela > Mustela nivalis. The sequence continues at coordinate 15,865,993 of NC_139030.1, read as the reverse complement.
GTAAATACTTAGGTGTGTATTAAAATGAAAGAGTTGAATATTCCATACACTGAAAACAATAAGACATTGATGAAAGAAATTGAAGAAGACAGAAATAAATGTAAAGATACCCTGTTTCCTTAGATTAAAATAATGAATATTTCTTGAAATGCCCACACTAATAAAGTAATCTACAAATTCAGTGCAATTCCCATCAAAATTACAATAACATTTTTCACAGAAGTAGAAAAAAAGTTACCTAAAATATATATGGTACTATAAAAGATCCTGAGTAGCTAAAGTAATCTTGAGAAGAAGAACAGAGTTAGAGGAATCACACTCTTGATTTCAAGCTATGTTACAAAACTGTAGTGATCAAAACAGTATGGTACTTGTATAGAGGCACATACATCAGTGGAATGGAATATAAAACCCACAAATATACAATAAATTCACTTTTGATAATGTTGCCAAGAACACACAATGGGGAAGAGATAGTGTGATAAATGGTGCTGGGAAAACTGGATCAACAAATGCAAAAGAATGAAACCCGACCCGTTGTCTTATACCACTCACAAAGTTAACTAGAAATGGTTCAAAGATTTCAATGCAAGATGAAACCGTGAGACTCCTAGAAGGACACTAAGGGAGAAAGATGCTTTACACAGGTCTTGGCAATAATTTCTTAGGTAAGACACCAGAGGCCCAGGCAACAAAAGCTTAAGTAAGTGGTACTACATAAAACTAAAGAGGTTCTGTACAGCAAAGAAAATGGTGAACTACAGAATAGAAGAAAATATTTGCAGACCTTATATATGGTAAGGAGTTTATATCCAAAATATATAAAGAACTCATATAATTCAATAGCAGAAAAGTAGATAATCCAACTTAAAGATAGGCAAAGGATTTTTTTTTTAAGATTTTATGTATTTATTTGACAGAGAGAAATCACAAGTAGATGGAGAGGCAGGCAGAGAGAGAGAAAGAAGCAGGCTCTCTGCTCAGCAGGGAGCCCGATGCGGGACTCGATCCCAGGACCCTGAGATCATGGCCTGCGCCAAAGGCAGCGGCTTAACCCACTGAGCTACCCAGGCGCCTAGGCAAAGGATCTTAATAGACATTTTTTTTTCCCAAAAAAGACATTCACAGGACAAACAGGTATTGAAAAGGTGCTTAATATCACTAATTATTAGAAAGATGCGATCAGAACCACAGTGAGATACCATCTCACATTTGTTAGGATGCTATAATCAAAAAGACAAGTCATGACAAGTGTCAGTGAGGATGTGGACAAAGGGGTACCATTTATTGCTTTTGGTGGTAATGTAAAATGATAACAGATATTATCACAAACAATATGGTGTCTTCTCAAAAAAAAATGAAAATGAAAAACTATCCTATAATCCAGCAGTCCCATTTCTGGGTATATATGCCAAGGAAACAAAATCACTATCTTGAAGTGATATCTACACACCTATGTTTATTGCAGCATTAGTCACAATAACCAAGATATGGAAACTACCTAGATGTCCTTCAACAGATAAATGAGTAGATAAAAACATGCTTGCAAATTTCATGTATTTTTTGCATTTCCAACATTAATTCTGAAAGTTAAAATTATACAAAAAGAGAAGGAAAAATACACAAAAAGATAAACTCCAGAAATTCTCACTACTCTATGCCTTCCCACCAATTCCTGTAGCCCCATTCTTCCTTCCTGTTTCCACGCATCCAATAGGCATAATCACCTTCATTAATTCATTATCTTTCCAGCATTTCTTTTGTCAGAATGCATAGATAAAAGCATGTTATATCCTCTTCTCTCTTCAATGGCACGTGGCACACCTTGAATACCCTTTTGTACTTTGCTTTTTTTCACTTTACCCTGTATTTCGGGTATTGCCCCATATTACTTCTTAAAAACATTTTCTCATTTATTTTATGACTTCAGATTGTAGATTCCCAAACTTATGTCATGCAATGGTCTCTGGCTTGTTTTCAATTTTGTGTATAAGCATTTGGCTTGGTTTCAGTTTTTAGCAGTTAAAAACAGTCCTTCAAGGGGAATTTCTAAATGTTGACTTTTGAGGGCATGTGCAGTTTTTAAAATTCTTCCCTACAAAGTATGTACCAATTTGCATTCACAACTGCAGTGTTGAGAGTGCCTCTTTCACTTGAACTTCCCCCAGGGAATATGTTGTCATACTGTTTAATGTTTTCCAATATGAATGGTAAGAAATGATATCTTAGTGTGTTTGCACATGCATTTCTCAAATTCAAGGTGAGCCTGAGCCCTTATGTTTAAAAGGACATTTTGGGTCTTTCTTATAAGCTGACTTTGGCTTTTTCTTCTTTTTCTTTCTTTCTTTTTTTTTTTTTTTTTTAAAGATTTTATTTATTAATTTGAAGACAGAGATCGCAAGTAGGCAGAGAGGCAAGCAGAGAGAGAGGAGGAAGCAGGCTTCCTGCTGAGCAGAGAGCTCTATGCAGGACTCAATCCTAGGACCCTAAGATCATGACTTGAGCCAAAGGCAGAGGCTTTAACCCACTAAGCCATGCAGGTGCCCCTTTTTCTTATTTTTCTATCATGTAGTTAGTCATAATTCCAAATCCAATCAGTGAGTTTATATGTGATTATATGATATTAACCCTCTAACTGTAATACAGTATATAAATATTTGCACTCAGTTTGTAGTTATCTTTTGAATGTATTTATGACTATTTTTGTATCACATTTATCCATGTTTTCTTTTATTGTATTTGGATTTTGGATTTTAGTTTCAAAACCTTCCCATAGAAACAGGATAAATAGGTTATAGCAGAATTCACACATGGTGTCTTGTAATATGGTTTCATTTTTTATATTTAGACCTCTAAACCATTTGAAATTTATCCTTGTGTATATTATGAGGTATAGATCTATCTTGACCCTCTTTGAGAAATGGCTGTCCAGTTGTTTTAAAACTATTAAAATGTCTATCCTTGACTAGTTATTTTAGATGTCCTCATTATCTTACTACACAAATTTCATATTTAGTGTATATTTTGTTCCATGAGTTTGTGTTTTGTTTTTTAAATTCTGTTCCATTGTTGCCCTACTTTATACCTTTTGGAGAAGTATGATCTCTGGGTTAATTCCTTTGCTCTTATAAACTGTATGATCTAAAAACTCTTGAAGACATCAAGGATATTTTCTTTATCAATCAAGTCTTATACATTTATTTGCATATGCCTTGCAATTGCTCATTTTCAGTCATTTTTTTTTCCAGATATCCAGTGCTCCTTTTAGTATGCAAATGTAGATTTCTTGTTTTCTAAAACATTTTTCTTAGATTACAGTTTTAAATATTAGTAATATGCCGTTTTATATATATTTTTGCTTACATTCTATTTCAGCCACTTTCTCTTGATTATTTGTCTCAATTTCATCTTGTTGGCATTTTTTCTTCCTTCCTTCAATCCCTTATTGGACTTTGATTTGAGTCTTTTTTCCATTGACATTTATTAAAATTAGTCTTCAGGTCTGAGATGATTTTTTGTTTTTTTTTCTCCCATTTATTTTTAGATTAATCAGCTTCCTCTCTCAAAATTTCTTCCTTTTATTGTCTAATTATTGTTTTACATTTAATTTCTTTGTTAAGGTGTTTTTTCACATCATCAAGTGTTTAACTCCTTTTGAGATGTTGAGATTTAGGTTTGTGTGTGTGTGGTTAAGTGTTGTAGTTTCATTCGAGGAAGTAGCATTTCATCAGCTTAAATGTCTTAGTTCCCATTTTCTGCTATAATATAATTTTGTTGTGTAGTTTTCTGTAGTTTTCATGCAGTCATTTAGAAAATTTTGGGTGTAATGTAAGAGTCAGCATTCCCTTGTTCTCTCATATTTCTTTACTATTGTTTTCTTTTTGTTTTTATTTTTGAGATAGGGATTTTATATAACCTCTAATTTGTTGCTTTTCTTTATCAAAGTAGGACCCTAAATCTCCCATTTGCTCATTTTTTACTTTGTAAGAAAATTCTAAAATTATCTCTCCTTTCCTCTTTATCTTCTTCTTTCCCAGAAGTATTGCTTCCAGATTATAACCTCAGATGGCATGTGCTTTCCCGTAGTAAGTGTTCTCAAACCACCATGACTCTTTTTTAGTCTTTGTACACTAGGAAGGAACTATGCCCCCTTTGGCAGCAATTGTTGGCTAATTTATACCTGCCACTGGCTCCCCTCTTCTCTCTTTCCTACCATCTTTACTTCTAACAGGTTTGCTATAAAAACATGAGCTTGTCTACTTTCTTCTTTCTTTTCCATCAAGATAATTTTTTCTAATCTTTTAATTAAGCACAAGGTGAGACATTTCTCTAGTTTCTTTTGTCTGTTTGTTTTTCTTGTTATATATTGTTTCTGAAGAATATGTGGGATATGCCATTATTCTTCACTATATGAAAGTCTCAGACATACACACACACATGCACACACATATAACTGTCATTCAATTTATTTTTCCTATAATTCATGAAACCATAAGTTTGTAAAACTACTTAGAGTAATATTTTTAATTTATATTCCTGTCTGTAATCTCATGCCTCCTTTCCATTCAGTTCTCCCAGGAAAGATCAAGAACCTCCTTTTTGTAATGCCACTTCCCCACTCAAAAGTCCTCAGTGGTACCATTATTTATCTTCACATAAACTTATAATTCTACCCACAAGTCTTTTGGGATCCCAGGTGGCCCACTTTTCTTATCTTGTTTTTGCTTATTCTGATGAAACTAATCTGGGTGTATTCTCAAATTTTACTTAGTCACACTAAGATGTCAGTCTATTCATTCCATTTCCTTGTCACCTAGAAAATAGTTTTCCAGAATAATCTTGAGTAAACATTACCAGAATAAATTGACTTTGCACTGGCCACATTGGTTAATGAGAAATCCCATTAATCCTTTTGTGGCATTTTATTTTTATTTTTATTTTGCTAATTTCCTTTCAGCATAACAGAATTCATTGTTTATGCATCACATCCAGTGCTCCATGCAATACATGCCCTCCTTAATACCCACCACCTGGGTCCCCAACCTCCCACCCCCTGCTCCTTCAAAACCCTCAGATTGTTTTTCAGAGTCCATAGTCTCTCATGGTTCATCTCCCCTTCCAATTTCCCTCATCTCCCTTCCCCTCTCCATCTCCCTATGTCCTTCTCGTTGTTTGCTATGCTCCACAAATAAGCGAAACCATATGATAATTGACTCTCTCTGCTTGACTTACTTCACTCAGCATAATCTCTTGCAGTCCCATCCATGTTGATAAAAAAGTTGGGTATTCATCCTTTCTAGTGGAGGCATAAAACTCCATAGTGTATATGGACCACATCTTCCTTATCCATTTGTCCGTTGAAAGGCATATTGGTTCTTTCCACAGTTTGGCGACTGTGGCCATGGCTGCTATAAACATTGGGGTACAGATGGCCCTTCTTTTCACTACATCTGTATCTTTGGGGTAAATACCCAGTAGTGCAATGGCAGGGTCATAGGGAAGCTCTATTTTTAATTTCTTGAGGAATCTCCACACTGTTCTCTAAGTGGCTGCACCAACTTGCATTCCCACCAACAGTGTAAGAGGGTTCCCCTTTCTCCACATCCTCTCCAACACACGTTGTTTCCTGTCTTGCTAATTTTGGCCATTCTAACTGGTGTAAGGTGGTATCTCAGTGTGGTTTTGATTTGAATCTCCCTGATGGCTAGTGATGATGAACATTTTTTCATGTGTCTGATAGCCATTTGTATGTCTTCTTTGGAGAAGTGCCTGTTCATATCTTCTGCCCATTTTTTGACATGATTATCTGTGTCTGTTGAGTTTACAAAGTTCTTTATAGATCCTACATATCAGCCTTTTGTCTGTACTGTCATTTGCAAATATCTTCTCCCATTCCATGGGTTGCCTCTTTGTTTTGTGGACTGTTTCCTTTGCTATGCAGAAGCTTTTGATCTTGATGAAGTCCCAAAAATTCATTTTTGCTTTTGTTTCCTTTGCCTTTGGAGACATATCTTGAAAGAAGTTGCTGTAGCTGATATCAAAGAGGGTACTGACTATGTTCTTCTCTAGAATTCTGATAGCTTCCTATCTCACGTTAAGGTCCTTTATCCATTTTGAGTTTATCTTTGTGTGCAGTGTAAGAGAATGGTTGAGTTTCATTCTTCTACATATAGCTGTCCAATTCTCCCAGCACCATTTATTGAAGAGACTGTATGTTTCCACTGTGTATTTTTTCTTGCTGTGTCGAAGATTATTTGACCATAGAGTTGAGGGTCCTTATCTGGGCTCTCTACTCTGTTCCACTGGTTTATGTGTCTGTTTTTATGCCAGTATCATGCTGTCTTGGTGATCACAGCTTAGTAGTAAAGCTTGAAGTCAGATAACATGATGCCCCCAGTTTTGTTTTTCTTTTTCAACATTTCCTTAGCAATTCAGGGTCTCTTCTGATTCCATACAAATTTTAGGATTATTTGCTCCAGCTCTTTGAAAAATACTGGTGGAATTTTGATCGGAATGGCATTAAAAGTATAGATTTCTCTAGACAGTATAGACATTTTAACAATGTTTATTCTACCAATTCTTCTGATCCTTGAGTATGGAATGGTCTTCCACCTTCTTGTGTTTTCTTCAATTTCATACATAAGTGCTCTGTAGTTCCTCAAGTACAGATCCTTTACCTCTTTGGTTAGATTTATTCCCAGGTATCTTATGGTTCTTGGTGCTATAGTAAATGGAATCGATTCTCTTATTTCCCTTTCTGTATTTTCATTGTTAGTGTATAAGAAAGCCACTGATTTCTGCACATTGACTTTGTATCCTGCCATGTTACTGAATTGCTGTATGAGTTCTAATAGTTTCGGGGTGGAGTCTTTTGGGTGTTCCATGTAAAGTATCATGTTATCTGTGAAGAGAGAGAGAGTTTGACTTCTTCATTACCAATTTGGATACCTTTTATTTCTCTTTGTTGTCTGATTGCTATTGCTAGGACTTCTAATACTATGTTGAACAAGAGTGGTGAGAGTGGGTATCCTTGTCATGTTCCTGATCTCAAAGGGAAGGCTGTCAGTTTTTTCCCATTGAGGATGATATTTGCTGTGGGTTTTTCATAGATAGATTTTATGAAGTTCAGGAATGTTCCCTCTATCCCTATACCTTGAGGTGTTTTAATCAGGAATGGATGCTCAATTTTGTCAAATGCTTTTTCTGCATCAATTGAGAGCACCATGTGGTTCTTCTCTCTTCTTTTATTGATTTGTTCTGACACATTGATTGATTTGCGAATGTTGAACCATCCTTGTAGCCCAGGGATGAATCCCACCTGGTCATGGTGGATAATCTTTGTAATGTGCTGTTGGATCCTGTTTGCTAGGATCTTGTTGAGAATCTTATCATCCATATTCATCAGTGATAATGTTCTGAAATTCTCCTTTTTGGTGGGGTTTTTGCCTGGTTTGAGGATCAGGGTAATGCTGGCTTCATAAAAAGAGTCTGGAAGTTTTCCTTCTGTTTCTATTTTTTGAAACAGCTTTAGGAGAATAGGTGTTATTTCTTCTTTGATAGTTTGGTAGAATTCCCCAGGTAATCCATCAGGTCCCGGACTCATGTTTTGGGAGGTTATTGATCACTGCTTCAATCTCATTACTAGGTATCGGTCTATTCAGGTTGTCAATTTCTTCCTGGTTCAATTTTGGGAGTTTATAGTTTTCCAGGAATGCATCCATTTCATCTAGGTTGCTTAACTTTTTGGCATAAAACTGTTAATAATAGCTTCTGATGATTGTTTCTACTTCCTTGGTGTTAGTTGTGATCTCTCCCTTTTCATTCATAATTTTATTAATTTGAGCCTTCTCTCTTTTCTTTTGGATTAGTGTAGCCAATGGTTTATCGATCTTATTGATTCTTTCAAAAAACCAGCTTCTAGTTTCATTGATACATTCTAATGTATCTCTAATTTCTATATCATTGATCTCTGCTCTAATCTTGATCATTTCCCTTCTTGTGTGTGGAGTTGGCTTAATTTATTGTTGATTCTCCAGTTCTTTAAGGTGTAGAGACAGCCAGTATATTCTGGAGTTTTCAATTTTTTTGAGGGAGGCTTGGATGGCTATGTATTTCCCCCTTAGGACCACCTTTGCTGTATCCCCTAGGTTTTGGGCCGAAGTGTTTCAAAGCATTGTGATCTGTGCATATGCAGGGAATAATCTCAATCTTTTGGTATTGGTTGAGCCCTGATTTGTGACCCAGTATATGGTCTATTCTGGAGAAGGTTCCATGTGCACTTGAGAAGAATGAGCATTCTGTTGTTTTAGGGTGGAATGTTCTGTATATATCTGTGAGGTCCATCTGGTCCAATGTGTCATTCAATGCTCTTGTTTCTTTATTGATTTTCTGCTTGGATGATCTATTTCTGAGAGAGGCGTGTTAAGATCTCCTACTATTAATGTATTCATATCAATATGACTCTTTATCTTGATTAAAAGTTTTCTTATGTAATTGGCTGCTCCCATATTGGGGGCATAAATATTTACAATTGTTAGATCTTTTTGGTGGATAGTTCCTTTAAGAATTATGTAGTGTACTTCTGTATCTCTGACTAGTCTTTAGTTTAAAATCTAATTTATATGATATGAGAATCACTACCCTGGCCTTCTTTTGAGGCCCATTGGTATGAAAGATGCTTCTCCATCCCTTCACTTTCAGTCTGGGTGTATCCTTAGGTTCGAAATGGGTCTCTTGTAGATAGCATATGGATGGGTCCTGTCGAATATCCAGTCTGCAACTCTGTGTTTTTTTATGGGCACATTTAGGCCATTCACATTGAGAGTGATTATTGAGAGATACATTTTTATTGACATCATTTTACCTTTGAAGTCTTTCTTTCTGTAGATTGTCTCCATATATTTCTGTTCAATGATATTCTTGGGATCTTTTCCTCTTTTATATAACCCCCCTTAATATTTCCTGCAGTGTCAGCTTGGCGGTCGCCTACTCTTTGAAGCCTTGCCGATCTTGGAAACTCTTTATCTCTCCATCCATTTTGAATGTCAGTTTTGCTGGATAAAGTATTCTTGGCTGCATGTTCTTCTCATTTAGTGCCCTGAATACGTCTTGCCAGCCCTTTCTGGCTTGCCAGGTCTCTGTGGACAGGTCTGACGTTATTCTGATGGGCTTTCCTCTTTAAGTAAAGAGCTTCTTTGTTCTAGCTGCTTTCAAGAGATCCTGTCTACAATTAAGATTTCTCAGTTTTACTATCAGGTGCCTTGATGTTTTTTTAGATTCTATAATCGTGGGGGGAGACCGTTCTGCCTCCCTTTCTGACATATTGTCTATGTCGAAAGCAATTAGCCTGTTGCAGAAGGCCCAGCCTCTGAATTTTTCTTCTGTTGTGCATTCCTCCTCCTACTCATTTTGGTGAGAGATGACTGAACAGATGTAGCTGAATCATTGACCATGGTGCAGGCAAGGTGCACCCTGGAACGCTTCTGAGCAATCAAGAGTCCCCACCCAAATATAAGAAAAAAAGAACAAGAGAAAAAAGAGAAAAAAAAAAAAGGAAAGAGAGAGAGAGAGAAAAGAAAGATAAAATAAAAGAGAAGGCCCATCCAAATGGGCCCCTAGGTACGATTGATGAAGTATACAAACAAAAAGGCTGAGAAAAGTAGATGACAAGAGAAAATATATATATATATATATATATATATATATATGTATGTATGTATAAAAACAAAACAAAAAAAGAATTTCGTCAAATAGAACCCCAAGTATAGGAGTTATATACTACCAGGACAAACACAAATATACAGGAACACTGGTGGGAGAAAAAGATGGGAGAGTAGTTATAAATTCTTGGTGTGGGTGAGGAAGGTTATTTTGATATCTTTGTTAAAGGACTCAATTTTCCTAAGATAGAGGGGGATTAAAAATTGGTTTACCTATAGGGGTAGCATTGATTGGAGAAAGGGTATTACCTTGAAGTTTAACTCTATATGAATATTAAAAAATAAAAATAAAAAAAAAGAATAAACTAATCTAAACTAAAAATTAAAAAAGAAAAACCAGGTATATGTATCAAAAATTTCAGGTTAAAAGGTTATTATGGAATTTGATGTATTGGACATCTCATGTGATGATAAATAGGTTAAAAAAGTATCTATTAAAAAATGAACCAGAATATTGGGAACGAATTAAAAAATAAGGTTGTTCACTTGTCTTTTTTTTTTTTTTTTTTTGGTTGGCTTTCTGGGGGAGGGGCCTGCCACGTGGGTTTTCAGTCAAAGATGTTCCCTGAGTTAAGTCCTCCTGCCCCCATCAAGGGTGTGGGCTCTGAGGAAACCGGTTTTTCAGGCTTTTTTTCTCTGGAGGTTTTTTTTTTAAAAAAATTTGTTTATTCATTTGTTTTCTCTCACCTTGTAGGCTTTGGATGGTTTTTGGAGGTTTAGAGGAAAGTAAACTGCACACAGACCTCCCTCTCAGGGAGAAGCCTCAGTCTGTTCCCCTCTGGGTGCTCCAGAACACATAAATTCCCCCTTGGCCGCTGGCAGAGCACATTCCCAATTGCAGGGGTCCCTGGGGACACAGGAACTCCTGCTTGTACCTAAAACCATGACAGCAGTGGCTGTCTGGGCAGCTCCAGACCTCCAGAGAGGTCCCAAGCAGTGATAGTGCACTGAGATTTTCGCACTGGCCCGGGCTGGGAGTGCTCAGACTCTCCCTGTCTGAGAGTGCTGGCTGGCACCTGCACACACCTCTCTCAGGGACGGTGTGGGGCATGTCTCAGACCCTGGCTGTGCAGCCTTTGCGTGTGGAGAGTGCCAAGGACTGTGGTTCTGCCAGTTGGCGAGGCTCCTGGCCCCTCACTGGAGCTGCTACCTAGGTGCTCTCAGGCCTACTTGTGGCTCAGGGACTAAGACCTGGTTTCTTCGCCGCACTCTCTCTGGCTCAGCGCCAGGGGTGGCTGTCTGGGGTCCAGGGACTTAAGCCCCTGTCCCCAACTGCCCCAATTCCCACAATTTCCCCCCACAATCCTTTGCTCTTTTTGAGTGCTTTCAACCAGACTCCCAAGTTAATGCTGGTCCCCAGACACAGGGCACTCTTGTATTGCCGTATTACTTTCGAATGGGTCGGTTCTGGTGGCTCCCTCCCCCTTTTGTTTATCTTTCAATATCTGTCCAATGTTCCCACTCCAATTTACCTGCCCACTGGCGTCTTCTGCCCCCACAGAGATCCAGAAGTGTATAATTCTAATCTCAGGCTGATTTCATGGGTGATCAGAGTTCTTTGGTAGTTAATCAGCTCACATTAGGGTACAGGTTGAAATGGCACCTCCTCCTAGTTTCCTGCCATCTTGTCCCTCCCTGATCCACTCCTTTTGTGGCATTTTAATCCTGTCTTACTGTGTGTTTCTCTTTCCTTGGCATCATTACTGCAATATGGATATTTAACAGTCTTCCTTAATTTCTTTCTACTGTCCATAGCACAAAGATTCTCCCTTGCATAGCTGTGCTCAAGTAATATCATAAGTCTTCTTTTTGTACTATATTGCTTATCCTTTGCAGGAACTATAGGAGGCATGTACTTTCAATAAACTTTAGTTTACAAATAAAAAAGAGAAACCAAGTTAAGAGAGATGAAGTACCTGAGTTCAGATAGCTAATAATAGATATAACCAGGTTTTAGACCCAGGTGGACTGCTTTCAGAGACTGATCTCAAAACTACTTATCTGTTTGCTTCATAGGATAACTTTATTTCATTGATTTTGAAAATTGTGAAGAAATATAATATAGTACCCTAAGCTTTAAAATGGCAAATGTGGGGCACCTGGGTGGCTCAGTGGGTTAAGCCTCTGCCTTCAGCTCAGATCATGATCTCAGGGTCCTGGGATCGAGCCCCACATTGGGCTCTCTGCTCAGTGGGGAGCCTGCTTCCCCTTCTCTCTGCCTGCCTCTCTGCCTACTTGTGATCTCTCTCTCTCTGTGTCAAATAAATAAATAAAACTAAAAAAAAAAAATAAAATGGCAAATGTTTGCCTGACAATACAATATGTAAATGAGGTATCTGATTTCAATTAAAAGAGCAATATTATGCTATAGTTCATATATTAAATAATTATAATTCTGTAGTGTCAGTGGTTTTGAAAATTAGTTTATATTTAATGAGATATATCCAAATATGAATTATACTTAGGGAGAGGATTTAATGCAGAGTTCATTAATAGGAGATTGCATTCATTTATTTTAATATATACTTATATAGTATCCATATAATTTAAAGGATATTTTTTGGTTTATTTGGTACAACAGTTACATGATCCAAAAGTAAATGATCAGTAGGGAAGTATACTATAAACTGGTGAATTTACTTCTGGAAGTAATTATGTCTGGCATGAACCACTGTTAATATACAATCTCAGCTACACCTCTATGCAGACTACAGACTACATAAACACCTGCCCAGGCTGGAGGCACCATGAAGTTATCTGAGTCATTAATCAGGGAGACCCTCATAGCTTAATTGACATTGTCTCATGATCACAACCCTATTTATTGTTGATATCATATTATGAATTACAAATAGGAACCATTATTAATTTGAAATAAAATGATAATGTACCATGTCTGAGCACTAATTACTCAAAATAAAATAATCAGGAAACAAATTTTCATATCACCAAATTCTGTTGAAATCAGGCTCATTGCAATTGAAATTACCTTATAATGATGTCTGTGAAATAGAAACTAAGGTCAGTCCTCTGAGGAGAAAATTTTATTTAATGTGCTTCTCCTAGTATAAAATTGTTATTTTCTGAAGAGTCTTTACTCCTGCAGTGAAATCAACTGGAAAACTTTTGTCTTTCATGCCTGCTGTTTTCTTATTTTATGCAAGTGACATTCATCATTGGTTAGTTGATAGAAACTAAGCAATGAACAAGACTCTAAGACTACATCTGCAGAGCCAAAATAAGCAGAAGGCCTTAAAATATTCCCATGAACTCAGAATAGTCAACGTAGAATAAAGGAGGAAAGTCCTAAATCCATATTTACGTTAATCGGCCCAACAGTTTCAATGATACACTTGTAAAAAAAAAAAAAAAAAGTTGTTCTTTACTGTGCTAAACATGTTACATATATTTCAAGAGTAAAATATTTGGTTGGAACCTCTGGTATTAAATATTTTGGTATTTCAGATGGAATCTACACTTCAGATCACACGTAAAATTTGAATTTTACAATTCTGACTACATTTCATTTGAACTTCCAAATATACTGAGGGATTTCTTCTTAATGAAATCACTTCTCGGGCACCTAGGTGGCTCAGTGGGTTAAGCCGCTGCCTTCGGCTCAGGTCATGATCTCAGGGTCCTGGAATCGAGTCCCGCGTCGGGCTCTCTGCTCAGCAGGGAGCCTGCTTCCTCCTCTCTCTCTCTGCCTGCCTCTCTGCCTACTTGTAATCTCTCTCTGTCAAATAAATAAATAAAATCTTTAAAAAAAAAAAAAAGAAATCACTTCTCCATCTGCCATTTTGCTCTGTCATTTTCAAATACATGACCAGTATTTGTCCTGAGTTAATGTTGCAGTGTCCTTATTCTAATCTCCTGTTAGGAAAGTAACCAACTAAAAGGAAATAAAAAGTCTGAAAATTAGATTCTTTTGTTAAAAGCACAGATTTAGAAATGCTTTTTTTAAGTATACTTATTAACCAAAATACAGAAATGGATATCATACTTCTACATGACCAAAGACTCTAAATAACTTCAGTAAAAAGATAAACATAAATAAAATAATATAACAGGACAAAAATTCCCCTCAGATTATTCATATCTCACACACTGCACTGTATCATTCTTTGCGGTTACTGAAGCATTTCATGCGTCTTTTGTTGACGACTCTGAGTCCCCCAGCTGAGAAGGGGCTTGTTTGGTGTCAGCCACAGAGTGAATCCCGATGCAGAGTTTCAGGGTCAATCCCTCGCCCTTGACATTCCCATCCCTACTTAATGTTGGAGAAAGCCAGGCTAGTTCCCATGTCATTGTACTCTTAGCCTGGTTCTTTTTACTCAGCTCACTAAGGAAGCAAAATAATTAGATCCATTGAGACATTAAATATGAGTCAATGAAATGCAAAAACTTTCAAAGTTTTCAGTCCCTACATCACCTTGAATGTTGCCAGTATGTTTTTCCAATATACATTGTGTAGAAATATGCTACAAATAGCAGTGCACTGAAACAGGCACTGACATGGGGTCACCTTGCCCTCCCTTAATCACAAGGACCCTGCCTAGGAAGGCTGAGCTTTCCTTTGTTTCTAAATCACCTGTAGAGTTTGTCATTGGTTTTTTGCCCCTCATTTTGGAAGAAATCTGTTTTCATTATGGCAAAGGTTAAAAAAAGAGAGAGAAAAAATTACAAAGAAGAAAACAAAAATCATTCCTAATCTCAAAACCCCAAAAGAACAGCCCAAACAATTTTGATGCATTGTCCTCTAAAATCTTTGTGCACACATGCCAATGTGCATGTATGTGTGTATGTATATTTCATAAAGTATAAATGTGTACTCCCAGACAGGGATATAAAGTAAATCATTTTCACCTTTCCAAACCAAACTGTTAATGGCCATACTTCTCCTGATAATCCTCTCACTCAATTTAAAGAGAAAGTATTTTATCCCCAGCTATTGTCTGAACAAACTTCAAATGTCTAATTACAGTATTGTATATTGTAATCTTTAAAAAGCTTGATGTGTTTACAGATCAAAGCATGTAATACAACACCTGGGTTGCTATAGAGATGTTTAAATTTTATCAAGAATAAAAAATCAACAATAAATGTACTTGAAAGACTTACCGTAATGTACACACCCACAAACACTTCTTGCATTAGTTTTGTGGGACAAATACAGGTGCAAGATAATATGTGCCTTTAATGAGCCACATTTTTCAATCTCATCTCTTTTATTCTTCTGATGTATCCTCTCTACTGGTTTATTTCTTCAGATTAGAATTATCAGTGAAAAAGTTATATTCCTTAAACTTTTTTTTTTTAAGATCTTATTTATTTGAGAGAGAGAGAGCTGTAATGAGCTGGGTGAGGGGCAGAGGGAGAAGCTTGGCAGGGAGCCCAATGCGGGGCTAACTCCTGGGATTCCAGGATCATGACCTGAGCCAAAGGCAGACACTTAACCTGCTGAGCCACCCAGGCACCCCTTTTCCTTAAATTTTTTAAACATGGCCTGCCAAAGTTTAAAATACAACATATTTCACATAATGTGAAATGTACACACAGAGACATGGGTGAAGCATATATATTTTTCTATTCATATCTCTATCTCCTCTTATGTGTAAATTGGGTTTATCGATGTGTTCATGGGACAGAATCACCGTCATCTGCTTCTTTAAGAGCCATCAGACAGATCCATTTTTTTTTTTTTAATTGCCTGAAAGTTTGAGGAGGATATTTCTCAACGGATCTAAAACCCTTAAGACTTAGCATTAGGGCTTTTGATTTGACAAAGTGTTTAAGAGAATCACTGAATTATTAATGAGACCAAAGTTTGCCATCATTATTTTTTTAAATTATATTTGGAAAGCTTTGGGGGTACCTTTGGTCTTATGGGAAATAAATGGCCCATGTTAGTCATGATATTTCATTGCCATTGGCAGGAAAGAAGGTAAAGACGACTGTGGAACTAGAATTCCATCTATAATAACAGCATACTGAAGGCATACTGATTATTGCTTAAGCTATGTTTCAGTGCTGTGTTAGCATCCTGGAACAGGGCTGGCATCATCCTTTGGAAGTAATTTAAGCAGAATTTGTTAGTCACATTCCCAAGAAAGCAAAAATGTTAGCATGCTGACTGTATGTCAGGCAGGACTAGCCCTCTATCAGTATGAATTTAGAGATCTTCACTTTCTAGTTGTGCTCATTAATAAAACTTCACCAGATTCTGACAGCTGGTCTACTTCCCATTTGCTGCTAATAAGTTTTTTTTTTTTTTACTCTCTCCCCTGAGAAGCAGTGACTTTGTGACCGTAAAGCCTCAAAGGGACCTGAAATAGACATTCACTATTTTTATAGGTGATGTTCATAAGTGACATAATATATAAATATAATTTTAACCACTGACTGACCTTAATCATCATCATTGTCATTATTAATATAGGCTTCATCGTGCCTACACCCAAATTCCAAATGTTAAAGCCTAATCCCCAGTATCTCAGAATGTGACTTTGTTAGGTGACAATGAAAGCTGACAGCATAGCTCCAACACCTGTTTGTTTAAATAGTCGTTGAGGCCAGTGCCTTTGGCCTCTCTGGGGTTTTGTTACCTTTAACATGAAAAACTGTCCCCAATTATGGTCCCATTTTTTGTACTTCATTGGGACATCCAGTTTAACTATAGCAATGATACCAATGACAAAATAAATATTGAAAGTAGCAACTTTTTTGCAATAATTCTTAATTCCCTTCTGGGGGAGAAACAAACTGCTAAAACTGTCATATTGAATTGGCATTTCCTGTTAAAGCTTCCCTCCACCTTGGCACAGAGACTGCACTGGGTGATTTCTTGAGAAGGTTGTAACTAGTCCTTAGACAAGCAAAGATGTGGATAGTGAGCAAGATGTATCCTAGGGAAACTGTCAAAGAAGAGAAGCCACTTGGTAAAAACAAGTCCAGGAAGCCTACATACTGAGAACCATGATTTGAGATGCTAATCATTCCAGAAGTGTGTTTTATTGGTCCGTTTAATTTGATTTGGGGAGAAATCTCCCATAAGGATTTGGGGATTTTTCAGACCTAAGACATTGACATAAAAAGTAAAGTTGTACTTTATCAGTTGTCCCTATGGAATTAGTTCATCAAGCCTCCTTATAACCAAAGCAGTGACTTTCAAACTTTAATGTCTTTAAGAATTATCTGGAGAGCTTGTTAAAATGCCACGAGCTCATTAGATTCTGATTCATCTAGTCATGAATGGGACGCAGAATCCAGCATTGTATCAAGGCTTTCTTCTCTGAGGTAATGCTTGTTTCTTCTAACACTTACATAGTGTTTATTACATGCCAGATGCTGCTGTGAGTTTTATTTTATTTTATTTTATTTTATTTTATTTTATTTTATTTTATTTTATTTTATTTTATTTTATTTTTAGAAAGGGAAGGGGGTAGAGAGAAAGAGAGAATCTTAAGCAGGCTCACTCCAGCATGGCGCCCAGCCTCATCACCCTGAGATTATGACCCGAGCCGAATCAAGAATTAGACACTTACCTGACTGAGCCACCCAGGAGCCCTTGTTATGAGTATCTTACGTTAACATCTTTAAAATTACAAAACACTACATTTTGTTATCTGTATTTTATGAGAGAAATAGAGGAGTCAGGGTTGTTTACCCTCTATCATAATACTAGTAAGCGGCAGGCCGGGATTGAATCCAGGCTGTTTTGTTCCAAAGCCCATGGTCGGCCACTATATTGTGTCGTCACCTCCTTTCGATTCAAACTTTCCAACATTCAGGCTTTGAGGGACACCACAGTAGAGGATATAAACATAGATATAATAACTGACCCCATAAAGCAGGTGATTGCTATAATCATGAATATTCATTTGGGAAAAAGAAAAACACAAACATTTATTGACTACCTGTTTCATGTCAGAAGCTCTGATAGCCAGACAGGTTTTTAAAAATATCATAAAAAGAAATATGAAGAAAAAAATTTTTTTTTTTATCCTCAGCACGTCTCAGTTAACATTCCTCAACCCCACTGAGTCTGTCTGTGGTTTCTAATGAACGATTCCAATCATGTAGCAAAGTGAAAGCCACAGCTCTCAGATACACTGCTGCTGAATACAATCTCAGGCTCTCTCCCACACATGGCATAGGAATTTGCCCCTCTTTTTTTTTTTAATGTTTATATTTAAACAATTTCCAACTTACAGAGATGTTGCAAGCATAAGAATACGGAAATAAACTGTCCTTATAGCCTTAACCCAGGGTCACTGACTGTTAAAATTTTACCTCATCCATTTCTACATTTGTGCTGTCACCTCCACTCTTCTCTCTCTCCCTGCCTCCCAGCCCTGTGGAGACCTCAAGAAACTTTTGTTGAACAAATATCCATGCGCAGATAAGGAAAAGGACACCCAAGGAGGTTAAGTCACGTGATCAAAGTCCAGTTTTTGGAGAGTGGTAAAGATGAGCATGCAGGCAGTTGACTGTAGAGCTTGAGCTCTGTTTGGTATATGTTTAATCACCGGAGAGAAACAGGAGGACCACGACTGAGGCTTGTGTTTTAAAGTAGTAGGGCTTGTATCTTCTTCGAGAAAAAGCTGACTGCTCACACATAGTCTTTCTATGATTAGTGTGCCCAACTCAGCTGCAGAAAAGATTTAACTCATGAATAAGAAGTACTCACGGTAGTCGTAGTATTAAAGTATGTTTCATGTACAGCTATCTTAGTATTTTCCTTATGCTGTTATATGCGTTATATATATGTTATATATAATATGTATGTTTGTGTTATATATATGTTATATGTGTGTGCATATATATATATATGTATGCATATGTTATATACATTTTGCTTCATGAGGAAATTAAAGCTCAAGGAGAAGAAGTTAGTGATTTCCTTAAGGTCGTATCACAAAAGTGTCCTTACGTCAGAACTAGGGCCCAGGCTCCCAATTTGTGACCTGATCTTTTCACCGCCAACCTTCTTACTTAGAGCCACATATACACTAAGTTCTGTTATACAAAATAATACCCTGCTAAATGGAATTGACGAACCACTGACCTGTACATAGCTGTAGGTATGATAAGAACAGAGTTCTCAGTGATACTCACAGATGACCGCATTACTTGGAGTTAATTTTACTCAGCAATGCTAAATGTTTCTAGGGAGTTGAGCAAGGCCATCTGGTCATTTGAGAATAGGCATGTGGTAGTAAATTGGGCCTAAACCAGAAGCTGGTTTCCCAGGTGACTAAGGGGAAGTGGAATTTAAGGAACAAGAATCTTTTCTGTGGGAATTACCATTGCGCTCACCACAAATCACAGTGACTTGAAGCTAGAGGTTTTAGGTCCAGGAAAATAATAGACTTATCCTCAGTGGCCACCATTAGTATTTCATATTTTCTAGCATTTTTTAACTTCATAAAATCTGTTAATAGCAATTAACATATTTGAATCCTAATGCAAATGACCCAGTGAGCATTGTAGATAATGTCACACTCTCTCCTATTGTAAAATTGTAACAGAATTTCTTAGAGATGTCAGTGGCTTATCTCACATCTCATAGTGAATATTACTCAGTCTCCTGATGTCTTGTGTGTCCTCTTGTTACAAATCTGCAGTGGGGAATTCAGCTGGTCCGTGCCTGTCGTGTACTAGGCCTTTTGTCAATATTAATTTTCTCTCTCTCATCCTTTCTGCTTTGTAATTAAATTATTTTATCATCTTGAAGTTCTGTGAGATGATCAGGCATTGTAATATCCTTTTTTTTATGAATGAGAAACTGAGGCTCAGCAAGCTGTTATAACTGAACCTAAATAGACGAGAGCATTAAGGCCAATAAGCAAAGAATGGGGAAAATAGTGCACTGAGTATTTGCATGAGGCTTTACATGCTCCAGGTCACATTCCAAATGAAGTGATTTTCTTCATAGACCTCTCTGTTGTCAGGAGGACTAGGAAACTTATTCCTTCTTGGCCCTTTTAGAATCATTTGGACCCAGAATTATTTTACTCTCTTCCGATTGTTGCTAAACAAAACTTTCCCCAGATTTACGAGCATAAAACAAGGGGATTGCATTATATATCATGGTATTATATGAGTAAGGGAATTACTCTTCTACTGGACATCCACAGAGGTTCTGTGTCAGTAGTCAGTTGCAAATGTGCTGGATTGGAACGTCCACTCTTGGTGCCTTGGAGGAGAGTGTCTTTTGGAGAGAATGGTACATTTTTGTAGATGGCTTGAGGGCTGAGTTTATTGGGACTATTGACTAAACACCTCACATGACCTCTACAACATGGTGGTCTCACAGCAG
This sequence comes from Mustela nivalis, assembly GCF_964662115.1. Lineage (NCBI taxonomy): Eukaryota > Metazoa > Chordata > Mammalia > Carnivora > Mustelidae > Mustela > Mustela nivalis. Next base: position 15,845,953 of record NC_139030.1, on the reverse strand, counting down.
TTGGATTTCTTACTTGGTAGCTCAGGACTTCCAGAGAGAGTGTCGCAACAGACAGGAAGCTGAGAGTGCATTAGGGCCTGGTATCAAACTAGTAGCATCAATTCTAATGTATTCTACTGCTCAAAGCAGTCGACTATAGGGTTCCTTCTGGTTCAAGGGATAGAGGTATAGACATCACCTTTCAATGAGAAACTGACAGAATGTTTAATCTTTGTATTTTGTATATTTCTACTCTGTAAGGATGAGCATGCAACATCTTACTTGGTTAGATCAAGCTATGCAGCATAGGTAAGGAGGATAATGAAATATGGAGAGGGATAAGCATTAGAGGATGCTTCTTGCCTCTGAGGAGAAAGATTTCCTCAGGCCAAAAAAAAAAAAAAAAGTTAAAAAGTAATTGGTATTTGCTCTTCTCCTAATACTTTTGCTATTAATCTCTGGGGTGGAAGTTTTGGCAAATATATTGAATAACAGTTCTTTTCCAGCAACCAACCCCTGCCACAACCATTTTTATGAGGTTTCCTAAGTCGGTGATTTCAAAATTCTTGTAATTCTGAGTCACTCTATTTTTTTCCATATTACATTTCTTTTTATACTATTTTAAACCTATTTTTAACTTTAATTGAGGCTATTAGACACACAGACACAGACACAAAACACACAGTGTTTACCATTATAAAGCTTTGACTTTGAGCCTGGAACTCAACTAGAAAATCTTTGAGTTGCAAGAACTGCTTTTGTGCCTGTAGTGTAAGACCAATAATAGCATTTATCAAATTGCAGTTCATGAAGAATTATTCAGTGAGATGTTAATAAGTATTCTGGAAACAAGCACAAAATATAAAAGTTCCTGATATTTTCAGGAATGCTGTAATTGACAACCCATTTTTAAAATTCACAATGGTCATACTAATATATAAAAGTCATTGGGAAAACAAGTTTTATTCAACATTTTCCTGACTTTGTGAACCATAGAATGCCTATATCATGGGCCTCCTTGATTTCGTTCAACAACTGTCTGTTACATGTCTATATTATCTATATTATGCCAAATCTTGTTTAAACCTTAGGATAAGAGCTGTGGACAAAGCAGATATCAGCTCCCCCCTCAAAGGTTATACAGTGTAGTAGTAGAGCCAAGTATCACCAAGGCTACATGTAATTTCAAAAAATAAAATGGGGACATTGTTTTGGAAAACATCAACCTGCCTCTGCTATCCAAAGTGTAGATGCTGTCCATATGTGACTGTTTAATTAGAATTAAATAAATGTAAAAAGTCAGTGCCTCCTTGCAAAAGTCACATTGTAAGCGCTCAGTAGCCACGTGTCACTACGGCTACCATAACGAAAGGATAGTGCAGAATACAACCCTTCCATTTCGCAAAAAGTTCGTTAGACAGCCTTGCTCTAGAGCAGGCTCTGCAAATTATGGATTATTGGTCATATGTTATCTCATATTTTGCCTCATGTTTTTTAAAGATTAAGAAATATATGATTACTCGGCCAAAAGCTAAATACATATCCAATTTGTTTGACAAATGTCTAATTCCATTCCACATTGCGTTTCCAAAAGTTAGGGAAGAAAGTGCCCGTCTTTCCATAGGCTTACCAAACTGCCCAACATAGAACTTTGGTTCTTCTCTCAGGGGGAAAAGATGTTTCTTAGTGTAGTTTTAACTGTCCTATTCTTAATGTGAGGAACTTGAGCATCTTTTCATATGCTTAGAGGGTATTTTTAATCTAGTTTTCTCTGAACTGTCTGCTCATATCTTGTGCCCATTTTTTTTTTTCAGTTTGTTGACTTTATTAGTTGAAGCTCTTTATCTATTAGGTATATTAAACTTTTGTCTGTGATATAATTTTAAAGCATTTTTCTGAGACAGAAGTTATAATTATTATTCTGTGATATAAATATTGGTCCTAGTTTGTCATATTTTGCTTAAATATTTTTGTGGCATGTATAATAGTTCACATCGTTATATAATCAGATTTATCTTGTCCATTAATGCTTTTGGAATCTTAGACATAGGGAATTTCTCTTTTTCAGAGGTATAAAAAATAAAAACCACTTTTAAAAAGTTACTTGAATAATTTCAGCTTCATTTTCAATCTATGATTCATTGCATATTTACTGCAGTATGCACTGTTGCATTTGGTTTGTGTCTTTTTCAATTTTTAGTTTGGTCATCCAAATAGATGAGTACCTACATCATGTATTTACAAGTTTAGCTTCTTTACTGATTTGAAAACTGACATTTCTCATTCATTGATACAATTTATCTTTCCTTTTAGTGTTTATTTCATTTTCAAGAAATGGGGGCAGGTGGCTAGAGGGAAGTATATTTCAGGGACTCAGTATGTATTTGTTGTATAAATGAATGAGTGGAAAAGAATGAATTCCATGAACCATGGCACGAATTTATTTACTCAAGTTGAAATAATATTCTTCTGTACAATTGTAGTTAGGGAAAATAAAAATGAAACACTCTCAAATATGTCCAGACCAAAAAAAAAAAAAAAAAGACTTGGATTGGAAGAAAGACTCGAATAAAACTGCAGACCTGATTATTAAATTAAAAAATTAATATATATAATTGGTGATGTGAGAAAGAGCCTGAACAGTTGGATATTAAGTATTAAAGAGTTTTTAAAATGACATCCCCAATTGTAGGCATTCATTCATTTGACCAAGTAATGTTCATATTATACTCCCTACATCTGTGGCAACAATCTATGAAGAATTCTTTAAATGATGACAGGTTTTTGAGAACTCAAAAAAGGTGTTTAATAATCAGAAAGCTCCCACCTGAAGTCATTAAAACCATGAAATGCCAAACCAACCCTGCCTTCTCTTTTGATAGATGACTCTATTCGATTGTTACATAGAAATCAAAAATTACTATATAATACATTTTTATTTCAGTGGCACATGATTCAAAGTCTTCCCTGGTGTTTGTGGGATAAATGAGATGATCATGGCTTTAAAATTGTTCAGTTAATGCGAAGCAAGGTGGACAGCCACAACCTAAATACTGACTAAAGTCCGAGGTCAATCCAGAGGGCAATCTTTTGGGATTATTTTCCAGATTCTGTTCAGAGCCCTTTTTACTATCTGTCAATAACTTCGGTAACACAGAAATGGCTTTAATAAAAATACATAATTTACAGGCAGTTTAAATATGGAAGAGGAAACAGATATGAATTCCAGAATCACTACTCAGATTCTAAAGACTGAAACATCACAACACACCTAAGAAAATGAAATATAACCAAAGTCTAACTGGGTAGGCAGCCATGTTTTAAGAAATTATTTATAAAAATACATGTACAGGGAATTTTAAGATAGCAGAAGTTCAGGGAAGATGTTTAATCCAACAAAATCTCAAGCTGTGCTGACACTTTAAATTCCACGGTGTAAGTGATGTCCTAAGAGTTCCATTCATCTTTGCCAGAATATTTGCCAATATCCTAATTATTTCTGCCAAATATTTTACTCCACAGACATGCATGCAAGTGTCTGTCTCTACTTTTTTATGTTCATCTATTCAACTGATCAGAGTGTATCCTGTAAGGTATAATAGTGTTGACTATACTATAACACTGTTTACTGTGCACAAAATTAATTCTCTTCCTTTTCCTGCTGAGTCTCTCATTCTCATTTACCTTGAATAGCTGTGGGAACAATAGTATATTGCCAAGCCTCAGATTAGAGTGAAGCTCCTCCCTGTATCATTCATGACAGAGGTCAGCTAAGATAAATGGTGTGCAGAGCAAGACCGGCTCCCCTGGTCCCCTAATCTTACCTACTAAAGGAGGCTGGATATATCGCAAAGGTTAGATCTATTTTCTCAGTCACTGGCACCCTAGTAAATATAATGGCAGTTCCCTACAACTATAATTAAGAGGGCACTGATAACTTGAGTGCCAATTTATTCTGCTCAGGTGCCTACTCAGGCTTTCCTCTTACCTGAAACACGCCACATTCTTGCTTTGTTCTCTCTGCCTACCCAACTATAATCCAGTCACAATCTTTTCTTACAAGAAACCTTCTGTTATCCCTAAACTGGGAGTGATCTTCTGTTCTACCGAATTTCAACTCTCATAATGACTTGTTGATAGTTCATCATATACTGCCTTATAACATCAGATCATTCAAAGAAGATAAGACTGCAGGCGAGGGATAACCACTCATCTCTGATTGGAAAACAGTCTCTGAGGACTACATCCTCAATTGTAATTACAAAAGGTTGCACTGGATCATTATTAGAGGGACTTTCAGTCTGTGACTATACAGCATTAATGTTTGTATTGTAATTATGAGACTGAGGCACTACCTACTGCACTAATGAGGCACCTTTTGTATTGTAATTAATGTTATCTAATTATCTCCTGGTATACATATATCTTGTTTCCACAGTAAGATTATAAGCTCTTTGGAAGAAAAGGACCAGGTGTGCATATATATATATATATATACACACATACACATATATAATACAATATTATATGTTAAACTATTTTTACAGTAGTTATTAAATTTTTATTAAACTTTTTATCTGTTGTAGAATACTTTACACACAGTAAGTACCTTCCATTTAAAATGTACCATTTTCTAAGTTTTGAGTTATATATATCCCTGAATCCATCACCACAATTAACATACAAAACCGTCCATTGAAAAGGTTTCTAAGGTCCTTTCACAGTTCATACATTTCTGTCCCTGGCCCATGAAACCTGTGGTATACTTTTATCACAATAAATTATTTGCATTTTAAGTAGATGGAATCATCTAGAATGTACTCTATTGTGTATGGCTTCTTAGCATATTGAATTTTCAGATCTATTTATGTTGTATGTATCAGTGGTTCTTTCTTTTTTATTGTTGAATAATATTCCATCGCTTAAGTGCAACACTGTTCATTCACTAGGAGAGTACTTGAGAGGTTTCCAGATGTTGACTGTTGAGAGTAAAGCTGTAATGAATATTTGTATACAAGTCCTTGGTAGAAATTTATTTTCTTTTTTCTTTTTTTTAAAGATTTTATTTATTTATTTGACAGAGATCACAAGTAGGCAGAGAAGCAGGCAGAGAGAGAGGGAGAAGCAGGATCCCTGCCGAGCAGAGAGCCCGATGTGGGCTCGATCCCAGGACCCGGGGATCATGACCCGAGCTGAAAGCAGAGGCTTTAACCCACCCAGCCACCCAGGTGTCCCTGGTAGAAATCTATTTTCATTTATCTGGAGTAAATGCCTAGAAGTGGAAAGGCTGGATTGTGGCAGGCGCTTGTTTTCTTTCTGTTGAATGTGGATACGATTAGAGCCTCTCTCTCTCTCTCTCTCTTTTTTTTTTAAAGAAATTTAATTTAAAATCTAGTTAATATACAGTATAATACTGGTTTCAGGTGTACAATATGGTGATTCTGCACTTCCATACATCGCCTGGTGCTCATCACAAGTGCCCTCCTTATTCCCCATCACCTATTTCATCCATTCCCTACCCTCTTCCTTTCTGGTAACCATCAGTTTATTCTTTAGAGTTTAGGGTCTATTTCTTGGTTTGCCTCTCTCTATTTTTTCCCCTTTGCTTGTATGTTTTGTTTATTAAAATCCACATATGAGTGAAATCATAGGGTATTTGTCTTTCTCTGACTGACTTATTTCACTTAGGATAATACTCTCTAGTGTCATCCATGTTGTTGCAAATGATAAGATTTCATCTTTTCTATGGCTGAGTAATATTCCACTGTATACATAGTATACATATACCACACCTTCTTCATCCATTCATCATTCGATGGACATTTGGGCTATTGCCACAATTTGGCTGTTGTAGATAATGCTGCTATAAACATTGGGGTGCATGTATCCCTTTGAGTTTGTATTTTTGTATTCTTTCAGTAAATATTTAGTCATGCAATTGCTGGTTGTAGGTTAGACCTATTTTTAACTTTTTTTTTTTTTTAAGATTTTATTTATTTTTTGACAGAGAGAGACACAGCGAGAGAGGGAACACAAGCCGGGGAGTGGGAGAGGGAGAGGGAGAAGCAGGCTCTCCACTGAATAGGAAGCCGGAAGTGAGGCTCAATCCCAGGACCCTGGGATCATGACTTGAGGCAAAAGCAGACTCTTAATGACTGAGCCACCCAGGTGCCTCCTATCCTATTTTTAACTTTTTTGAGGAAGCTCTTACTGTTTTCCACAGTGGCTACACCAGTTTGCATTCCCACCAACCGTGCAAGAGGGTTCCCTTTTCTCCATATACCTACCAACACCTGTTTCTTATGTTGTTGATTTTATCCATTCTGACAGGTGTGAGGTGATATCATTGTAGTTTTGATTTTTATTTCCCTGATGATCAGTGATATTGAGCATCTTTTCATGTGTCTGTTGGCCAGCAACTCTCTTTGTGTTCATGTGGGGATCAAATGAGATAATCCATGTGAAATGCCTCAGACAGTGTTGAGCTCATAGTAAATATTCCATAAATGAGAACTCTCAGTATTATTACTAGTGTTATTATACCGTACATCTTATATGTAAAGGAACTAAGTATTAACCTTAACAAGTAAACAAGATATTTTTTCTTTCTTTTTAGTATCTTTACCTTTTGATCCCTTTCACTTACTTCTCCCACTTTTCTCCCTGGCCACCACCACCTCTGGCAACCACCAAACTGTTTTCTATATCTTTGAGCTTGTTTTGTTTTATTATTCCACATATAAGAAAGATCATAAGGTATTTGTCTTTTTGGTGTCTGATTTATTTCACTTAGCATAATTCCCTTGAATTCCATCCATGTTGTCACAAATGGCAAGATTTCATTCTTTTTTATGGCTGAATAACATTCCATTGTGTGTGTATGCATGTGTGCAAGGTTTATTAGTTCATCTGTTGAGAGATTTTTAATTAACAAAAAACTGCTAGGGGCTACTGGATGGCTTAGTTGGTTAAGTTTCTGACTCTTAATCACCTCAGGTCTTGATCTCAAGGTTCAAGCCCTGCATTGGGCTCCATGAGGGGCGTGGAGCCTACTTAAAAACAAAATAAAAACTAGTTTTTGAAAGCTGTTGTGCAGCTTACATTTGCAAAAGCAGCATATATATATATTCTAGTTTATTTAAATCCTTGCCTCCATTTGGATTTATCAGTCTTTTTAGTTTCAGTTATTCAAATGGATATGCATTGGTAACTCAGTGTAGTTTGAACTTGCATTTCTCTTATGACAAAGATGTTGAATATATCTTTTCATATACTCATTGGTCATCTATATATCTTCTTTTGTGAAGGATCTGTTCAAATCTTTTATGTCTAAACTTTATTATGTTTTATTATTATTACTACATTTTTAAGAGTACTTTTCTTATATCTAATGTGTACTTTCCTAAATGTTTTACAAAGCTTTTCTCCCAATATTTGGCTTAACTTTTTAGTAGTGTTGTTAACATTATTTAAAAACACAATTTTGATAGGGTTGCCTGGGTGGCTCAGTCAGTTAGGCATCTGGCTTTGGTTCAGGTCATGATCTCATGGTCCTGGAATCCAGGCCTTCCTGGGGCTCATAGCTCAGCAGGGAAACTGCTTCTCTCTCTCCCTTTGCTCCTCACCCCTGCTCTCTCTCAAATAAGTAAGTAAAAAGTCTTAAAAAATAATTTTGATAGATTTCAGTATCTTTTTTGTCTTTTACAGTTTGATACTTTTTGTGTACTTTATCAATAGAATTATTACTCACTTTGAGGTTGTAAATATTTTCTTTAAAATTTTCTTTTAAAGGGTTTATAATTTTAGTTTTTTAAATTGGTTAATTTTTATAGCTGGGGTTCAGTAAGATAAATGATCATTTTGTTTTCTATATAGTTATTCACACCACTAAGAACTATCTTTATTGAATTATCTTGATATCTGGCTCACTTAATCATATAAATCTTTTTCAGAACTCTTTGTTCTGTTTTATTTGATCTATTTGTCTATGCTTAAGCAGACACTTTTCTTTTTAAAAATTTTTTTAATTTTTTTATAAACATATAATGTATTATTAGCCCCAGGAGTACAGGTCTGTGAATCGCCAGGTTTACACTCTTCACAGCACTCACCATAGCACATACCCCCACCAATGTCCATAACCCCACAACCCTCTCCCACCCCCTACCCCCAGCCCTTCTCAGTTTGTTTTGTGAGATTAAGAGTCTCCTATGTTTTGTCTCCCTCCCAATCCCATCTTGTTCATTTATTCTTTTCCTATCCCTCAAACCCCCCACATTGCACCTCCACTTCCTTATATCAGGGAGATCATATGATATAGTTCTTTCTCTGATTGACTTATTTTGCTAAGCATATTTCCCTCTAGTTCCATCCATGTCATTGCAAATGGCAAGGTTTCATTTCTTTTGAAGGCTGCATAGTACACACACACACACACACACACACACACACACATATACACACATACACATACACACACACCACATATTCTTTATCCATTCATCTGGTGTCTAGGTTCTTTCCATAGTTTGGCTATTGTGGACATTGCTGCTATAAACATTCGGGTGCATGTGGCTGTTTGGATCACTATGGTTGTATCTTAAGGTAAATACCCAGTAGTGCTATTCCTGGGTCATAAGATAGCTCTATTTTCAACTTTTTGAGGAACCTCCATGCTGTTTTCGAGAGTGGTTGTACCAGCTTGCATTCCCACCAAGAGTATAGGAGGGTTCCCCTTTCTTCACATCCTCGCCAGCATCTGTCATTTTCTGACTTGTTAATTTTAGCCATTCTGACTGGTGTGAGGTGATATCTCATTGTGGTTTTGATTTGTATTTCCCTGTTACCGAGTGATGTGGAACACTTTTTCATGAGTCTGTTGGCCTTCTGGATATCTTCTTTGCACAAATGCCTGTTCATGTCTTCTGCCCATTTCTTGATTGGATTATTTGTTCTTTGGGTGTTGAGTTTGCTAAGCTCTTTATAGATTTTGGATAGTAGCCCTTTATCTGATATGTGGTTTGCAGATATCTTCTCCCATTCTGTCAGTTGTCTTTTGGTTTTGTTAACTGTTTCCTTTGCTGTGCAAAAGCTTTTGATCTTGATGAAGACCCAATAGTTCATTTTTGCCCTTGCTTCCCTTGCCTTTGGTGATGTTCCTAGGAAGAATTTGCTGTGGTTGAGGTTGAAGAGGTTGCTGTCTGTGTTCTCCTCAAGGATTTTGATGGATTCCTTTCTCACATTGAGGTCCTTCATCCATTTGAGTCTATTTTTGTGTGTGGTGTAAGTAAATGGTCCAATTTCATTTTTCTGCATGTGGCTGTCCAATTTTCCCAACACCATTTGTTAAAGAGGCTGTCTTTTTTCCATTGGACATTCTTTCTTGCTTTGTCGAAGATTAGTTGACCATAGAGTTGAGGGTCTATTTTGGGGTTATCTACTCTGTTCCATTGATCTATGTGTCTGTTTTTGTGCCAGTACCATGCTGTCTTGATGATGACAGCTTTGTAATAGAGCTTGAAGTCCGGGATTGTGATGCCACCAACTTTGGCTTTCTCTTTCAATATTCCTTTGGTTATTCAAGGTCTTTTCTGGTTGCATATAAATTTAGGTTTATTTGTTCCATTTCTTCGAAAAAAATGGATGGGACTTTGATAGGAATTGCATTAAATGTGTAGACTGCTTTAGGTAGCATAGACATTTTCACAATATTTGTTCTTCCAATCCAGGAGCGTGGAACATTTTCCATTTCTTTGTGTCTTCCTCAATTTCTTTCATGAGTACTTTATAGTTTTCTGAGTATAGATTCTTTGCCTCTTTGGTTAGGTTTATTCCTAGGTATCTTGTGTTTTTGGGTGCAATTATAAATGGGATTGACACCTTAATTTTTTTTCTTCTGTCTTGTTGTTGGTGTAAAGAAATGCAACTGATTTCTGTGCATTGATTATATATCCTGACATTTTACTGAATTCCTGTACAAGTCCTAGCAGTTTTGGAGTGGAGTCTTTTGGGTTTTCCACATAAAGGATCATATCATCTGCAAAGAGTGATAGTTTGACTTCTTCTTTGCCGATTTGGATGCCTTTAGTTTCTTTCTATTATCTGATTGCTGAGGCTAGGACTTCTAGTACAATGTTGAATAGCAGTGGTGATAATGGACATCCCTACCGTGTTCCTGACCTTAGCAGAAAAGCTCTCTGTTTTTCTCCATTGAGAATAATATTTATGGTGGGTTTTTCAAAGATGGTTTTGATAATATTGAGGTATGTGCCCTCTATCCCTACACTTTGAAGAGTTTTGATCAGGAAGGGATGCTGTACTTTGTCAAAGGCTTTTCCAGCATCTATTGAGAGTATCATACGGTTCTTGTTCTTTCTTTTATTAATGTGTTGTATCAAACTGATTGATTTGCAGATGTTGTACCAAGCTTGCATCCCTGATAAATCCCACTTGGTCATGTGAATGATCCTTTTAAAGTTCTGTTGGATCATATTGGCTGGTATTTTGGTGAGAATTTTCACATCTGTGTTCATTACGGATATTGGTCTATAATTCTCTTTTTTGATGGGATCCTTATCTGGTTTTGGGATCAAGGTGATGCTGGCCTCATAAAATGAGTTTGGAAGTTTTTCTTCCATTTCTATTTTTTGGAACAGTTTCTGGAGAATAATTTAAATAATTCTTCTTTAAATGTTTGGTAGAATTCCCCTGGGAAGCCATCTGGCCCTGGGCTTTTGTTTGTTTGGAGATTTTTGATGACTGTGTCAATCTCCTTATTGGTTATGGGTCTGTTCAGGTTTTCTATTTCTTCCTGGTTCAGTTGTGGTAGTTTATATGTCTCTAGGAATGCATCCATTTCTTCCAGAGTGTCAAATTTGTTGGCATAGAGTTGCTCATAGTATGTTCTTATAATTGTTTGTATTTCTTTGGTGTTGGTTGTCATCTCTCCTCTTTCATTCATGATTTTATTTTTGGGGTCCTTTCTCTTTTCTTTTTGATAAGTCTGGCCAGGGGTTTATGAATCTTATTAATTCTTTCAAAGAACCAGCTCCTAGTTTTGTTGATTTATTCTATTTTTTTTTTTGTTCTATTTCATTGATTTCTGCCCTGATCTTTATTATTTCTCTTCTCCTGTTGGGTTTAGGCTTTCTTTGCTGTTCTTTCTCCAGCTCCTTTAAGTGTAGGGTTAGTTTGTGTATTTGAGGCCTTTCTTGCTTCTTGAGAAAGGCTTGTATCGCTATATATTTTCCTCTTAGGACTGCCTTTCCTGTGTCCCACAGATTTTGAACCATTGTGTTTTCATTATCTTTTGTTTCCATGAATTTTTTCAATTCTTCTCTAATCTCCTGGTTGACCCATTCATTCTTTAGAAGGATGCTGTTTAGTCTCCATGTATTTGGGTTCTTTCCCAATTTCCTCTTGTGATTGAATTCTAGCTTCAGAGCATTGTGGTCTTAAAATATGCAGGGAATGATCCCAATCTTTTGATACCAGTTGAGACCGGATTTGTGACCCAGGATGTGATCTATTCTGGAGAATGTTTCATGCGTGTTAGGGAAGAACGTGTATTCTGCTGCTTTGGGATGAAATGTTCTGAATATATCTGTGATGTCCATCTGGTCCAGTGTGTCATTTAAGGCCTTTATTTCCTTGTTGATCTTTTGCTTGGATAATCTATCCATTTCAGTGAGGGGGGGGGGTGTTAAGGTCCTCTACTATTATTGTTTTATTGTCAGTGTGTTTCTTTGATTTTGTTATTAATAGGTTTATATATTTGGCTGCTCCCATGTTAGGAGCATAGATATTTAAAATTGTTAGATCTTCTTTTTGGACAGACCCTTTGAGTATGATCTAGTGTCCTTCCTCATCTCTTATTATAGTCTTTGGCTTAAAATCTAATTGATCTGATACAAGGATTGCCACTCCAACTTTCTTCTGATGTCCATTAGCATGGTAAATTTTTTTCCACCCCCTCATTTTAAATCTGCAGGTGTCTTCTTGTCTAAAGTGAGTTTCTTGTAGACAGCATATTGATGGGTTTTGTTTCTTTCTCCATTCTGATACCCTGTGTCTTTTTATTGGGGCATTTAGCCCATTTACATTCAGGGTAACTATTGAGCAATATGAATTTAGTGCCATTGTATTGCCTGTAAGTTGACTGTTCCTGTATATTGTCTCTGTTCCTTTCTGGTCTACTACTTTTAGGCTCTCTCTTTGCTTAGAGAACCCCTTTCAATATTTCCTGTAGAGCTGGTTTAGTGTTTGCAAATTCTTTTAGTGTTTGTTTGTCCTGGAAGCTTTTTATCTCTCCTTCTATTTTCAATGATAGCCTAACTGGATATGGTAGTCTTGGCTGCATGTTTTTTTTTTTCGTTTAATGCTCTGACTATATCATGTCAGTTATTTCTGGCCTGCCAGGTCTCTGTGGATAAGTCCACTGCCAGTCTAATATTTTTACTATTGTATGTTAAAGACTTCTTGTTCTGGGCTGCTTTCAGGATTTTCTCTTTGTCACTAAGACTTGTAAGTTTTACTATTAGATGACGGGGTGTGGACCTATTCTTGTTGATTTTGAGGTGAGTTGTCTGCACCTCCTGGATTTTGATACTTATTCCCTTTGCCATATTATGTAAATTCTCTACAATAATTCTCTCCAAAATACCTTCTGCTCCCCTCTCTTTTTCTTTTTCTTCTGGAATCCCAAGTATTCTAATGTTGTTTCGTCTTAAGTTATCACTTATCTCTCAAAATCTCCCCTTGTGGTCCAGTAGTTGTCTCTCTTTTGCTCAGCTTCTTTATTCTCTGTCATTTGGTCTTCTATATCACTAATTCTCTCTTCTGCCACATTTATCCTAGCAGTAAGAGCCTCCATCTTTTATTGCACCTCATTAATAGCTTTTTTTTTTTTATTTCAACTTGCTTAGATTTTAGTTCTTTTATTTCTTCAGAAAGGGCTTTTATTTCTCCAGACAGCATTTCTCTAATGTCTTCCATGTCTTTGTCAAGCCCGGCTGGAACTTTGAGAATCATCATTCTGAACTCTAGATCTGACATATTACCAATGTCTGTATTGATTAGGTCCCTAACCTTTGGTACTGCCTCTTTTTTTTTTTTTTTTTTTTTTTTTTGTGGTGAGTTTTTCTGCCTTGTCATTTTGTCCTAGATAAGAATATAGAAGGAGCAAATGAAATACTGAAAGGGTGGCAAAGACCCCAGGAAAATGTGCTTTAACCAAATCAGAAGAGTCCCCAAACCGTGGGGGGGAGAAAGGGGGTAAAAATTCAGAAAAAAAATTTAAAAAAGAAAACAAATAAAGAAAAAATATAAAAAAGAAAAAAATACATATATTAGACTCATGACTAGAACAGGATCACCCACTTAATTTAGGGAGTATTTTGTTCTCTTAGAAGAAACTACCTCCCAAAATTTTAACGAATGAAAAATATATATAAGGGTAAATACAATGAAGGATGGAATATGACTATAATGATGAAAAAAAAAATTTTAATTTCTAGAAAAGGAGTTGATAAGGTAAGTTGATTGGGAGAATAAAGAAAAAGAAAGTGGAGAGAATTTGCTCAGGCTGGAGACTAGAACAAGCCTGGTGCAAGATTTCAGGTGTGTTTTTGATCTATTAGAAGAAGTTGTACCCCAAGTTTTTTAGAAGAAAAAACCCTTACAGAATGTGGTCAATTTTCTGTTTCTAGAATTGTTGCTCTTCTTCTCTTTAATCTCCTGTTGGATTTGTAGGTCTTCAGAATGGTTTGATAAGCTATCTATCTGAGCTCCTGCTACCTGATGTTGTCTCAGCCTGCTACTTCTCCACCATCTTGACTCCTCCCCCTCCAGACAATTTTCCAATATAGACATAGAGGTGGACTGCATGTTCATGATAAGGTGTTTCACATCACTAATCATCAGGAAAATGCAAAGTGAAACCATAATGAGATATTGCCTCACACTTGTTAGGATGGATATGGTAAAAAAAAAAAATACAAGATGTATCAAGTATTGGTGAGTCTATAGAGAAAATGGAGCCCTTGCACATTGTTTGTATGAATGCAAATTGGTATAGACATTATGGAAAATAGTATGGGTGCTCCTTAAAAAATTAAAATGGAACTACCATATGATCCAGAAATCCCACTTCTGGACATATATATATAAAGGAAACAGAATCAGTATCTCAAAAGAATATTTGCATTCCCATTTTCATTGCAGTATTATTAATAGTAGCCAAAATATGAAAACTGCATATTTCACACCTGTCAACAGATGAATGGATAAAGGAAATGTGGTACACATATACAATGAAATATATTCACCCATTGAGGAAAAAGAAAACACTACCACTTGTAATGGCATCAGTGAACCCAGAGGACATTGTATTAAGTAAAATAAGCCAGACATGGAAACACAAATACTGTATGATCACACTTATATGTGGAATCTAAAAGAGTTGAGCTCCTAGAGCCAGAAGGTTGAATGGTAGTTGCCAGGGGTTGGGGCAGGGTGTGGAGGTGAGAAGTCAGGTCACTGTGTACAAACTCAGTAATAGTGAGTAAATTCTACAGATCTAGTGTATAGCATAATGAATATAGTGATAATACTATAATGTAGACTTAAAATTTTCTGAAAGAAAAGATTTTAAATGTACTCATCACACACACACACATACACACACACAAATGATAACTATATGATGTCTTATGTTAATTAACTTGATTGTGTTCACAGTATATTAAATCATACTATATACTTTTTAAAAATCATGTTGTGCAACCTAAATATATACAGTTTTAGTCACCTCTCAAAGAGGCTTGGAGAATTTATTTTCAATACACTAGCTTGATTACTATAGCTTTATGGTCAATATTGGCATCAGTAATGTTAGTCTTCAAACTTCAACTTAAAAAAAATAATTTCAGTTATTTTAGTTGTTGCATTTTTGTAAAATTTTAGAATCACTTATCAAAATCTAAAAAACAAAAAAAAACTATAGGAATTTTTATTTTGTGTCTGCTCTAAATTTATAGATCTATTTGTGGGAGTTGACATCCTAAGGGCATTGAATTTTCCAACTTCTGAACATGGTATATATTTTTTTCTTTTTTAATGTTTCAGCAATTTTCTCTTGATATCAGGTGCAGGTTTTGAACACGTTTTGTTAAACTAACTTCTATTTATGTTATTTTTGTGTTCTTGTAAACATAATTTTTTTGAATTTTTCTTACTAATATGTAAAATAGACTTTTAATATTAACCTAATAGTCACCAAGTTTGCTAAAATTACCAATGATGAAAGTTGTTTTGAAGATTCCTGATAATTTTTTATATTAATAATTGTATCATCTGAAAATAAAAATACTCTTACTTCTGTTTTAATGATTTTTTTTCCTCTCCTCATTGCAGTGGCAATTCATTATTCATTTTCACTTACCTTATGAAATATAATTATCTTCATCTGATAGTTCTAGCCTCTGAGCCATCCAATTTGTCATTTGTTGATTATCTTTTTGCTTTGGAATTGGGTCATTTTCTTGGTCTTTTTGTATCTGGTCATACTGGATTGTATCTTATGAGTATTAAGTTGTATAGGCTCTGGACTCTATACTTTTTCAAAGATTGCTTATATATATATTTTTTTATTTTAGCAGGCAGTTAACTTGATATGCTCAAATTACAAACTGTCACACCTACAATGTATAGTGGCTCACATCTTCCTTGTTGTTGTTGTTGTTGTTGTTGTTTTAACTAGGTGGTAAGTTTTCTTTTATTTCCAGTGTTCCAAGATTCATTCCTTATGCACCACACCCAGTGCTCCATGTAATACATGCCCTCCTTAATACCCACTACCACCAGGCTCACCCAATCCCCCACTCCCCTCCCCTCGAAAACCCTTGGTTTGTTTCTCAGTGTTCACAGTCTCTCATGGTTTTAATTCTTTTTACCATCTCTCATTTTCCACATCAGTAATTCAGTGGTCAACAAGGAACTTAGGCTGAATTTATTCATTGTATTAATGATTCACTTCCCCTGGGTCTCTCCTTTCTGCCCTTTAGTCTTAGGCAGCCTGTGTTATTCCACATTCCATTGTTATTCTTTCTCCTAGTTCCTCTGACCAGTTACCCTTTTAGTCTGTTTCTACTAAAACTGCAGGTATCCTAAAGGTAAAGCACCAATAAAATGGGGATTTACTATGTGCTGGTCACTTTTTCTCCACACTTTGACTCTCCTCTAGAAGCTCCCTTCTTTGTTCAACATCCAAAGCCCTCAGGTAGTGCTTTTTGTATTTTATCTAAAATTTACTGCTTTTATTTGTGTGTGGAGCTCATATCTCTGTCACAAAAGTATAAACTTCATGCCCAGAAAATTTTTTAGTAACTAAAAGAATAATGCAATAAATTTTCTCTCCAATGAAAGATACAGATTTTAATAAGTTATGTCAGATTCATTAGCATATATTTTGAAAAAGAACAATAATGGTACATTCCTGGAACTTTTATTTACATATGAATCCTATTAAATGTAGTAGTTGATTTCAATTTATATATATATTGAAATGCACTGGACTAAATTGTTCAGGTAATCTATTCTTGTGCATCTTTGGGGAAATGATTTCTGCTTGATTGCCTCTAAAGCATGGTTCATTCACATTTAATTAGCATAAGAGTAGGCCACTTATAACATTAATCCACAAAGCTGAATTTATAATTTGTAAGATATGGCAACTTTGAAGTTGACATTTCTTTTATATCAATGAGATTGCAGCTGCAGATGAAGTGCAAATGGCATATTATGCAAAATAAAAGTTTAATTATGAGGGAAAACTTCAGTTGAATATTTCTGTTTGATTAATAATCTATACGCAGATACCATCTTATTTAAATTTACACAAAAGCGTAACTGCTGTTGAAAAATTGGTACAATTTAACAGGCATACTAATCCAAGTCCCTTTCCCATATCCTCTGTGTGTAGGCAAAGCTAGTAGTCACTTCAGTGTGAACTGGCCTTTTTAGAATTAATGCCCAGCGAATAGAAAAACAGTAAAAATCTTAAGCAATTCTATTTCATGCTCATTCAGTTATTTATCTTGTCCATGTCCTTTTTTGGTGCTTATGAGGCTAAAATATCTTCTTCAATTTTGGCCTAGATACCTACTTCTTAGAAGAGGAAAGCATTTGTTCATTTGTTCAAGCTTTTTAAACTATGGCTGATATTCCTGGGGATTGTGCTAGTTTGCCAAAGAACATTTTATTGACTAGAACTGAACACTGGGACTTGTTCAAGTAAAACATATTTCATCTAAAATAAGATGGATTTCAGTTTTCCCATTATCTGGACTTCTTTTTTTTCTTTTTCTTTTTTTTTTAAGATTTTATTTTTTTATTTACATGACAGAGAGAGGGAGATCACAAGTAGGCAGAGAGGCAGGCAGAGAGAGATGGGAAGCAGGCTCCCTGCTGAGCAGAGAGCCCGATGTGGGACTCGATCCCAGGACCCTGAGATCATGACCTGAGCCGAAGGCAGCGGCTTAACCCACTGAGCCACCCAGGCGCCCCCCATTATCTGGACTTCTAAATGGTATTAACTTAATCCTTAAATTTAATTTTTGTTTGTTTTAGTAGCTCTATCACTCTTGTAACAACAGCGATGCAAACACCAACTACCCAAGTAAAAACCCGTAATTAAAGGCTGTGTCTTTTTTACATTAAATACTGTCAAATGAGGGGTTTACCACCTAAAATTTGTAATGCAGATAAATAATGTTAAGTGTGTTCCTATTAACGTTGATCCTACTGATACAATTTGACTATTTGGCTAAAGTTCTATCTCATTAAATAGGAATCTATAGGGGCAAGAGAAGGAATTATTATTTGAGCTAACAAGCATTAGATAGCGAGATAGCAAGCCTAATTCCTAACTAGTTCGGCAACAATAATTAATTGTATAACTTCCGACAAATCATTTGACCTCTCAAGGCCTCTGTTTCTCCAACTGTGAAATTAGTTGTATTTTATATTAAATCACCTTTAGATTCCTTTTTTTCCTCAAAAATTAACATTTCTATTAATAGTACCCTGAATGCAAGCAAGAATTTGACAGCCTCTGAGTAAAAGTCTATTTTTTCAATAGAATGGAAGGCACTAAGTCATGATTCCCCTCATAATGTCATTCACCTGTATATATTTTGAGGCCTCAAAGACCTATTAGATACGGTCTTTATCTGAAGGAATGGACTACTTTTATGGAATGACAAGTTTGTACATAAGAAAACATGAATGTTTCAAAAAGTGATACAGAAATGTATAAATTTCCAAAGTCAATGTACATTTTTAACTCAGAATCTTGTAAAGACCTTATAATCAAATTTGTATCATATTAAGTAGTTTATTTCAGTCCTCTGTTTTCTGTTTATATTAACATCTGTGTCTAGTGAGAGGGATTCTCTCATTCAGTATCTAAAAGAATTTCTTCAAAAATACTTTCTTTGACATTTCTTTTTGCTCTTTCAAGCCATATCAATTTTGCCTTTATTTTTCTTTCTACTTTTTCATGTGAGGTTGCTGATCTTATGAGACTGGGATTTTTATGAAAGAAAAGAAGATCTTCCTTGCAGGTATATGTTTTATGTGAGAAAAAAAAAAATATATATATATATATATTTGCAGGGTTACATTTCTTTAAGGAGTCAGTCATTGTTCAGCCTGGGTACAGACAGATCACATACAGTGGCTACAGGGAAGAAGTCAGAGTTTTGCAAATTGCTTTATTTGCATCTGCCAGGGATTCATTTAGTGCCCTAAAAAAGCCATTTAGTCACTGGCTGTTTTAAATAACATTATAGTGAATAGGCATACACATAAATTGGCATATGGCTGTCTTATTTCCCTGAAGTAATTTCCATGAAGTATAATTATTATTGACTAGCTTGAAAGTAAATAATTTAAGAAAAATGATTGTTATTCAAGTCCTTGATATATATTGGTCTATTACCTTCCAGAAAGTCAGTACATTGGCTCTTCTACCTGGAGTGATTTAAAATCATATTTGCTTTTAACGCTTGTCTATATTCTAGGTATTGTCACTTAAAAAATGACTCCATATAAATTTTCCCATCTGATAATGGAAATACTGGAGGAAAAATAATCTAGATTTGCATCAACATTTCCTAGTCATTGGCCTACACTTTCTTCAGTTGGTGACAGGGCACCATATTGTCTGTGAGTTGTGACTTGGAAAAGGCACAAAAAGGAGTCCAGTCTCAACTTATACATTGGTAGAGACCAAGAAAATAGGACAGTTGTGTTTTCTCAGCTTTCTCGGTGCTCCCTGGTTCCTGAAGACATAGGTAAGGTAGGGTGTCAGCTCATGCACCTGTGTAACATTTGGACCTAATGAAACTTGGCTGAAAGAACTTGGCCTCCCTTCAGCTGTGTTTTTCTTTGGTTTTCCTGACAGCTAGTATCATGTCAGCTTTAGGAACAGAGAAAAGGAGAAAAGGCACCGTCTCACCAAGTGCAATGCTGGTATATTTTTAAGGCTGTACTTTGTGCAAAATACATCTTAACCATTTCAGAGCAGTGATAGTTCTGCCTCAGAAGTTTCATCTATGAACATATTTGGCCTACTATCCAAGAGGCAGGAAAAGCACGGGTTCATTTTTTTATTTCTATAAGGTAAACTATTTATGAGATCATTTTTATCAAGAGGCATTTATTAAACAACAATTTCTCCAGACTCTGAACTTGGTGTAGAGCTATGTGTAAAAACTCAAACTAAGGTAAACACCTAGGAGTTTACTTCTTAAGAAAGACACAAAGTGCATCAGCAACTGAATGCTGAATAAGAACATGCATTTATAAAGACTTGGTTTATGCTCCACAAATAAGTGAATCCATATGATAATTGACTCTCTCTGCTTGACTTATTTCACTCAGCATAATAATCTCTTCCAGTCCCGTCCATGTTGCTACAAAAGTTGGGTATTGGTCCTTTCTTTTTTTTTTTTTTTTTTTTTTTTATAAACATATATTTTTATCCCCAGGGGTACAGGTCTGTGAATCACCAGGTTTACACACTTCACAGCACTCACCAAAGCACATACCCTCCCCAATGTCCATAATCCCACCCCCTTCTCCCAAACGCCCTCCCCCCAGCAACCCTCAGTTTGTTTTGTGAGATTAAGAGTCACTTATGGTTTGTCTCCCTCCCAATCCCATCTTGTTTCATTTATTCTTCTCCTACCCACTTAAGCCTCCATGTTGCATCACCACTTCCTCATATCAGGGAGATCATATGATAGTTGTCTTTCTCTGCTTGACTTATAGCATGGAGGACATGGGGAGTTAGAGAGGAGAAGGGAGTTGGGGGAAATTGGAAGGGGAGGTGAACCATGAGAGACTATGGACTCTGAAAAACAATCTGAGGGTTTTGAAGGGGTGGGGGGTGGGAGGTTGGGGTACTAGGTGGTGGGTATTATAAAGGGCACGAATTGCATGGAGCACTGGGTGTGGTGAAAAATAATGAATACTGTTATGCTGAAAATAAAAAATAAATTAAAAAAAAAAAAAAGAAGAAAAAGAAAAAAAAAAAATAAAGACTTGGTTTATAAAAGCAGAGAGGTAATAAATGTAACTTGGGTTGTTGGAGAAAACACAAAGAAAGGGGCAAACATAATTGGAATAAACCTCTCTTCAAGCTATTTTGACAGCAGTACCTTTTGAAATATTGCAGTCTTTCAGGATCTGTAGATGACTTTTCACACAAATTGATATTGTGTGACTCCAAATGGTGCTTTTAAAATGCAAAACAGGTGATGACAGCTGATTCTGTAGGTTGTCCTCTGGAGGGGGTAGCCTGGTACTCCATTTTCAGCATATGTCCACTTTCTACCCTTCCCTGTATGTCCCTCCAAAATTTAGTCTTCTGGCATCAGCCTTACATAGGAAACTATCTCAACTTCTGATTTAATATCAAGCTGCTGATGGGCAATTCTCACACCTGTCATTTCTTCTCTGACCCCAGAGGGACTCTCTCACCCTAGACTACTTGCTCACTCGATGCAACATAACAACACTCGGAGCCTGAACTGGTCAGCCAGTGTAGTTCTGTTCTGTCAAGGTAATTGCTATCATGATTCACAAGCACTATCTCTTTCCCTCAATGAAATGTCACTCGGATTTATTCTTCCGCCTTCACCTTGAATACCATCACCTAAATCCAAGCCTTTTTATTTCACGACCCTACATCTGCAAGAGTCTCTTAAGTATTATCTCACTCTCTTCAGGGTGTCAGTATCAATATTCTTGCCCATTATACTTGTGTATTATGTTATTTATTCTTTGAAAACATTAAATAACCAACTCTTTGCTATCCCCTTGTCAAAACTCCTTTGTAAAACTGTTAAGGCTCTATATCACCTGAAAGTCTCCAATTTCATCTCTCATTCTTACTACAAAAGGTTCAGGAAACATTAGTTACCCAAAGAATTATAATGTTTTCTATTGTATTTTTTCTTCTTTTCAAAATGTTTGTTATAATTTAGTAAGTGACTTCATGATCCACTACAATTTTTTTTTTTATAACTTCTTGCTTAAAGATGAGTTCTTTGGAGTTTTCCAAGATCTCACAACAAAATATGAGGATGATTAGATGATGGTAATGATGCAAAGGAAAGTAATCAGTATTAAACAGCTTTACAAGAATAGATGGATCATGGCTATACTTTTAGAAAATGAATGAATTTCATAATTACCCTTGGGGGCAGATGATGATTAACAGGCATTCATTGGACATTATCTGTTTCTGAGATACTCCATATGTTTTATCATTTAAGGCTAATAAGAAATACACTGTATTTTGCTCTCATTTTGAACTTGAGAAGACTAGGATTTAGATGTCTTATACTTCATAATTTTTCTACATAGACAGTTTGTGAGATGAAGTTCAAAATTTTAAACTTTTCTATCACCCAATGCTGTCTCCCTGAATGTTAAATTTTTAAATAAAGCCATGCTTCTCTAATAAACTTAATTTCCATTTCCTAATCTTCCAAATCCTAACCAATGGCCCATTCTTAGAACTCAAAATATTTCTTTTTTTGACTCAATATAGAATTGAATTATATATCATATATTTCAGTAACTATAATCTTGTTAAGGCATGAGAATTAAGATCTATTAGCCCCTGGATAATCTTCTGTGGAACTCCTATGATGTTTCCCAGCTGGAAAGGGGTAGTACTTTCTTACATTTAAGTTTTATAATCTGAGAGAATAAACAAAAATGGAGGAATTGATAGAAAGGGAAGTAGAAGGGTAGATGGGAAAGGAGATAGAAAAGAGGAAAGAGGACAGAAAAGAAGAAAAAAAAAAAAACGTGTTTCAGTGTCATAACACATAAGCAAGAATTGGGAGTCTCCAATATTGAAATCCCACTCACAGATATGCAGATGTAAGCATCGAGTCCTAACTGACCAATTGTACAAATAAATAAACCAACCAATAAACCAACAAAACAACCTGCACATGGCATCTTCTCACATACTCCATGCACCCAGAATAAAATTCCATTGCTTATTTCTTTTCTAAATGCCTTCATAGATATTGACATTGGCATGTACATAATTGAAAATTATTGAAAAATACCTAATTTGGTATCTGTCATTTCCCAAACCCATTTTTCTTTCCAAGAATCTTCACAAATTTGTAACAGGTTTGGAATTCTTCATCTTGTGTCTAGGTCATCCTCTTAGTCATTCTTTGCTCCTGGAAAACAGGTTATGTATTACTTGATTTGCCATTCATTTAGCCCATAGTCTCTAGAAGACTCTTCTCCCATCTTGGTAGTTAGGTATGACTATGACTTACAATCTTACAGAACCTGGTGACTTAATGGCATTAGATAATAATTGAGTAGCCTTCCAAATTGTGAATTAAGCTCTTTGCTGTAATCTAGAGCCTCTAACTCCAGTCTTTCTAGATTCTTTTCTTCCCCACTTTTGCTAAATATTTTCCCAGCTTTGTGCAACTTCTACATTTTTTTCATATTCTGATTCAGTCCATACTGAGAAAAGGATATTTTTCTCTCAAATTTAAGTGAAGGACTTGGCACTTGACAGTGGTTTCCTTCTTCTTTAGCCTGGAATAAACTATAGAGAAAAGAAAGGGAAGGAAAGAAGAGGGAGAGAGAGATGAGCAATCCCTACTAGTTGTCAAACATGATATATTCCAGCCCAGAATATTCCCATCTTGGGGTCAAAGGAAGGAAAATGTACTCAAAGTAAATTATTTTAGAACTTTTGCTTTGCCTTTTAAACTCAAATTTGGTCAGCATTTCTGGAGGACCTACTGTGTGATCAGTTCATCTTCTCTTTCAACTTATCAATGGCACCGTGAGTGGAAATTATTATGTATCAGGCAGAATCAGCAACTAAGCCCTGACAAGTTACACACCTATTAAAAGTCACACAAGTTTCAAACCCAGATCTCATGACTTCAAGGTTCAATGCCTTTGCTATTCTGTGTTTTTTTAGTTGATGTGGTGTTTCTCTACAGAGTTGTTGGTAATATGCAAATTTCTAGCTAAAATTTAAATTGACAAATAAGTTAGTAAAAAGATACTGACTGATTCCTAACATAATATATTTTTTAAAGATTTTATTTATTTATCAGAGGGGGGGGTAGAGAGCGAGTGCAGGCAGACAAATGGCAGGCAGAGGCAGAGGGAGAAGCAGGCTCCCCGCCGAGCAAGGAGCCTGATGTGGGACTCGATCCCAGCACACTGGGATCATGACCTGAGCCGAAGGCAGCTGCTTAACCAACTGAGCCACCCAGGCGTCCCCTTAACATAATATTTTTAAAGCATTTTAATTAACATTCCTATTGGTATTTTGCAAAACTAAAATGTTATTATCTCAGAAATAATTGTTCAATAAAAGTAATTTTTAAGCATTGATGACAATTTAAGAAGCAATCTTAATTCCTGAAACAGCAAAAAAAAAAAAGCCTTTTAAGATTCAACAGAGGAAACATAATCATTAGATATTTATTTCTCAGTATGCCCTTACACACTTTTTTTTATTTTGAAAGCTGCTGAGAAAATTAAAATAAGTTTTCATTAACATTTCAAGAATTATTTTACCTAAAGAAATAGGTTCAAATTGAACTGTATATCTAGAAGACAAAACCAAGCTAAACCAAATGACACTACTTTAAAACATAAGTCAAAATATGTTCCTGTTTTTTCTTATCTGCCTCATCCCATGTAACTCGTCAGTGAGCACTGATTACTTTCCTTTGAATTGTTTCTCTCCCTTTCCTGTGGAGAGGTGGGTTGTTGGATCTAGCAGTGGATTACAGCTACTTGTAAACACTTGAGTGGAGGACTCTCAGCCTCTCTAATAGGCGAACACTTTGAGTTCACATGAGCCTAGGATTTTTGAAGGGATACTTTTCAAGCAGGGAGGAGGATGGTACATCTGTTCACTAGATTCATTCCTGTCTATAAAGATATCACCAAAGTCCACGTTAAAAGCACAGGATGTGAATGCCAGCCACTGCTGATTTCCTGGGCTAGTTCTCAAGGAGGTTTCTGCCTGCCTGGTCAGAATCTGGTATAAGTGTTCCTACAGCAGAATTCTTACCCCACAGAAATTTTCATCCATTACTACTTTGGGAGATAGAAAATGATGAAAGTCATGTCAGGCAAAAAGAGAAAGAATGAGCTTTTCATTTCCTCTTTTGCCTCCATTAGAACTGGTCAGTTGAAATCTAGTGTGTCTTTAACCATCTCAGGTTGAGATGATGCGTAAGTAGCCTGTGATTCCAAATTTTCTAAAAGTGGGAAATAGAGTTGTGAGAAGCAAAACCAAAGATTTGTGGAAAACTTTAAAAATTAAAGCCTTTTAAAATTAATTAATTAATGATAAAGTTAAGATAATTAGTTAATTAATTTAACTAATGAAATGATGTTAGCTCAGAAGAAGTACTCTTGTGGCTTTATCCTGATGTCTATCATCTTGTCAGTGACTTGGATACTAATGTCAAAGAAGGCATACTTACCATGTTTGTAGATGACATAATTCTGGGAGACTTGGCCAGTATATTTGCAAAACGATACAAGTTAATTCAAATATATCTCAAAGTATAGGAAATTAGAGGTTTCCTCACAAAAGGAATAAAAGCTCACAGTAAAAGTAAACCAATGAAAGCAAACATATTTTCACAAATATATAGGGAGAAGAGCTGTTTGAGAACTATCTGTGAAAAAAGCACTTGAACATGTTAATTATTTACCTATAGTACAGTTTGTCAGTCAATAGCATAATGTGACTATTAAAAAAATCTCAAGTCATTTTAGTAGTATGTTTAGAAGCAATGTGTAAAAATACAATCAAATAATGCTTTCATTGCACTCTATTGTTTCTTACATCCTTTAGCATTTGTTACAACTTAATATTGATTCATTTCTTTAATGTGCATATTTCCTGCTAATTGTGATCTTTACATTACACCTGTTTTACTACTACATGTTCATCCTGTATTTTTATATAGTGTATTAGTCGATCCAAGGTATATGTTCACAGTGTCTGATTCATGGTATATAAGGATACTTTGATGGGACTAATATAGCAAAGCTGGGACCTGGGTGGGTATATCATATATTTTAACCCAGGAAACAAGCCCCAATCATGTGAAAATAAGACAGAGATTTAAATTGAGCGTATTTTATTTTAACTATTCTAAAGCTTAGAGATATCTCAAAATGGAGTAGCCTGGACTTCTAATTAAACATGGTGGAATGAAAACACCGTTGTACTTGTGGCCTATTAGACACCAAATCGTATGAGAGCACAGGAGCTTACTAAATAGGGAGAAAGCCATGGTCCTGAATGATAAGACATTTCCTACTCCTTTTCCCTGCTGAGATCCAGAACCCCTGCCTGGTAACTCTACTGTCTCATAAAGGAATTTGGAAGGCTCTTATCTGAGAATGGAGAAGTCCAAGAGAAAAGATTCACAGATGGTGGCACAGAATGATCCCAAATAAAATGACCATCTCATCACTCTACAAGGAAGATCATTCCTCAAACTATGTACATGATAAGAATTTCCAATCAGTTTTTAGGGTCTCTTTCTTTTTTTTTTTTTAAAGATTTTATTTATTTATTTGACAGAGAGAAATTACAAGTACACTGAGAGGCAGGCAGAGAGAGAGAGAGAAGGAAGCAGGCTCCCTGCTGAGCAGAGAGCCCGATGCGGGACTCGATTCCAGGACGCTGAGATCATGACCTGAGCCGAAGGCAGCGGCTTAACCCACTGAGCCACCCAGGCGCCCTAGGGTCTCTTTCTTAAATGTGAAGAATTCAGTAATGGTCAGATAGTGTGAAGAAGTTTGCAACATAAGAGAAACAATAGTAAGCAAACTTAAGAAAGAGAACATGTAAGTAACAGAGAGTGTGGGGTGCATAAGAAAAGAGTATCATCAATATCCACAACTAAATTTCAAAAGATCTTTAGTTAACAGAAAAATGTTATATTAAGGGATATTGGGAAAGGAAAAAATAAATGTTGGAAACTAAAAATAAGTCTGAGGGATACAATTTTTTAAATTAATATGAATTTTATTAGATGAGATTGAAGATATAGAAAAAGAATAAAGAGATTTGGAGATATAATAAAAAGGGAGAAATTAAATAGAAGACCAATCCATATATGTCTGTGTAAATTCCAGAAAACACACAGAGAAAATGGAAAAGACACTCTTCTTAAAATTTTAGAACTTTCTACATTTTCAGGATATGTGTTTCTAGACTGAGTACCAATAGCAATGGTTAGAGGGGGAACATTCACACAAGAACACATTGTGAAACTCCGGAATGTAGAAGATAAAGAGAAGATCCTAAAATTATATAGAAGGAACCAGTAGATTTAGCAATACAGAGGATGGATTATCAGAAGGAGTTTTCTCAGTGGAAGTGTTAATATTACAAGACATTGGTAAGTACCCTCAAAATACAGAGGGGAAATTATTCCCAGGGTACAGATCCATCCCTCATCAATACAGAATAATGTCAGAATGGAGACACTTCCAGGTATAGAAGATCTCAAAACAACAACTTTCTCAGGAAACTGCTAGACAGTATTTAAGGGGAAAAAATGGATGAAAATCACAAAGGAAAAGGACATGAGATTGGTACCCAGAAGTCAGAAGATCTATCAAGGGAGACTTGAAAAGGGAATTATCAGAATGATAGTGAAGAGATTGTCAGGATGGCATTTAGAATCAAGAGAATGGTAAGCTGTCACATAGATATGTCCAACTTAAAAATAAGTAAAAATAAAATAGTAAACAAATTAAAAATATGCAAGCACTCTGATAGAAAACCAGAGCCTACTCTGACTTTCACAATCCATTTGGAGAGTCTGGGAGTGAATTAACTTTTGTTACATAGAATACTAAGAAAAAACTATTTTAAAGAAAGAATTATTTACTTTAGTGAAACCTAAATTGATTCACATTAAAAAAAATAATGGCTCTGCTCTGGATATTATTTATATAATCATTAATAGTGAAACTATGAAATTTTTACTTACTAAAAATTATAATAAACTTACACTGAATGAATGGATAGATGGAAATAAGTAGTACTTGGTGAGGATAAGAGTGGATATATGAAAGCTACATCCTCCTCTTTGTTCATGGGAAGTCAATAGAGAATTATAAGAATCTAAAATTGAGAAAATGCTGTATAATTGTTATAAACTGCTGCATGACCAATGATCCACCAATTTACTAGCTTAAAACAATATTAAAGATTTGTTATATAGTTTCCATGGATCAGAAGTATGGGAATAGCTTTACTGGGTAGATGGGGTTTCTCATGAGATTAGAGGTAAAACATTAGCCATGTCTTCAGTCACTCAGGGTTAACTGGTTCTCAAAGATCTGCTTCTAGAATGAATCACTCACCTGTGTTCCCCATGTGGGTCTATCCATTTAAGACTTGTAGTCTAGTAGCTGCCTTTCCAAAGAGTGAGTGATTCAAGAGAGAACCCACAGCAGAGGAAATGTTTTCTATGACCTGTCTCAGAAGTCACAGATTATGTTCACAATATGGAATTTGTTGATAAGATCAACTCTATATTTATGGAGTGACATAGATAAGAATACCAGGAGAAAAAGATTATGAGGTCTGTCTCTGAGACTAGCTATAACAGGCAGTGCACATGCCTGTATGTGTGTGTGTGTGTGTGTACATATGCAAACACACACTAAATATGTCAATCCCAGAACCACTTCCAATATAGCTAACAAAGAGCTACATGAGTAGAGTTCTTAGTATTTGCAAAAGAATACATTCGGATCTATCCATGAGAATGAAACTGCAGGTCTTGGATCTTTGCTTCCTAAAATGCTTTTGAATCATCTTAATCACTGAAAGAGATCTTGAGTTACCTGAGGATCTGCTATATGCCTCCTTCAAGATTCTCATTGTTGGCTACCCAGCACCACTACCGTGGTACAAAGAGGATATGAGTACTTGGAATTGGCCTCTTTGCAGTCATGTCTTGAAGAGTCATTGCCAGTACTGAGTAGGATGGTAAAGAAAAACTAAAAGCAAGAAAAAGACGGAGAAAAGAAAAAAGAGAAAAAACAATAGTGACCAAAATGAATATCTTTAGAGAACATACTTCTTAGTAGAACATTGATATTTCTAAGCATGTCAGGAAATGAATCCAACCACTTGACAATGGTTGAAAATTGGTATCTTAAGACATGGGTCTTTTTGTCTACATATCTATATTACATCAGATCGATATGGCTTTCATTCTCACAGTGAAGAGGAAATAGAATTTTAATAAAAGCTGGGTTGTGTGACTAATATTCTTGAATTGTAGTGCATAAAAAACCTTCATGCAGGAAATGAAAGAGAAAAAAAATAACCAAGATCCTAACTTTTCAGTAGGGGAATGAAATGTAAAATGATTATAGAAAATAGATCATTTTCAAATTAGTATTCTGCACTTCAGGGGAAGAGCGTATTTTTCTCCTGCATAAATTATGTGGGAACACATTTCAAAAACCCAATCTTAATCTAAGCAATGAACATTTCAAAAAGTAAATTAATATCTTCAAGGGAATGAAATACAGCATCTTGGGGAGCCAACTCCAGCGCCACAGTAATTATGGCTTTGCCAACATTTCCGCGAAAAGTCTGTTTTCTCCTGCCCTCCCAGCCTTGTTGATGATGGAAGTTAGTGTCTGTTCTCGGCTTTGAATACAAAGCTGACCTATTTTTTTTTTCTTCTTTAAGTGAAACTCCTTTATAACAATATGACTTTTAAGTTTTAAATGCATATGTATGGTCTCCAATTTCTCTCATGCTTCAACTGTTGTAGCTTACAGATAGGAGGGACATCATAGAATGACTGAATTTTAGGATCAAACCTTGGAATCATGTTGCTGAGGCCGTATCATAAGCTGGGGGTTGCGGGGAGGAGGGCAGCCCATAACCTTTAAAAAGTACTGTTCTTAGAGCCAGAAGCCCTGTATTATTAGCCTGGCTACTTATTAGAGGGGTTGCCTCTAGTGCCTTGAGTCTCTCATTTGACTTTAAGGCGACTTTTTTTTTTTTAAATGTTCAATTAGCCACTGTATAGTACATAATTAGTTTTTGATATAGTGTGCAAAATTCATCACTTACGTATAACACCTATTTTTTTTAAACTTGTAAAATGAGAGTACTGAATTTGATGGCCTCTGAGATCTCTTGTGGGCCCTACATTACTCGAGGCTGAATGGAGAGGTAAGGTTTGAACCAAGTCTAGAATACATATCTCTTTACTCTCAGTTTGGTATCTTAACAGATATCAGATGTATGATTTTTTGGTTTCTTTCCCTCCCTCCCCCACTTCTTTTCTTTCTTTATTATTTTTATTGTAATACAGTTGAGAACATTTAACATGAAAAAAAAACATATAACATGAGATCTACCTTTTTAAATATTTAAGTGTAAACCATGTTATTTTTGACTATAGGGATAATACTGTCCAGAAGATTAGTTAGAATTTGTTCATCTTAAGTCACAGAAACTTATGCTTTTGATTAATAACTAACATCTCATTTCCCCCTCCCTCCCTCTAGCAAACAGCATTCTTCTCACTGATTCTGTGAATTTGGTTATTTTATTTTTTTTAAGAGTTTATTTATTTATTTGACAGAGAGAGATCACAAGTAGGCAGAGAAGCAGGCAGAGAGAGAAAGGGAAGCAGGCTCCCTGCTGAGCCGAGAGCCCGATGTGGGGCTCCATCCCAGGACCCTGAGATCATGACCTGAGCCAGAGGCAGAGGCTTAACTCACTGAGCCACCCAGGCACCCCGGAATTTGGCTATTTTAGATACTACACATAAGTGGAATCTGTGACTGGCTTCTTTCACTAGCACGATGTCCTCAGGGTTCATCCATGTTGTCACATATGGCAAACTTTCTTTTTTTTTTTTAAAGGCTGAAATCTGTTCTGTTGTATGTATGTATCACAATTTTTTAAATCCATTTGCCCATCAGTAGACATTGGGAATGTCTCTACATCTTGACTATCATGAATAGTGAGTGCTGCTGTGAATATGGGAGGGCTACCCAGAATTAGGATTGCTGAGTGATATGGTGAAAATACTGTAACCATTCAGAATACATTTTTAAGCATATGAGGTACTTTTACAATATGGCAGGAACACGATATCCACCTGTGTCACTTCCCTATGGCCCTCATTAAATACAGATGTGGTGGGACATGTGTCTAGCCAAAATCCATAGTTTTATATTCCAATCAACTTCTAACTGTGTGCTTGCCTTGACATCTTCTTAATATGACCATATTAATGTTTTGATAAAGCACGAAATGCTCCAAACAAAATCTCATTTATGAAGTAAGACCCCGTACCATTGGCATTTGGTGACTATTTGCCAAGATTTTGTCCTCTGGACCAAAGGTTAAATGTCATTCTGGAAATCACGAGTATTTGATTAGAATATAGCCCTGTATTAGTTTAGTGTGATGATTATCCTTGTGAGTTTCTAGCTAACTATTTTCAGGGTTATTTTATAATGTGGTTTGTCTAAATGACCTCAATCCTGAAGTTATATTTTTGTGTGTGTGAAATCCACTAGAAAGTGCATAACTATAGCCATAATTTCATTTACACGTTTTTTCCACACATATAGTAAAGTAGCACATATCTTTCAAGCTCTCATAAGAAACCTCTAATTGGTTATATCTTCTGCCAAAATATAGTAAGTGGGAAACGTGTTTTACGGGCAGAAAAACCTAGATTGGAAACTCATTTCTGCATGTTAGAGTTACTGTGATTCTGGGAAGGTTAATAATATCCTAAGACTCAGGACAGTCAGTGCTTCTCTTTTAAGTTGTGTGTGTTGATATTTATTTTAAAGATGTATGTGAGCTTAAATGAACTTACGAAGTAGAGATATTATTATGCCTAGTACATTAAATATGCAGAACATGAGTGTTTTTTTTTTTAAACCACTTCCATCACTTTCTATTTAATCACAGTAAAAATATCACAACTGGTAATTTTAAGAATAATCTCACCACTAGGCAAAGCTGATAAATCAATTGTATAAAATGGGACATAAAGCAAAGAATGTGTTTTTTTGTTTTTTTGTCTTTTGAATGATTGTAACCAGTAATGTTACATGGCTTTCATACTTTGCTGCTGAGAGAGAACATATGTAGCCAAGAGCTCAAGGAATTATATTCTCATAATGTTTAGTGGTTTGTTTCTGCAACTTGGGGCTGGAGTGATTTCTAGGAAAGCCAGATGCTTGGGTGCTATTTTTATGTAGATAGAAAGGAAATCTCTCCATTTACAGGAAATTTCTGGCATGGTATTTTCTAACTTGGTAGGTGACCCAGTAGGAGTCTCTTATTCATCAATGAAGCTCAGGAATTTCTAGTGCTTGGCCTAGCGCTTACTAAACACCTAGGACGTATTTGAAGGCACAGTGCATCTGTGGTTTCTGATTTATATGTGCTGATAGAATATCTTTTTGGTCCTTGGTGTATAGCAATTCTTACGTTATTGTATTATCAGATCAGTTCTATGCCTCAGTGTCCATGAGTTCTTTATGGATAAGTGCCCCCGGCTTATTTATCTAATAGGATTCCCATCTTTCTGTTCTGTAAATTTCTGCTGTCAAGGCACCCGTGCACAGAGCAGGATCAGTCTTCTAGTGTTCTTTCTCCTTTCCCGTTCAATTCCTTGACACAGCCTCCATTTTCAGAGACTCTTTCTGACAGCTTGACCAAATACAAAGATACATCCCTTCTCTGAGTCTCTTTGACACTAAGAGCCAATACCTTACTGTCTCATTTGCATTCCCACAGACAGGACTTTGAGGCATAGATTTAAAGTAGAAGTAGATTATTTGGGAAATGAGTTTAAGTCGCCCCAGTGGAAACTGGGACAGGGAAGGATAGGTACATTGTCAAGGGTACGTTGTCAAGCATGATATCATTGGAGAAACTAGAATTTAATCCTTTTTGAGAAGCCATAGAAAATGTCATAAAACACATGCCTCCCAGTTACTGCAGCAACAGCCCATGGGAGACACAAGAGTGGAATGAGTCCTTGATTTAAAGGTGACTCTAGGGGCACCTGTGTGACTCATTCAGTTATTTGTCTGCCTTGGGCTCAGGTCATGATCTCAGGGCCCTGGAATCTAGCCCGTGTTGGGCTCCCTGTGCAGCAGCGAGCCTGCTTTTCTGTCTTTCTCTGCCCCTCCCCCATCACGCATTCATGCTCTCTCACTGTCTTTCAAATAAATAAACAAAATCTTTTTTAAAAAAAGTGAATCCAGGTCCATTCATTACCAAGTACTTCTATGGACTGCTGGAGGGAAATTGAAGAAATCACTGGGGCAGAGCAACAAAGGTAGAAGTCAGAACATGGCACTGAGGTGGTAGGGATCAAAGAGATAGGAGACGAGAACTGAAGTGTCTACTATGATCATGTTTCAAACTTATTTATTAGGCAAATTTATAATAGGATATAACTTTGGAGATCAGTTTCCAGCTTATATATCTCAAAAATGTTGTTGAGAGTATTTTAGCTGGAATAGTTCATGGAGTAGAGCTATGAATGCCCCTGGCAAGACCTGCCTGTGTAGTGTACTCAGGCCTGCACCAATCACCCTTGACTGCTGGTTTAAATTTTCTCTGAACTCTGCTATTTTATAGAGGAAGTTACTATCTTGGAGAAGTGAAGTGACTTGCTTAAAGGCACTTGGCAACCAAAGTACAAGTCTCCCAAGTGTCCATGCAGTGAGCACAGAGATTTTGCACCTGGGTAGCAGTGAACACTGCATACATATACATTTAAAATGTTTGTGTGGAATAAACATTAAATTATTGTGTGGACTAGTCAAATAGCCCTGTAATTTTCTATCTGTGAATTTGTCTCCTCCTTTCTCATGTAAAATAATTGTTGTATATGCACAGAGGCAGAGAATAAGAAACAATCCACTTTAAATTGCCCCAAGTCAGTAAAAATATTTGCACATTTGCAAGTCAGTAAAAATATTTATTTATTCTGTGGGAACTACCCTGTTGCCGGGACCAGTGAAACTTGCATGACGCCTGCTGTAATTCTAAGATGCTGTCACAAACAAAATGCTGGCTCCCCTGAGTAGCTCCAGCTCTTCCGCCATTAGTGCCTAGTGTTGTCCAGCTGGGTGAGTGGGTAATCTTTGTGTTCAGGGTTCTTAATGAGATGGTATCTAGTTGGGAAAAGACAAAAATTGAAATACTGAGAATGAGTACCTTTTAAAAGAATATATCCTTTCTCTATTAAATTCAGATGATATTTTTCTCTCCACTTGGCTCGTTATATACCCCGTCTCTTCTGTAGACGGACGCTTGCTGAATTACCATTGGTTCTGAGAAGTGATAATCTCTTGGATCCGTAAACATTTTTTAAAATGGCCAAGAGCCACTAAGATAGAGAAATTAACCCTAAAAATACCTGGGAAAAATTAGGAATAAATAAAATTTTAAAACAGCAATTGAGAACATGTCAGGATCAGAAAAAAAAAGTAAAAATTAAATAACTCTGAGGTTAAACAAAGAAAATAAGAATTGAAGCTGCTTCTTTCCCCTGTAAAAGGGAATAAATCAAATTAAAAATTTTTAGCAAGTACTGAAATATATAAGGCCTACCAAGAAAGAAACGCAGAAGTAAATAAATACTTAGCAGTAAGATAGTAGTCATAAAACTGGTTGTATTTCTTTATACCTAAAAATTTTCCAGCCCCAGCATAATATTATATGTTAACCCAGCCAATTTAAACATGTGCATGTGCACATGTATAACATGTACTTTTTAAAACATACATTTATTTATTTATTTATTTATTTAAATTTTAGGTAGTTAACATACTGTGCATTATTGGTTTCTGGAGTAGAATTCAGTGATTCATAACTTATATACATCAACTCCCAGTGCTCATCCAATTGCCCTCCTTAATGGCAATCACCCATCTAGCGCATCCCCTACCCACCTCCCTTCCTGAATCCTCAGTTTGTTCTCTATAGTTAAGAATCTCTCATGATTTCTCTTTCTCTCTCTCTTTTTTACTCCTCCCATGTTTTCCTCCATTTTATTTCTTAAAATTCCACTTAGGAGGATATTATATGTATTTGTCTTACTCTAGCTGACTTATTTCACTCAGCATAATACCCTGTACTCCATCCACATTGTTGCAAATGGCAATATTTCACTTTTTTTGATGGCTGAGTAATATCTCTGTGTGTGTGTCTGTGTGTGTGTGTGTGTGCGTGTGTACACACCACATATTCTTTATCCATTCATCTCTTGCACATTTAGGCTCTCTCCTTAGTTTGGCTATTGTTTATATTTGCATGCATTTTTTTTTTAATTCAGATTGTTTTGCCTTTAAAATAGAAGCACATATTTTGGAAAGAAAACAAAAAGAATGTTGTTTATCTCATCTGGTCTTGGATTATAAATTCTAGAGTGGCATGGAATTATAAACTGCATCACACTTGACTCCACAGGCTAGACAAATACAACTTCTGATCATAAGGTCATAGCATATTCTCAAGTTGCTGCAGTTATCTGTGAGAAAAGAAACCCAAGCAAGAGGATAGTTTTTGTTTGTTTGTTTGTTTTTCAAGAGGATAATTGTTAAAGAGAAAGGGCAGAGCAACATATTTTAAAATATATAAATGAAAGATGATAACAGTCATTTCATATTAAAGAAAAATCTAGAAACCAGTGCTTCCAACTGGGAAGATACATCTGTTTAAGTTTATTGAAATTTATAGAGATCAAGAAAGTAACGCCAAACCTAATATTTTGGACAAATAAAAGAGTCAGCAATTTAACATAGCATTTGGAACTTCATCTTGAAGTCCCATTCCTTTTTCTTTCCAGAGGAAATTGGAATGGAAATTATACTAGAGAATGGAGTTTGATAATACATTTTGAAAATGTTACGTTGTATTAATTGAATAGAGGGTAGAGACATACGGGATTAGTCTGAATTGTTAAACTAACCATTTCAAAAACCAAAGATTTCTCCTTTCTGATATAGGACCTGTGAAATTATTAGCAATTATAAATAATTCAGACTTGCTTAGATTTGATGAGTTGTGATTTAGATGAAATAGGAAAATAACTTCATTTGTTAAAAGTGTGTAAATCCGCTTTGGAATCCCAAACTAGGATACCCAGCTTCATTTTATTGTAGCTGTGGTTAAGATAGGTTTGCAGCTAATATTCTGGGCAACATGGTGTATTATCCTAGGGAATAGAAATGAGCAATGGTGATCATGAAAATACTATTCTGCACATAAAGCAAATATCCATTGTGTGGTAATTGTATGCTAAGTACATTATGTGTGTATTACCTCATTTAATTCTCATAAATCTATGTGTTAGATACTGTTACATTTTTTTCATTTTCCCAGTGAGATAACTGAGCCATAGAGAATTAAGCATAATGACTTTGGTTAGGCAGCTGGTAGGTAAGGGACCAGCTTTACCTCTTCAGTGTCCCTGCTGTAACCAAAGTAGGAATAAAGACATTCTGATTGGCACAAATATCTTTCAGTATTGAAACAAACAAACAACAACAAAACATTTCCTAGTGTCAAATTGGCTGTTACTCATCTATAAATATGTCTGTGTTTGTATACACATATATACATATAAGTGTGTGTGTGTCACAAATTGTAGTATTACTGCAGGTTATGTTTCTTTCATTTTTTCTTATTGTCTCACTTTGTAATATTTGACAGAGTTGGCCATGACCTCTCTCTGGACCCTGCTATTTCCTTGTATTCCCAGATAACTGCATCCTTTTGGCTGGCCTCTTATCCCTCTGATAGTTACTTTTCTGCCTTCTTTAGAGACTTCTTTTGCCTTTCCAAACAACATTGGTGTTTTCTAGTGTCTTATTTTTATACTACATCTTCTTCTTGGACAATTGCCCCTGTTTAACCATTGTATGATGCTACTGACTCCAGTTCAGGCTACTCCAGAATTTTAGTCTCTTACACCCATCCATTAAAAGTTTGATGTACATAAACTCGATCTAAGAAGTTTATGTACATATAAGAAATTGTATTTCCATTGACCTGTTCTTATACCCAGTCACCTACACTAGAACCCAGAAAGTCCTAATTGACTCCTCTTACTTTTTCATATGTCCTCAGTATTAAACTTCACTATCCAATCTTCATTCATTCATTTTTTTAAAAGTCCAACATTTATTTGCTATGAAATGTGTTTAATACAGTCATGATGGATATAGTACGTAACACCTGACAGCAAAACCAAATGTTTAATATAATATATCATGCAAGGGTCTGTATATACACAGATTAAATTCTTTATATACATATTTTTAAATATTTGTATATTAGAAATTTTTCCAAGTGCTGGGATATAATTATATACATGACTAAGTACTGCCTTCATGAGGCTTATATGCTTGTTGAGGAGTTGGAATTGAGGGAACAAATCTATAAAGAAATAAACGTGTTTTTTTTTAGTAAGGATGAGTGTTTTGAAGAAAAGTACAACAGTCAGTTGATAGACTGGACAGAGGTTAACATTTTAGCTAGAATGTAACGTTAAGTGAAATGTATCACTTAAGTGAACTGTCTTTGTTGTAAATTACCACTGAGGCTGTCAGAAGCCATAAAAGCCCTATCTATGGAGGTGATAGTTAGGCTTATGAATGAGGAAACCGGGGGATTATTGTGGAGTTGAAGAAAGAACATTATAGGCAGCGGGAAGAGCAAATTCAAAGGTCCTGAGGAATGGACAAGTTGGCACATCTGCTGGTTTCAATTACTGTTATATTTGCTCCCTGAAATATTTCTCTGTTTACTACCACTGGTCATACCAGGTACTCTAGGCTCTGATTTTTCTTCCTGTAGATCCACTATTCACTGTGGAGCCAGAGATACTCATTTATCTAACATACAGATAGGACTGTGTGACTTCAGTGCTCAAAACGGTCTAGGATTCCTGTGCACCACCAACCATCACAGGCTGTCATTCACTTCAACTGTGATGGAAATAGTACTCCCTGCAGTTGTATGCTATGGTAGCCCTGAATTACATGCCATCAGTAGTGAGGGGGGAGTGTAAATCCTTTATGGCATTCTGTTTTCTTCTCGATCTGCAGTGTGACTTTTTTTGCAGTCCCATTTCTCACAACATCCTCTCGCTACTTTTACACTACATTATGATGTCTCATATATTTGCATGTCCAGTATCCATCTGTCTCTCTGTAAGGACTTTTTTGTCAGGTTAGCTCCTGTTCATTCTCTGAACTAAACTTTAGCTTTGGTATCTCCTACATGGAGTAGTGCTCCCAAGTCTAGACGAAATACCTGTATTGCAACCTGCTCACCTGTTTTCCAATTGTTTGTACCATTTATAGTTCTTAAATTCAGGTCTGGACATATTAGTTCCCTGTTTAAAATACTTCATGTGCCCCCATTATCTGTAATAAAAAAAAAAAAAAAAAAGTCCAGCATCTTTAGCATGGCATTGTCTGTGCTTCCTATCTCCTGACAGTTCTCTTATCCTTTTTATAAGAGATCAATACTCGAGTGTAGATTCATCTATCATTTTCTGAATAGACCCAGCTATTTCTGACACTCCTGCCATTACCCCTGCTGATTCCTCTATGTAACCCTCTGCTATTCTAGTCACCTTCTCTTCTTTTCAGGCTCAGTCAAAATTCACTTAGACAGTGAGACTTTCTCTAAGCCAGGCATAGAGTGGCCTTTTCCTGTGCCCTTGCTTTACTCTCTGTGAACTTCTATTGCAACACCTGTTACCATTTATTGAGTTCAGTATTTAGTATTCTGCTTTCCTCAATAGACTCACTGGAGATGAGACTTCGCTCTAACTTTGTTTTCCAACAACAGATGGAGGGGACACCGGAGAATTAGTTACTATTTGATTGACTAGATGAATGAGTCACTTTAAAACTTTGGAAAGGATATTGAAATCGGCTCCATAGTTGAAACCATATTCTTAGTAAATATGAATCATGAAGGGAGATTTATTCTGTGAATTCAGTTTTGCACTCAAAGTAAAATTGCTTCCTAGTTTATATACAGCATGTTGGAATGTACTGGCACTGCTGCACTGTGAATGGACATTCTCCTCTCTGGTTTCTTTGCTAACTGCCATCGATGTGTATCAGCTATTCTTCAGGAAAATGGGTGGTACAACTTGAAAAGCAAACCTTCTTTCCCAAACAGAGCACTGGTCCACGTTCGAGCTTGACATCTCGTCACCCACTGTGTGCTAAACTAGCCTGCCTTTCCACTTTATCTCTCTCCTCTTTCTCTAACACACCCACATGTTTTATGTTCAGCAGAACAATGTTCTCTTTAAGTCATAGCACATATGGCGAAGTTTTAGTTTAAAGAGGAAAGATTGGGGGCGCCTGGGTGACTCAGTGGTTTGGGCTGCTGTCTTTGGCTCGGGTCATGATCTCAGGGTCCTGGGCTCGAGCCCCGCATCGGGCTCCCTGCTCTACAGGAAGCCTGCTTCCCTCTCTCTCTCTCTCTCTCTCTCTCTGCCTGCCTCTCTGCCTACTTGGATCTCTGTCTGTCAAATAAATAAATAAAATCTTTAAAAAATAATAATAAAAAATAAAGAGGTAAGATTGTCTAGGTTCAGAAACCTATAGCTACCAGCTTTTATTTTCCCCACTGGAAGTGTGGATTAGGATTTACAGAACATGAGTTTTTCAGTCTTCCCATATTGGTAAAAAGTCTTACATGATCACCCAGAAGACTAACACAAAACTAAGATAAATGTCATGTTTAGAAATCAAACCTGCAAAACACTGTCAACTAGATAGAAAGTTTGTCATATTTTTTATGAAGAAACCATAGTTCTTTTCTGTCATATTAACTATTCTGTTGGAGTTGATACTCTTGGACTGCTTAGAGGTCTAATCCTCTATCTGTTTGCCTAAACGTATGCCTTTTTGAAATTTTTATTTGTTCATATGTGATAAAAATCAGTAATTCTTCTTTCCCAGAAACTTCTATCCTAATCAGATCTTTGCACAGTTACTTCAATAATTTCCATAAGAAATACAGTATTAGGGTAGAATGACCATATAATTTATTGTCCCAAGTCAGGTCAGTTTTTGAGAATAAAGAAAGCTCTCATTTATAATTATATCGGTATGGCAGGCATAGATTGTAATGTATGGACAACCAATTTTATGAACATCATTTCTTATAGGAGGAGATATTTTCAAATAACACAAATCTTAAATATTTCCGGAGACTTGCAGCCCATTCTGAAAACATAATTTGACCTTTACATTTATTTTTTTAAAAGATTTTATTTATTTATTTGACAGAGAGAGAGATCACAAGTAGGCAGAGAGGCAAGCAGAGAGGGGGGGGGAAGCAGGCTCCCTGTCGAGCAGAGAGCCCCATGTGGGGCTCGATCCCAGCACTCTGAGATCATGACCTGAGCCAAAGGCAGAGGCCCAACCCACTGAGCCACCCAGGCACCCCTGCCCTTTATATTTCAAAATGACATGGTTATCATCCATGGGCAGAGAAATGGTGACAATGATGATGTATGTTGCATCTCCTGAAATCTTTTTGTACTTACATCCAGTTGTTGGGTCCAAACGCCAAATGCAGAAAAAAATGAGGCAGAGAATTGTAGTGTTCAATCATCTCTTTTTGGATCACAGAACGACAATTAACTTTTGAACTATTTTAGATACCATTTCCAATGATTTTTATTTTGGGCATCTTTTGAACTTAAATGCCAGTGTTCAGATGAAGTGGAAATAAGCATAAATACTGCAATTACCCTTCTATTACAAAGTATTACATTTTAAATTATAGTAATTATTTCTAGCTAGTAATCTTCAAATGCATGATGTTTTACTTTCCTTTAATAATAAATAGACAATGCTTTGTGATATACAGTTGACAAGGAACACATCTAAATAGGAAAAAGAGGAAAGATGAGCCCCTCCTTTTTTTTTTTAGAATAGACTGTTTTTTCCTTGACTTTAGTTTCTATTTCTGTAGATTGTAAGCTTCAAGGACAATGTAAGGAGGATTTTAAAAATGGAAGGATTATTTTGATATTGGAATTCCATAATGTAAAATCTATAATGTGAATTTCAAAATGGGAGAAATAATTCTGAATATTTATTCCTAATACAGTGGTTTCTAAAGTGGACCAATGGTATCATATGGAATGCCGTCTACTTGCAGTCTCTTGGTCAAATCTAGAGATCAATTGAGTCATATTTTTCTCTCTAAACTGGCTCTTGAGCATGCATGAATACTTTCCACATTTTTCCATACCTCTAGAGGCATGGCCTTGGACCTCTTTGGAAGAAAATAAACTATGTTCTATTTGTTTTGGAATATATTTTTTTTTTCTATTATTTAAACTTCATTCTAGAGGGGGAAAAAAAAAGAAGATCATTGTCAAAGAAAACCAAAGCCACTAAGAAGGTATGGGTTTTTTTCTTTTTTAATGGTAGAGGTATTTTGTTGTTATTGTTTATTTTAATTTTTTCTGACTGTCATTGTATTTTCTTTTCTTCTCTCTACTAAGGCCAAATTAATTAAACTTTCGTGGACAATCTGAATAATTTTGCATTCCTCAAGTTTGAGTTAGAGCAGTTTTCAAAGTATCATACAAAAATAACTGGCTCTCAAAGATCCCAAAGACAATCACATTGAGGAAATGTTAAATGTGTTCTTCATTATTCCTATTAGCATTGCCTGGAGCAGGTGTAGAACAGTAGTTTTGGAGAAATGCTGGTTTAAAGGGGATTGGCAGCATTTTCAAAGATATCTCACAATGGAGACCCCAGTAGATGAACCAGTCATGCCTACTGTTAAATTGGTGCACAGGGCTTTTAAAAAACTTCCAGTTATGGACAAATGTCATTGAGTTTTAGGACAACAAAATCAGTTGTTTCCTGAATCCTTCACCTAGACCAGCTGACTGCAAATATATCCTGTTGATCATCAAGTCAACTGAAAGAAATCCATTTTCACTACAAGCAAAAATACTGCCCAATACGTGTTAAGTATAAGAGTTTATTTTTTATATGTGGAGTGTAGCATGGTCTATTATTACCTAGTCAGTGTGTAATGATTTGCTTTCTTGAGTTTAGTCTCTTTGTTGCAATTTGTGTCAGAAATGGGTAAGATGAGTCTGCTAAACTCCAAGTATGTTGTGTCTTTGTTCTTGTATTTTTGTTGATGAGGTTGTAGCAGTTTGGTAAAATGATCCTTTTTTTTTTTTAAGGTTATTTATTTATTTATTTGAGAGAGTGAGAGAGCAGAGCAAGCAGGAGAGAACAGAAGTGGAGTGGTAGAGAGGTAGAAGAGAGAGAGGGAGAAGCAGACTCCCCACTGAGCAGGTTGCCCAGTGCAGGGTTGTATCCCAGGACCCTGGGATCATTACCTGAGCCAAAAGCAGATGCTAAATGACTGAGCTACCCAGGCGCCCCTGGTAAAGTGATTCTTAACATGTGGGTAGTCACAGGCCACTCTGAGACTCTGATCAAACCACAGACCTAGAAAAATGCAGAAGCACATAAGTAAACATATTTGCATATAATTTCAGGACTAACAACCTGTGTAGCTTATCACTGGGTTCATAGTCTCCAGATTAGGACCTTGTTTCTGCAAGGCTTGAGTCTCTTAAGGATTCTTATGATTATATGGCTCTAAAGCTTCACATCAGTTTGGAAGTTTATAAAATTATTTTTATTTATTTGATAGGATCCGGTATAGCCAGTTTTGTCATTTCTGATTGAATGTATCTTTATGAATCAGTGACATGTTCTAATTTTTCATGTTTTTAAATTACTATGTAGACAGTTTATGTTTTACTTTTTAAACTAAAAATATACTTATTATAATAATATGAAAGAGCAGACCTTTCAATACAGGAAATGTCCATGAAGCATCAACCAGATGCCAAGCTTTGTTCTAGCAGTGCAGTTACAAAGACAGCTGAGGTGGAACACCATCCTTTAGCAGCTCACCATCTATCTATACCTAGAATCTAACATAACTGAATTTTTCCATATAATTAGGTTTCCTAGCTGCATTCAGGAGAGTCTATAATATATTTAATGCATTTACTTTCTTCTGTGTGTGTATGCTCACACTTCTTGTTCCCAAATTCCAAGAAAAGAAACCCAAAAAGCACAAAGACAAATGGTCAAAGGCACATCTACCTTAAATAATCATAATGATCATAATTTTAGATATTTCTATAGCACTTTTTTTTAGAGTTTACATAGATCTTGCCTATGTATTTTGTGAATTAAATGGGAAGATTTGTATCCTTCCATTCCATCTTCTCTGCTTGGACCAGCCACATGCCATAGATGATGGTTCTAGAAGTTTTAAAATTGGGCCCTTCCTGATTCTAAATCTTATGGATGTTTTACTTCTATGGTCTCAGTGTATATTAATTAAGAATGACATTTTTGAAAAAGTACCAGGCCAAGTTCTGGGGACTATAGTCAGTGAGCCAATAAGTCACAGTCCTTCATGTTTAGAATCTAAAGATCAATTCAGAAAATTAAGGAAGGACTTAAGGAAGAAAGCATATAATGACTATCATAGGCAATGGCTAATTCAGGCTAATAGAGTTAGGCCAGTTTCTACATCGTCAAGGGGAAGGAGGATGTGTTTATTTGCATCCAGGTAATTTTCTGAACTCATGCCCATGATTCAAATGAAATGTGGGCCAAGAGCTTTTCATTTACATCCCTGTTTATGTAGGTATGGAATCTCATAATATGCATGAGTTCTAAAAGATGATGTACAACTCAGGTTTTGGCCAATTCAGTTATTTCTCTAGTAAAAAGAAGCCTTGTGAATCAATTAGC
Organism: Mustela nivalis; assembly: GCF_964662115.1. NCBI lineage: Eukaryota > Metazoa > Chordata > Mammalia > Carnivora > Mustelidae > Mustela > Mustela nivalis. The sequence continues at coordinate 15,802,492 of NC_139030.1, read as the reverse complement.
ATAGGGATTGGAAACACTCTGCCACTTAAAATTGTTTTGGCTTGTTTTTGAACAGTTTTATTATATATAATTGGCATGTCATCAAGTTAACGGACTTAAAGTATACAATTCAGCTATTTTCAGTCTATTTACAGATTTGTACATCTACCACCACAATCTAATTGTGGAACATTTTCATCATTCCCCCCCAAAAGAAAGCTGGAATACATTAGCAATCATCTCCCATTCTCTCCGCCATCCACCCCTCACCCAGACCCTCCAGCCCTAGACTACACTTACCTATCTTGTCTCATATTTGCCTATTCAGTACATTTCATATAAATGGCATTATACAATATATGACCCTTTGTGCCTGGTTTCACTTAGTGTACTGTTTTTGAGGCTTATCTGTATTGTAGCAGGTATCAATACCATGTTTCTTTTTTACTGCCTAATAGTATTCCTTTGCGTGGATATACTACTTTTTATTTATCCATCATTTGTTTAGTTCATGGGAATTTGGGTTTGTTTCCACTTTTGATCATTAATGCTACTACTGTTCACACAGTTGTTTTGTGTGTTTGTTTTGGATACATGTTTTCATTTCTCTTTGGTAGCATTCCACCTATAAATAGAATTACTGGATCAAAAGATAAATATCTGTTTAACCTTTTGAGAAATTGCCGGCTGTTTTCCAAAGTGACCGTACCATTTTACATTACCAGCAATGTAGGAGGGTTCTAATTTCCCCACATTCTTGCCAAGATTTATCTATCTTTTTCTTTTTTTTTTTAATTTGGGCATTTTAGTAGGTGCCTAATGATACCGATCACCTCTGTCTGTTTGAATAAATAATGTTTTTCTGGAATGTAGCCACACCTGTTTGTTTATTGTTACCTCTGGGGCTATTTTTACAGTGTAATGGCAGGGCTAAGTAGTTGCAGAAGAGATCCTATGGCCTGCAAAGCCTAAAATATTTACTATCTGATTCTTCCTAGATGAAGTTTGACAATCCCTGCTTTAGCAAATCAAACATTCACATCTTTGATTACATTTTTTTACAAGCAAATTTCCGTACATTGGCATGCTTAATGGTAGATACAAGTGTATCCGGTTATATGTTGCAGGGGACTACTGAAATGCCCTTGTTGGATATACTTGTGAACTTGTGATTGATGTTAATTTTCTATTCATTCACTCATATACATTTAATAAGCTTATCAAATATTTATTTATTCCATATGCTTATTAAAGTCTTACTCTGGGTCTGTTATTTTGTAGACTTGGGGGGGTATTGTGGTGAGGATGGACAGGGCCTCTGCCCTAACAAAATTCGTAATATGGAACAACTACCTCTCACTTGGTGAAAATGGTGAGGTGCAGTGTGTGCAGTGGGGAGTGAGCCTGAGGAAAGATGGGAAATGAGAAGATAAGGATGAGTGGAAGGGATTGTCAGAACAGTATTTCCTTGAGTGTGAGCTTATTTCTCTGCATGTGCGAGGAAAACAAACAAACAGACAAAGCAGCCTGGTACAGAATCTTTGAGTCTGAAGAACAGAGTTCTCTTTCCATAGTTTCCCAGAGCCTTTAATACTGTGAAATGTGCATCACACGTCTCTAGTAGGATTTCCCAAAATGGCCTATCACCTTTTAGGCTGACAAAGAATTTTATAGGAGTCAAAGTTCAATGAAATATTTTTTCTGGGGAAAAAAAAGTGGTTTTAGAACTTTGCTGTTCACAATGGGATTGAGGGTAGCAGAAGATTCCAAACAGTTTCTGGAAGAAAAATGAGATCACATACTCAACACCTTTGGTTTCCTAGTACAATGTGACCTTTTAGATCTTGAAACTTTCCCTTGTGTAGATGTTAGGCCTGTAAATTAGTTATGGTAATGCCTCCTTCAAAGGTTCTTTGAAGTTAAGTTTTTCCTTTATTAAATACCTGTCTTTCATATGAGTTTTTCTAAAGAACTTTAAGATCCTGGAGAAGAAAGTTCAAGCTAAGATAATATAATAGATTATTCTTTCTTGGGCTCTCACACTTTTAAAAGGCTTATTCCTTAACTTTTTGTTAAATTAACTTAGGTAAATTTTTCAAAGTGAAGTGTTTGGTTCTCAAAAGCTAGGAATATCTTTTCATCTCCCCCCCCTTTTTTTTTTCTTTCTAATATTTCCCTTCCTGGACTAATTCATGGTGAGATAATAGTCTCAAAAATACCATCCTAATTGTCTCACCAATTTTTTGTCAAACTGTCAGAAACAATCCCCCCAAAACGTAAAAGCAAGCATTGTCAAGGAAACTCAGGTTAGTAGGATTAGAAGCACAAATAGCCAGCTGTCCGTGCGAGCACCTGAACTCCTGTGTACAGCCCATTACAATTCAGAACTGTTTGAAACTCAAGCCCATTTCCCGCACTGCCATTTAGCACCTGTTGGGTTCACATGAGTAACTGCCTTCATCTATAACCTGGTCTCTTCAGTTGCACGATCTCAGCGCATTGTGAGATACCAAGTAGGGAGTTGACAATATGCAGTAGTACAAATACCAATATATAACATTGGTCTAACAAATGAAAAGAGATTTGTTAGAATGTCTTTTTTTTTTTTTTTTGAGAACACAGGTATTACCCTGATGCAAGATTCATCTGTCCTATTGTGTCAGTTACTAGCTGGATAAATCAGTGAAATATGAAAGACTTAATGAATCTAGATATCATGATGTCATTATCTCATGAAGGAAATGGATACAGATTTAAGGATTCAAAATTGGATAAATGTACATTTGAAAGAGTTGTTTAATGTTTAGAGAGAAGTTCATGGAGGGTTAGTGTCCTCAGTCTGATCCCGTGACTACATTTACCATTATCTTTGATAATGATATAAAAACAACTTAATCAGATTTGTCACTGACTTAAAGCTGGAAAGAACTGATAATATGTTGGCTAACAGAATGACAGCCATACTGTTTTGACAAGGGGGCATGAGATATCTGATTTGTGAGATGATATTTAAAATAAAGAAAAGTGAGGAAAGACCCTTGTGTGAAACAAAAATGCCAAAAGTTGTGAACATGCAAGTGTGAAAAATACGTAGATTTTTAAAGTGACTGTAAGTGCAAAATACTTGTTAATAGTGTGATAAGGAGTTACATGTGTCCAAAACAGTCCAGTATATTTACGATTATGGTAACTAGCCCAAATAGACACAAAGTATCTGAAGGAATGGAAACTATAGCTCTATACAACTTTAGATTTGATTATTACTGTTAGATTCAGTTGTACTCCATTCTGAGGGAGAAAGATATTTGTTAATGTATTTAGGAAAAGTTAAGAAGTTTGTGGCAGCTGTCAATTATAGGATTAAGACATTGGAGAATCTATACAGAGCTGACAATATGGATATAGATATAGATAGATAGATAGATAGATAGATAGATTGATAGATACAATTATATAGGTCTGACAAGCAAATGCAAAAATTATGGAAATATCTACCAAAACTACTTGACTCCAACAACACTGTGTCTGGGAGTTTACCTTGAAGATGGTTCTCCACACCTACAAGCAATGTTTACCCAAGGTTTTGAATTCCAGCATGAACTGTAACTTCTCAATACTGGAAACAACCTATGGTGCTGGCTGAATAATTCATGAACAACCCCCAATGGAATACTATTTTTCCATGAAAAAAGGATAAAGAAGTTTTCCATGAACTGATGTGAAGTGATTTCCAGGATAGCTGGTGTAAAGAATGATTATAGCATGGTAATTTTTATGTGACAAATAGGGGAAATAAAAATAGATGATTCTCTAGAGAGAGATTTCTGTTACTTATTTGCCAATACTTTTGAAGCAAAAGGAAACAAAGGAAGACTAAACAAAAACTAATGAAAATAGTTACTTATGTGAGGAGTAGGTGAAAATGGGGGAGAGAACCCAAGAGTGGGAGTGTGATTTTTCTGAAAATCCCTCTTTATATAATTTGATATTTAAATTATGAAAATATTTTATACATTCAAAAAACACAATTAAATTTAAAAGGATGGAAAAGCAGTTGAATGAAATAGAAATAAATGATTCTAACTGAATAGCAAAGTAATAACTACCATACTAAGAAAGTAATAAATTCAAGTAGCTTTTACTTGAATAATTACTTTACTAATGAACATGCTAATTAGTTGAAATACTTAACTCACATAATGTTATTCATAAAATACATACTTGGATCTATTTTGAAATCCAAAACAGCTACACAAATATGAGCTTTTTTTTAACAGGTTTGTTGGTGGTGGTTTTATTGGTGTGGTCATTCTGAAACTAATTTCTTTATCATGGGAAAAAAATCCAATGAGAAAATATATAGATATTGTTGGGAAAAGGGAGATAAAAACATGGAATAGTACATTGTGGAAGAACACTGGAATGTTGGGTTTTATTTTATTTTACTTTATTTTTTGTTGGGTTTTATTTAAAAGTATCAGTATGACCCTGTTACTTACACACACACACACACACACACACACACACACACACACTTAATATATTCTTCAAGCAGAACACATATTCATCCATGTTGAATCCATCTAACTATTCTATGTATTTTGGGGGGGGGGGACCTGTGTGGCTTAGTCATTAAACATCTGCCTTTGGCTCAGGTCATGATACCAGGGTCCTGGAATTGAGCCCTATATTGGGCTCCCTGCTCATCAGGAAGCCTGCTTCTCCTTCTCCCACTACCCCTGCTTGGGTTCCCTTTCTAGCTGTCTCTCTCTCTCTCTGTCAAATAAATAAAATCTTTATAAATAAATAAATAAATAAATAAATAAATAAAACTAGATATTTTTTTCTCTTGGTTAAAAGATATCATTATATCTTTTTGTGTAGTTAATACCCAGATTATGACTTCTATGTACCATTCATTGCACACTTATTAAAAACTGGATGTCTTAAAAATATGGCTTATTTTGGGTCTGAAACAGAAAAGTACAGAGTGAGGCTGGAACATTGTCATGCCAGAAAGCAAAGGAGTGCTCAAAGATTAGTGATAAGGCAAGAGGTTGAACGCTACAGATATTACGTATACTCGGAGATGTTTTGACCTTATTTGGGATATATATCACCAATAAGAAAAATATAGAATAACATGTTGAATTTTAAAAATAAAAGCATGGATCCATAGTGACACAGGAGGTTAAAGAAGAAAGAGGGGCACCTGGGTGGTTCATTTGGTTGAATGTCCAACTCTTGTTCCTGCTCAGGTCCTGATCTCTGGGTTGTGAGATCTACCCCAACATTGGGCTCCATGCCAGTGCAGAGTCTACTTATGATTTCCCTTCCTCCCTCTGCTCCTCCCCCTTCTAAAAATAAATAAATCTTAAAAAAAATAAAATAAAATAAAAATGGGGTAGGTGGCTTTATTTTTAAAAGAATAATGCAAAACAGGTAGCTTGGACTTTTCAAAAGATTCAATCTGAAAGAAGAGGGGGGAGGTCAGATCAACTATTCTAAATGAGAGTAGACTAAAATGGCATAATCATCCAGTGCAACATATGAACTTTGTGTCTTGGCTTAAAAAGATAAATATAACAAATGTTTATATGACTACTGATAAAATTTAAAGATAGGCTGTGCATTGGTTTAGATTAATTTTCCTCAGGTATGGTAATGGTGTTGAGATCATATATTCTTGAGGGAGACATGCTAAAGTATCATGAAAATCTCCTTTAGGTTGTTTGACAAACAGTTGTGTTTTTATATGTGTGTGGAGAAAGAGATAGAGATGAAGCAGATATGGCAAGAGGTTGAGTTTGTGAATCTAAATGAGGATTATTCAGGTCTTTCTTATACTGATCTTTCCATTTTTCTTCAAGATTGAAATTCTTAGAATTAAAAATCATAATTGCCATATGCCCGAATGTGAAATCAGATTAAGTATTATGGAGGAATAACATAAAGGAGGATACAGAAGTCTGTCCTCATGTCATATAAATAACGATAAAAGATTCAAAGGAAAATGGAATCTTAAACTATTTTGAAGGAATGACAGGCTACAGAAGATGGGAAATTAGTTAAACAGACCTCTTGCCAACAAGTAAGAGAAACCCATATGTAGTAGAATAGTATCTTTAGTGAGCTGAGAGGCTTAAAATTCTAGTCCCAGTAATATATCTTTAATTAGCAAAGGTAAAAGAAGATATTGCTAAATGTGTACGCTGAGATAAACTAAAAGAAAAAAAAATTTCTAAGATTATTTATTTATTTATATGACAGAGAGAGAGAGAGAGCATAAGTAGGCAGAGCGAGAGGGAGAAGCAGGCTCTCCACTGATTGGAAGCCCAATGGGGGACTCAGTCCCAGGATGCTGGAATCATCACCTGAGCCAAAGGCAGCCACTTAACCGACTGAGCCACCCAGGTGCCCCGAGAAAAAACATTTTAATAAAAGAAATTCTAAAGGTATAAGGTTTAGGCAGAATAAAATATTATCATATAGGAAGGAAAGATGCAAGAAGAAATTATTTGCAATTTTATTGTTAAATATGTGGTTAAACTAAAAATAAATGATGCCTATATAAAGCAATAATAATTTGATATCTTGTCAAGAGAAAGAAATCTTAGAACTTACAAACCAAAAACTTGATTACAAAATCACCTTTTGGAATGTGAGTAGAGTTGTAGTAGACAATAGTTTTTGTATGGTTTGGGAAGGGGTAACTTAATTATCCTTAAATTCATTAAGTTAGGTTAAAATAACTACTAAAAAGATAGACATAAAGCACAAAAATCTGAAACTAGAGGAGAAAAACAGAATAAGGAAACAAGAGGCATTCTCAATGGGGAAAAACTGAGCTTTTCCACTAAGGTCAAGAAGAGGGCAAGGATGTCCACTATTACCACTGCTGTTCAACATAGTACTAGAAGTCTTCACCTTAGCAATCAGATAATAAAAGGAAATAAAAGGCAACCAAATCGACAAAGAAGTCAAACTCAGACTCTTTGCAGATTACATGCTGCTTTATGTGGAAAATTCAAAGGACTCCACCCCAAAATTGCTAGAACTCATACAGGAATTCAGCAAAGTGGTAAGAAAGAAAATCAATGCACAGTAATCAGTTGCATTTCTATACATTAACAATGAGACAGGAGAAAGAGAAATTAAGGAGTCGATCGTATTTACAATTGCACCCAAAACCATAAGATACCTAGGAATAAACCTAACCAAAGAGGCAAAGGATCTGTACTCAGAAAACTATAATGCTCATGAAAGATACTGATAAAGACACACAAAAAATGGAAAAAATATTCCATGCTCATGGATTGAAAGAACAAATATTTTTTAAAATGCCTGTGCTACCTAGAAAAATCTACATATTTAATGCAATCCTTACCAAAATACCATCCACTTTTTTCACATAGCTGGAACAAATCCTAGAATTTGTATGGAACCAGAAAAGACCCCAAATAGCCAAAGAATGTTGGAAAAGAAAAGAAAAATGGGTGCCACTCCAATTCCAGATTGCAAGCTCTTTTACAAAGCTGTAATCATCAGCATGTTACTGGCACAAAAGCAGACACATAGATCAGTGGAACAGAATAGAGAACCCAGAAATGGACCCTCAACTCTATGGTCAACTAATCTTCGACAAAGCAGAAAAGAATATCCAGTGGAAAAAAGACAATCTCTTCAACAAATGGTGTTGGGAAAATTAGACAGCCATGTGTAGAAGAATAAACCTGGAATATTTTCTTACACCACACACAAAAATTGACTCAAAATTGATGAAAGACCTAAATGTGAGACAGGAGTCCATCAAAATCCTGGAGAAGAACGGAGGCAACAACCTCTTTGACCTTGGCTGCAGCAACTTACTGTTAGACATGTCTACATAGGCAAGGGAAACAAAGGTAAACATGAACTATTGGGACTTCGCCATGATCAAAAGCTTTTGCACAGCAAAGGAAATAGTCAACAAAACCAATAGGCAACCGACAGAATGGGAGAAGATATTTGCAAATGACATCAGATAGAGGGCTAGTATCCAAAATCTGTGAAGAACTTATCAAACTCAACACCCAAAGAACAAATAATCCAATCAAGAAATATGCAGACATATGAACAGATATTTCTGCAAAGAACATCCAAATGGCCAAAAGACACATGAAAAAGTGCTCCACATCACTCAGCAAAAGGGAAATACGAATTAAAACCACAGTAAGATACCACCTCACATCAGTCAGAACAGCTAAAATTAAAAAGTCAGGAAATGACAGAGGTTGGTGAGAATGTGGAGAAAAGGGAACCCTCCTACACTGTTGGTGGGAATGCAAACTGGTGCAGCCACTCTGGAAAACAATATGGAGATTCCTCAAAAAGTTGAAAATAGAGCTACCCTATGACCCAGCAATTGCATTCCTCAGTATTTACCCCAAAGATAGTAATTTGAAGGGGCACGTGCATTCCAATGTTTATAACATCAGTGTCCACAAAAGCCAAACTGTGGAAGGAACCCAGATATCCATCAACAGGTGAATGGATAAGAAGAAATGGTACACACACACACACACACACACACACTGGAATAGTATGTATCCATCAAAAAATGAAATATTGCCATTTGCAATGACATGGATGGAACTGAAGTATAATGCTAAGCAAAATAACTCAATCAGAGAAAGATAATTATCATATGATCTTAATGATTCATGGAATTTAGGAAATGAAACAATGGGTCAACAGGGAAGAGAAGAAAAAAAGTGAAACAAGAAGAAACCAGAGAAGGAGACAAACATTAAGAGATTCTTAATCATAGGAAACAAACTGAGGGTTGCCAGAGGGGAGGTGGGTAGAGGGGATCGGGTAACTGAGTGATGGACATTAAGGAGGGCATGTGATATCATGAACACTGTGTGTTATAGAAGACAGATGAATCACAGACTGCACCTTTGAAACCAATAATAGATTACTAGTTAATTAATTGAATTTAAATAAAAAATGTTAAAAAAAAATAAAGCAAGAGGCAGACAGTCGAGCCTTGGGAAATGTGAAAAATGTAGTCATAGAGGAAGATGGGGCAGCAATGCCAGGAAGAGCATGGAGTTGAGAAGAACCAAGGACGTGAATCACTGGGGGTGGGGGGGAGGGGGTCCCAAGACCTGACGAATTCTAGCAGCTCCAAATTATAAGTAAAGCTTATTTAATGGAATTGAAGTGAAAAATATTACTGAATTTACTAGCAAGTCCCCAAATAGAACACATTTCATAGGCATGAGACTGATGAAATTCCCTTTTCTTGGGGGAGAGGAGGTCCATACTATTTATCCAAGGCAGGTCTATATAGTTTTCACCAACTGATATTACAAGTAATGATGTTGGTCAGAACAAACTTGAGTGAAGTCCAGTTAAGCCTGATGGTTACAAGTCTGTGACCTCTAGTAAGATTCTTGTGACCATGGCATATGTTGGTATAATTCAAATGTAAGCAGAGTGAAGACATTGAATCACAGTAAAATGAGAGTGGCGTATAGGATGGTAGCCAGAAATCTGATTCCATATGAGGTTTAAAAGAAAATCCGAGGGTTAATAGAGTCTTTGGAATGCAAAGATCACTCTTCGTCTGAATAAGGCTTATGAAAATCACTGACATATATATAGTTTCATATGCATCTGTGGTTCTGCCTAATTTTAATGGGTACTGCTTTGTGATTGTTTGGAAAGAAAAGTATCATGAGACTTTGAAATCTATCAGTTGATTGCACATTTCTTGTTCAGTCAAAACTTACTCAGAATTCTAAGTGTACATTGACTAAGACTGCTTGAAGGGTTGGTAATGGGTGATTTAATTCTCTGATATTATATGTGATTGCAATCTGGAAGGCTGAACTCTTTTGGTGATGGCCAACCATGCAGTAAGAAGGTTAACACAATTTGCAATGGTAATCGTTCCTTCATCTATATATTTCAATCAGCCTTGGCATTTATCTCCAAGGACAGACCCAAGTGCCTGTAAACCAGAATTCTTCAGGAGACAGAACTGGCTTTTTTATTCTCTTAATTCTTAGACTCTAGGTCAAAATATCTGGTGAAAGTTTCATGGCTAAAATATCAATATTGATTTCTGGGGATAAAAGAGGAACACCTGGAGGTTTCTGTATATTTTCCCCACAGGTCACTCAAAATAACCTGGTGCGCAATTTTTAAAAATAGATTAGGTCTCAACTGTCATTGGGTTTTCTTTTGATATCACCCTGTGGATTATAAGATATGAAGAGTCTGCACTGAGAGTTGAGTTGGTTTATTAAGTGCATACATTTGATTTTAGTCAACAAAACAGAGCCACTTAAATCCTGTGGGCATAGGGATTTATTATAGGAACTAGACTTTACACAAAAATGGGAGCAGCAGATGAAATGAAAGTCCTTAATGGGGAGTGGGAGGATTGGGAAAAGAATCCCTAATAGGTTTTCTGAAAATTTGGCTCAGTTAGGTAGGTGAGAGCTTGCAGGGAAATGCAAGAAACCAAACACATCTACTACCGGAGTGGAACTACAGAAAGGGAACTTGAGATGAGAGTTCTAAGAAAATGCTGCCTTTGGAAACCCCCACCTCTGCGGATCCATATCTATGTACTCAGTGATGGGTCTGGGGCTGTCACTAGTCATCCGGACCAGCAACTGGAAAGATGTGTAGGATTCAAGGAAGAGAAGACTGAGAAGAAGCCAAGGCATGCCATGCACCTGTGTCTGTCCATCCATGTGTCCTTTCTTATATGACTTTCTGAAAGTAGTGACTTCTTTTTCTCTTCTACTTTTCATATGTAACACGTTTCTCTTCTCTACCTTGGAACAGTATGGAAAGGGGTATCTGGGAAATGTAATGCCCAGTATTAGGCTGATGTAACACAACCCACCTTCTCTGCTGAGAAGCTGATGAATTTTCATGTAACTTAGGACAATTAGGAGTCCAAAAAGCAGAAGGCAACCTAGGAAGAAAGAGGCAAATGATAGTAGTAAGGAAATAAGTCAGGTGCGGTATATAAAAAATTGTCATCTGGAAGGGGGCAGACACAGGAAAAGAAAAAAAGAAAAAAAAAAGGCTCCTGAGAAGTGGCTTCTGTCCTGTTGTTCTATGCCATGCCAGCATGTAGGAGGTCAAGAGTCAGATGTTTGTGGTGGGAACCAGAATTAGAGCAAGGCTTAACTGTGAAATGACAGAGGGTCATAGACAAATGAAACAACAAATTTCTTGTTGTTTTCTTTTTTCTCCAAATATAATTAACAGGAAATTAATTTTAGCAAATTTTGAGGGGCTTGTTAAAAATACAAATTTCTGGAACTTCCTTTGTAGACCTAGGAATCAGAATCTCTGAGGTTCAGACTCAGGAATCTGCATTTTTAAAAAGTTTCTTTCTTTCTTTCTATTCATTCAAGCTTTGCGCAGTGGCAGTATCGTAGCCAATGAGGTTTATCCGAGGCGCGATTATTGCTAATTGAAAACTTTCTATTCATTCATTCATTCACTTATGATCAAGAGAGGGAGAGAAAGAGAGAGTGAGGAGAGAAGCAGAGGGGAAGGGAGAAAGAGATAGAAATAATTTCAGGTAGGCTCCTTGCTGAGCAGGGAGGCAGATGCAGCTCTGATCCCATGACCCTGAGATCATGATTTGAGCCAAAACCAAGTGTTTGAGGCTTAACTGTGACTGAGCCACAGAGGCACTCCAGGAATCTGCATTTTTTTAAAAGATTTTATTTATTTATTAGAGATAGAACTTGCACATGAGCAGGGAGAGGGAGAAGCAGACTCCCTGCAGGGATACCCTCCGCCGCCGCAACCCTGCTGAGTCAGGGCTCCATCCCAAGACCCTGAGGTCAGAACCTGAATGAAGGCAAAAGCTTAACCCGCTGAGCCACCAGGCACCCCAGGGATCTACAGTTTTAACAGGATTCTCAGCTGGTTCTTCTGTACAGTGACATTTGGAAATTTCCAACTTTTGGAGTGGCTGTTATATGCCAACTTCATGTCGGGTCCTCTTAGACATTGCTGTATTTCAGCACCGACGAATCCAAAGATTGTGTTCAAGAGATGAAGGAAAAAATGAAAATTAAGAAAAGAAGAAAAGAGAAAGGAAAAAGAAAAAAAAACCTAATAGATCTTGCTGTCTTTTAAAAAAAGAGAAAATAAAGGGTAGACATGACAAATTATTCATGTCACATATCTGTAAGTGACCAGGTCCATATTCTAATTTAGATGTGTTTGGTTCCAAAGTGTATCCTTGGGCTATTGAGTATGGTTAAAAAACAAACCACATACACACACACACACACACACAAGCTTGCTGAATTACTCACATAAATACCAAACAAATATTAGTGAGACTTCTCAGGGAAGGAAAAGTAATACTCATCTCCCATGAAGTTAAACCTGCATCTTCCATTAAACTAAGGATTAAAAATAAATAAATAAATAAATTCCTGGAGGCTGAGACCCTCTCTCTAAAATAAGCAAAAAAGTAATGCATAAAGTAAGGGCCTGAGAAAAATCCCTCCCAAGAAAGTGAAGATTCACATTTGTCCTATTTTCTGCTCACTTCCTCCTTCGCTGGGGACCCACCATACACACCAAACAAGTTCTTTGTATGACTTTTCCCTTCTATGTGTGTCCTTAGCATATTGAGAACTTACATTTCTTCTCAGAGGTTAAAAATTAAAAAAAGAAAAAAATCTTTGGCTTGTTTAGTTGGTATTAATTTTATAGTTAATAAACCCTAAATTTTGAAAGCAATAGTGTGGACCCAGGGTGGCTAAGTTATTTAATTGTATTTTTGAAGGACGAGGTAAGTGAGTGAGCTGTGGAGTCAGATTACAGCCTTGGAGGTGAGCCTCACTGTAGCAGCTGAATTGTGACCCAGCTCTGCTGGGAAGGATCCTGGGGATGGCTACATTGCTGGGTACCTTTCTAGCAATCAGAGCTGGCTCCGTTGGTTCCAGTTGCCTTGGGTATTAGATAATTCTTGTGTATGAAAGATGATTTTGTAGGAGCTGGTGTTTATATAAGGATATCACAAACATTAATTTATAAAATACAAAGTTTCAGACCCTCAGCCTCAATTTTATTTTATTAGCTATCCATTCACCATATGATGGTTCAAGCTATCTTTCTTCCCATATGTTGCTGAATTCCTTCTAAGACCAACCAGATATAAATAATAAAATGGCTTTGAAAATCTGTAGAGTAATATGTATGATACGATGTACATACAGCTCATGGGAAGCACCCTTACTTATATCAGCAATAAGTTTTTTGGTTCCAGTATCTGAAGTTTGGAAGCTTTGGTCTCCTAAATGATCTCCCTATGTTCTGTTGGCTTCCTCGAGTGTCTGTTGGCTACTAGAGTGACTGAGGTCCTGTCTTTCCCTTACAATAAGAGTCTGTCATTGTAATGTTTGCCTGCACTTCATGGTCCTGCATGACTTGTCCTTACGTGTTTTTCCAGGCCCCGTATCCTAACAGTGTTCTTTTACTTCTCTCCGTTCTGCACCATGGAATTGCTTTCCAGTCATCAGATGCACCCAACTCATTCTCCTTTGACTTTACTCTTCCCATTTAGTTCACATGTTACCTCTTCAGAGAAACCTCTTTAAAACAGCCTAAATCAATTAGCCCAGACTTTTGTTCCTCTACCATTATTCTGTTTTGTTTTCTTTTTTCTTTTTTTTAAAGATTTTATTTATTTATTTGACAGAGAGAGAGATCACAAGTAGGCAGAGAGGCAGAGGGGGAAAGCAGGCTCCCCACTGAGTGGAGAGCCTGATGCGGGACTCAATCCCAGGACCCTGAGATCATGACCTGAGCCGAAGGTAGAGGCTGAACCCACTGAGCCACCCAGGCACCCCTGTTTTATTTTCTTTATAGCACTTGCCACTGTCTGAATTTATTTACTGATGTGTGTGTTTATTATTTGTTTCCAGATACTAAAGTGCAAACTCAGTAAGGGTAGTAATAATTTTGTCATGTATCCCTAGTTCCTAGAAGAGTGTGTGTCATATGCTGGGTTCATCGCATGTGTTGAATAAGTGAATGAATAAATGGGAGAGACTCACTTGTATGTGATAGGTTGGTAACTGGCCAGATTAAGGGAAATCATGGGGTATGAATGGCTCCAAAGAAGACCCTTTTTTATGTCATTTCATATATCAGAGTCTTACAAAATATCATGCTTTTCAGCCACAGCGTCTAAAATAATGGAACAGTGTACTAGCTGGCCTTGGAACAAACTTCTCCCTTAGGCAGATGGAGTAATGAGCAGAACACTCAAGAAGAATTTAAGTTGATCATTTAAACAAAAATTCTCTTCAACACACACAGAAAGGATGGGTCGGCATTAATTTCTAAGTCATTGGATTTGCAGTGCTTAGATAATTATAAATACATTATTTGCTTGTTGTATATTACTATAATTCTAGTCCAAATTCGGTTTCTCTTTTCAACAAGGGTTTAAATTTAAATAGAAATGGAGTAATGCCTCACAAATACAATCTGATGATATTTAACAGATAAGATACTGTGATGTTTAATTTTATGTGTCAACTTGGCGGGACCACATTGTCCAAATATTTGGTCAAACATTATTCTGGATATTTCTGTGAAGGTTCGTTTTATTTATTTATTTATTTTGTTTATTTTTCTCAATAAGGTTAATATTTAAATCAGTAGACTTTGAGAAAGCAGATTATCCTCCATAATGTGAGTGGTCCTCACCCAATTTGTTGAAGGCCATAATAGAAAAAAGACTTCCTGGAGACAGAAGGAACTCTGCCAACAGACTGTTTTTGAACTCAAACTGCTTCTTTTCTCTGAGTCCCCATATTGCCAGTCTACTCCATCAGATTTTGGATTTGCCAATTTTTCATAATCCTATGAACTGATTCTTTAAAATAAATCTCTCCAGATAGATATGTAGATTGATCCAGTGATTAATTTTTGAGTTTCTGTTTCTCTGGCAGATCCTCACCTATATAGACATAATTCAGATTATAGATTTTAAATACACTACTAAAAAATGTTTATATAATCTGTACAAATATTTATCTGGTTATTAATTTGATTAAATGTCATTGGCCCCATCTGTCACTTCTGAAGTTCTATCAGTAGATTACTACTAAGAATGAAGAAATAATAAGTAATTTCCCATGAAATATGACATCATTTAAATTATTTATACATTAAGAAAGAAAAATGAAAGAATGAACTCTACTTAGTTCATTTCTTCTGGTTTAACAATTAATGTCAGCCTTGGCCCTGTCAATAAAATTCTCTGGGGCCAAAAAAGAAAAAAAAAAAAAAAGTACAGCAAGTGTGACAACAGTAGTACTAGTGAAATTGCTACCTTAGTGGGTTCATCTTCAAGAAGTTCTTATAAGATGTACAACTCATTGCTAAAGTTGAAAGTTATGCTCAGCAGTTTTTCTTTTTAATTGCTCTAGACAGTCCACTGTGACATTGGCTACTTTGCCTGCATAGAGAGTTTAAAGAATTAAGTCACTGTACTTTATAGTTAACGGTATTGCTAATAAAGAACAGTAGCAGCATGCAAAATTGCAGAGACAGTAAAACTGAAGGCTCAAGGGCTCTATCTGTGCAGATTGTGGGATGCATATTCCACAGAAAGAAAGGAAAAAGGGAGGAAGGACTGCCCCATGATATGGTGGATGGACTCATGGCAAGAGGTAAGGTATCTAATTCTGAAATCTGGATGACATCTGGGTGGGGTGTGGTAGGGTCCATATGAGGTTATGTCAACAGAATTATTCTCCAAGTCCCTTTTTAAGTGACAAGAATTACTCATACTCTTGGTAACATTAAGTTTGCTTGAGATGTAGCTATGTTCAGCATACTTTTAGAAAGTTGATCACAGGGTTGTTGGTGTGTGTCTCCATGAAATGCTATCAGTACCATTCACAGTTTTTCTTTTTCTTTTTTTTTTTTTTTTTTTTTTTTTTTGTTAAGGTAACCCTTAATTTAACAAATACTTATGAATTCCTACTACATATCAGACCCTGATGGGCTTAGTCATTTATTTTGTGTGTGGTCACAATTATCTCAGGACAAGGCAAGTGATTTTCTAAGTACTCCTTTTGGACCATCTGGTGAAAACTGTAGTAGAAGTGCACTGAGAGACCCCTCATGTGGTTCCCGTGCTCATTCTTGTTGGTGTTCTTCTCTCATTGTCATAACTGTCAGAACAATCAGCATCTGGCTGGCCGGCCAGGTGAGTTGAATTTCCTTCTCTGCAATCCACTTAACATTTCTGAATTTAGTTGCACACTGTCCCCCAACTATGGTTAACCATCTTGGAAATTAGAAAAACTTAACCATGTCTAACGTATAGAAAATATTTTGTTTACACATTCATGGAATAGGAGTGTTTTTGTGGGGTAGAATTTAACAGCCAGTATTAGTCCTCATAATTTAATGCAGCTTATATAAATTATACCCACCAAAGATGTAATTATTTATGTTGAAACATAAACATGTCCAACAACATAATTGTGTTCTATGTTTCTTTGCAGTGGTGAACAAGACAAAGGAAAATTTATAGAGTTGTAAAGTCAGATTCCAAAGGCAACTTGCACAGAAACTTGCTTTTGGGGCGTATAACATTGCCTTCTGTTATTTTAAGAGTAGAACAGTGATACTGTGAAAAGTGTCCTGTACTTGGATCAGATGGGAAGCCAGGACACAGACTATTTTATTAAAAGGGTCCTGAGAACTGATAAATCCTTAATGTCCTAAACTCTTTTCCTCCTAGGCCAAGTCCAACCCCCAGATGTGTTTTGCTTTGTTTTATTATGTTTTAAAATGTTTGTATTAGTTACCAACATTGAAAATGATGAATTTTGACACAAAGATGGCAATCTTCAATTTATTTGGAAAATTGAGAAGACCTTATACACATTCCTGCATGACCATTATCTTGTTGAAGCTGAAAAATTGTATCCCCCTTCAGCTGAGTCCTGAGATCTTGGGAGTTTCACAGTCCCCACCAACCACTTTCTCTTTACATCACCTGCCTGGACTCTGTAATCATATGGATTTGTAAGCCCTTATTTAGCCTAAAGCTTTCAATTTCCTCCAAGTAAATATTTGAGTTATAAAGAGAAAATAATTTGCCTAAAATTGTGGGAAATGAAACTTATGTGTAAAAAGCCATCATACTATATGCCATTCTTCCTTACTGTAAAAAAAACTTTATATTGTGCCAGGTGCTATATGTCTAATTTAAAAAAACAAACAAACAAACAAACAAGAAAGCATAAAATCTTAAGTTTCCAGCCTGCCTTACAAAAGAGTTGGTCATATGACATACTGTGTTCCAATATTATATAAGCAGAAATATACTGGGGATTCCTTGGAAAGTTTTATCAGCTCTTTCTACTTCCTTTCTCCTATGTAAAATGTTAAAGTGACACTGGAACAGCCATAATGCAACAATATTTGAGACAAAGGGCATAATATAAATAACATAGTCAGGAAAGATAGTTTGAATATATTAAGCCATTGCAGTTGACTTTTGTTAAATGGACCAAATAGAACCCTAACTGATAACTGATAGATATACATGTTTTTCCTTTCCATCTCACACATGCACACATACATACAGGCGTGTTTTGCTCTCTTTCACTCTTCTATTTATTATTTTATTCAGTAGAGCAATAGAGAGTTGTTTAGTGATTGTTATAAGTCAATCATTGTACTGGCCCTGCTTCTGTCTGGGAGTAATGGAGACCAGACAGTGGCACATTGCTCCTAGGTCTCATATTCTTATGCTTATTAAGACCAAGAAAGTCAGACAAAAGAATATGTCCTCCTTGGGTCTTTAAGGATCCATCCAGTGGGACTATAAGCACTGTGAATGGAACACAGCCTGATTCTTCATAAAAGACTTAAGGACTTAACATATGAAGAATTCTATCATATATCTACAAAATTAAGAGATAAGGGAACAGAAGATAAAATTGATTCTTAGGAGGGCTGTGGTAATTCGATCAGTCCCATCTGCACTGTTATTAGTGCTGAAACACCAGTGGATGTAAGAGGTAATACCATTAAGACATAGGTGCGAGTATGTTTGTGTTTGTGTTTTCATGTGTGTGTGCATGTTTACTATATATTTACATGTTTCCTTTGCCTTCCTTGGCTGATAGGTAGGGAAAAATTGTGTGTGTGGCTCTACTGAAAGATTATGTTCAACCCAGTTTAGTATATTCTAGATCTTTGAGTGAATCTTATTCTCAAAATATTTCATGTTGGTAGGTTAAAAAAAGGTTTCAAATGAATTCTGAGAAAGTTGACAGCCTTGACCCTCAGTTTCCTCCTCTGGGTTGAAGATGTTGAGCTGTACCATTACTAAGTTCCATTTAGATCAAGCATTTTTAGAATTCTAGAAAATCACTTTCTGATGCATTTTTTCCCCTGCCACTGTGTGTGCATTGCTTGTACCTGGATGAGTCTCAACGGATGAGGGAGATCATTGGTATATAAATTAATCAGAAATGATAGGTTATGAATATGAAGTAAGGTATATTCCTTTTATAGTAACCATAAGAAATTATTCCTATTTCACTGAAATGAAGAAAAATCACTCACCTCACTCGAAATAGTAGAGATTTGTCGATATATTTGCAACTCCTTTGGGCTCTGGAACATGGACAGAAAGAAGGAAGAGAACACAGAAATATAAAAGCTTATCAGGACCTTTCTTTTACTTACCATGTAGCTGTCAGAGGAGGAGGACAGCTTCTCTCTTGGATATCACTGATTTAACGAGCATCCCTCTAGGCATTGTGCACAGAAATACATTCCTAATGGTAGAATTTCCGGCACTAAAGTAAGCAGTTGAGGATGAAATACTGGCACAAAAAAATCTTTCTAAACCCCTCCAAGTGGCAATACAATGGTTACACTCATCCATTAGTTCCTTATACAAACAATAACCAGTGACTAGTGTTTACCAGACACTGGGACTAAAACATTTTTATACAAGGCAAGATATTTCCTACAAGGAGTACAAATAATTAAAATGTAACAGGATAAATGCTGTATTAAAATAATGCGTGATAAAAAATAAATTCATGAACAGAAGACTGTGGTAACTTGGGTAAGGATGTGACTAAATACATCTAGTAAATACTCTGTGATTTTTATTTTGGGAAGAAGGAAGAATTTATTTCATACTATTACTTTATATGTCCAGAAGGATAGCAAGTAACTACCCCATCCCAGTACAGCGTACCAAGAGAGATAAACGTAATTTTTCACTTCAGGGACCAGAAGAAACACCAACCACAGCAAAAAGAAGGGTGAGCCTTTATGATTCCTTTATTTAAAAGCAATCCAAAGGAATGTTGTTCAACCTTAGATGTCCTTACTAATTTATATCAATTATACCAACATGGGAAGAAAGTAATGAGGATGTATAAAAGCGAGAGTAGAGAAGGAGTTCATAGATTAATGGAATAGAGATCTCAACCCAGTCGGAAAGCAAAGCAATAATTGAAATCAGATAGAGGATCCTCATCATTCATCTTTGTTCCTTCAGCACCTAGCAAAGGTAAAAGGAGCCAAGACTTAATAGATTAATGGAGTAGGGACACCAACCCAGTTGGAAAGCAAAGCAATAGTTGAGACCAGGCAGAGACGCTGACATAGGTGATTCTGTGTTGTGATTCTCCTAAAAATGTGCCTTTCCAGCATTGATGGGAAGGAAGGCATGGGGAGAAAATAGAGGAAACAGTGCAACAGCAAGAATGAGAGTATTAATGACAAAAAATAATGTACCTGGTCTTGCAGGGATTAGTGAATTAATATTTATAAATGACCCAAGTGCCTTGGTTAAACATTCAATATAAGTGAGAGGAGTTACTCTTATGTTACCTTCTCTAGTTCATTAACAACCAAAACGATTTATGGTCTTGCACAGGATTTAGCACTAGTCAACAAAGTAAAATGGAAGTTTATTCTGGAGAACATTCCATGGGTAATACTAATTTCATAATATACATTTTAGAAAGTATAGATTAAAATTTGCTATATTCACATTTTTGTGATTCGATCTTTTTTCTTCCTTCAAGGTACTCTTTATATAGAAACATGATACTTTTAGGATGCCATTGATCAATGTCCTATAAATATTTTCATTCCTTTATATTACCTTTTAAAATAAAGTTAAGCTGTTTTTAGAGTACTTTAAAATAATCTTTGGGGTTAACAATGTTCTGCTTTCAATGGGGAAAAAGAGAGTTAAATTTTACATTTAATTACCATGTGGATTTTTATGTGTTTTATACTATTTAATTAGAATGGAAATGTGCCCCATATTTTCAGAGTTGATTCTTCCTTAGTTTTTCATACTAACTCGAGGAGTAAGAAAATAAGTATACCTTCATTCTTCCTCCTGTGTACTTTTCTTATATTTGGCTTTTAACCAGCCACCAGACTTTGTTTCCATCTTTAATACCTATAAGGAAGGCTGGCTGTTGCTGAGGTTATCTGCCAAATATCAGATTTCCTCTACTTTGGAAGAGCTAAGAGCTAATTTTTATTCATGGTACGTCAAATATGTCAATTAAATTCTGGATTTGTTGGCAGAAAACAGACTTTCAAAAGAGTGTATGATATTTTCCATGTGGCCAGTACTAATTTGTTGGCACAAAGAATTTCTATCATATGAATGATACTCAATTTTCTCTTTGAAGGCCTCACTTTAAAAAAGAGATTTTAAATCAACAGATCTTAGTGATACAGAATTTCAGTCATTTGGGGGTTTGTGTATGTTTCAGTTAGGTACTCAAAAGTGCCTTTTATTCACTTTAGCTTGAATCTATGTGCTGCTGAAAGACTTCCTATTAATGTGATAATTTCAGGGAATGTTTTAAATTACTGAGTAACTTTTTGACATGACAACTTTTATCTCTATGATCTTGAAAAATCTGTGTCAAGATAAAGGTACCTTTTGTCATAGGGTAGTAAGGGAGCTAGTTATACACTTAGCATTCAATAAGGATAATTGTGTTTTTACTCTTTTCTGATAAATGAAGTGTTAATGTATAATCCTGGTTATGAGTATAACTTTTTCTGTTAATTTATTCTGCATATTGCTGTCAAAGTTCTTGGTTCTGTCGCTTATATTTTGCCATGTCACCGACCTGCTAGGGGCCAAAAAAAAAAAAAAAAGCAGAAATTCTTTCTACTGTTTGCAGATTTTTTTTTCCTTAGAATGACACAAGTTCCTTCATGTTGTGACTCCTATCTGGCTCCCCGGCCTCATCTACCCTCCTCTTTTCATGGGATTTTCTGCTCTAGCAATGTTGTTCAGGTTGACACACTCCCTGATCTCCCCTAGGAGACCATGCTTTTGCATATTGTCTTTCTCTCCTGGCAGCACTGAAAAAAGGGATGTGGGGGACAAAAAGAAGAAACAAAGAACTCCTGCTCATTTCTCAAGACTGACCTCAAAAGCCCCCTCCGATGCAGGCCTTCCCACACCACCTACCCCCAGACAGTTTTTCTCTACCATACCTTGTATTATCTTACCACCTACTCAATTCTTGTGGTATTGTTAAGTGTGTGAGAGTGTGTGTGCCTTTCTCCCATTCAGATGATTAGAAAGTTAAAGGAAGGGTCTGAGTCTTGTCTGTCTTTGTTAGAAGTAATTAGGGCTAAAACTTTTTTTTTTTTTGAAAGAAGGAATAAATGGAAACTACAAGTTTATATTTTAAAAAAAGACAACAAAACAAGCCAATACGGTAGAAATGGTTTACTCATCCCTATAGATATAATGGAAGTAGACATGGAAATTAGTCTTTCTACTTGTTAAATTGGAAGAAAATTAATGATCCTGAAAATTAAAGGTAGGGCATCACATTATAAGCTTTGTAAGAACATAACTGGGACCTTTCATTCCTTCTGTTGCCCTTCTTCTCCTTTCTACCCTGAATTCTCTTCTAAAATGGTTCACCCAAGTAGAAAG
Organism: Mustela nivalis; assembly: GCF_964662115.1. Lineage (NCBI taxonomy): Eukaryota > Metazoa > Chordata > Mammalia > Carnivora > Mustelidae > Mustela > Mustela nivalis. The sequence goes on along the minus strand of NC_139030.1, from coordinate 15,780,489 downwards.
TTAATCAATTTATATTAAGCAATTAGAAGAAGAAAAGTAATTTTCATTTTCAACCTAAAGAATTAGAAAAAGAGAATGAAACTGACTGATTTTTTAGGAAAGGCCTCTAAGATAATAGAGGCCAAAATGTTTCCCATAAATACCAAGATGAAAAGGTTGAATATGATGAAAACAATCATGAAGTAATATTAATGCTATCGGTCAGAGTGATCTAAATCTGCTACATCAACTTTGATCATACTATGTAAGGATTGGAAAGAGAGAGAAATGGCACATTATTACTGAAAATTTTACTTGTAAAAAGAATGAGCAAATAATTTTCATACATTATTCATGTATTCATCTATCTATCCATCTATTTATCTAGGCACTAGGATTCATTTTAAGGAATTGCCTCATTCAGTTGTGGATGCTGAGATGTCCAACACTGGCCATCAGCAAGCTGGAGACTCAGGGAGAGGCGATCATATAGTTCTAGTCAGAGTTCAAAGGCCTAGTACCAGGAAAACCAATAGTTTAAATTCCAATCTTTGCCTATTTCTAAAGGCAGGAGAAGACCCAATTCTCTCTTCTTCTGCCTTTTCTTCTATTCAGGTCTTCATTGGATTGGATGAGCAGGGCATACAGTGCCCAGATGGAGGAAGGCAGTCTGCTTCACTGAATCTATTGGCTCAAATGTTAATCTTTTCCAGAAACACCCACACAGTTACGCCCAGATTAATGTTTAACCAAATGACTGGGCCTCCCAGGGCCCAGTCAAGTTGACACATAAAACTAATCTTCACAATACCTTTCAAAGGAGGGAAATACTTGAAAATGAATTCTCAACATGAAGCCTAGAATCATACTTTACAAGGGACATGAGGAGGGGGAAAGGACAAAGGAGAATGGATTCCGGTCCATGCCTCACACATAGCAAAAAATACTTATTCAATGAGTAATTGAGGTCATCGATTAGTTAGAGATAGATATCCCAAATTTAGAATATACAGGCAATTCAAAGGAAAAGGTACAAAATAAAATTGAATGAAGATACAGTATAGGTAAAGCAGAAGGGAAATGATGTCTATCCAGTTAGCTCAAAGATTTAAGATAATTACAGTTGTAGGTATAGTGTTTAGGAACCAGAGAAAATGTAATGTAGAATTTATCTAATGCAAGTTAAAAAAAAGAAATAATTTTACAGACACACACGATGACTATGCCTAAGAAATATCAAGTTCTAGCTTCTCTTGTTGTACCCTATTTCAGTTTATCCTCATTAGTACCAGCAGTTTGCCTTTAAAACTGTAAGTCAAATTGCCATCCACATGCTCAAAAGTATCTTAGGGAATCCTCACTGTCTAAATGAAATTCAAACTACTTTGTATCCCATAAACACTCCTAACAATTTGCCTCGCTTTTCATCTCCAGTCTCATTTCTTGCCACTGCTCCCCGTATATGTGCTAAACTCTGTCTACAACTAAATTAGACTCCTTCTCTTCCCCCCCCCAAATGCCATCCTGTTTCCAGCTGATGAGCCCTAGTCCTTGAGAGGCGAGTTTATGTTGATAATGACAATAATAGAGATGATAATATCATGAGGGAAAGAGGAGAGTGATGGTTTTAACTCTCTTTTATTGATTATTTCTGGCCAACCCCTGTAGAGAATGTCTTAACTGCACTATTTTATTTAATTCTTATAACAAACCTGGGTTGTGTTATTCACAGTTTATTGTTGCAAAAATTATAGTGTAAAGAGAGTGAATGACTTATTCAAGGTCACTCACTCAATAATTTTCATTCAGTCTGAATACCAAAGTCACTCAGCAAACTACCAAAGTGGATGTTTCTCAGGACTCTTTTTATTAATAGTAAAATTTAGAAACTCATAAAGCCCTCCAGTATGTTCTTTTCATATTGTATCTAATTTTGTTAGAATTATTTACACATCAGTCTACTCAGTTTAATTTCCTTGAGTCTAGGAATGAATTCCATCCAGCCTGCTTCCCCCATGCCCTGCATGGTGTTCAGTTCATCATAAGCACTTTATAATCTTTTACTAACATAAACATAAAAAAGTTAAATTCTAAATTTACCCAAATGAAGGCCATAAAGCCAATAGTAAAAATTAGAAAGCAAATTGCCTTTGCTATATTAAATATTAGAATAGATAAAACCTTATTAAAATTCCCTTTTATGGCAATGTCAGTAGATATATGAACTGGATGAAAATAAGCACAAAATTTAATTATTTTTCTTAATTATTATTTAAGGAAAGTCTTTGAAAACAAAAGTACCAAAGGATATAAAAACCGAAAGATAAGGAAATGTACCAAATTGACAGCGATTGGCTGAGCAAACAGAACAATCTATAAATAATGGTTTTGGGGCTAGAGTTGTTCTTGTATCAGTCACAGAAAGCATGGAAATTAAGTAATTTAGTTTAAGTAATTTTGTCATAGGAAAACACCACATGCTTCTTCCTACTTTCTTCTTTTCAATGAATCCCTTGTATGGTTGTCTTTCAAAAGGTAGGATAATGGTCTTTATTGTTTATAGACCAATGGATATCTTTCAGTCCTAATGTGTATGCTCATTGTCACTGTTAAGACAGGAGAGGGCAAAGGAGATACAATAAATGTTAGCATGGACAAGATGATTTAGCTGATAGGCTCATCAGAGTAATAATCAGGGACAGAGAGAGCTGGCTCCCAACATCAATTCCCACGACTCTGACCTTTACAATGGATTTTTTAAGGAATTCAACTTCATTTTTCAGATTTTTAAAATATTCTGTATTTATTCTCTAATTTCCCCTATATCTTTCAGAATTTTTTTTTTTGTAAGTAATCTCTTCAAGTAAATAAATGGACAGCAATGAACGCATTTTTTTTGAGACTTTATCCTGTTGTAGTTATGTAAATGCATTTAACTGGAAGTAGAAATGGGTTGAAATTTAGACTGTTATTACTTTATATGTACTTTTTATATATAGTATATATTGCCTTTTTTGTACTACTTATAGTGTTCCAAATACACAACTTCTTTAAGTGTCTTCAATTATATGTATCTGGCCAAATAAGCATAGTAGAAAGTTCTGATTGAGATTCTGGGGCTTATATTTGAAAAACAAACAAATAAAAAATACCAAATAATTTGGTGCTCCTGTAATATGTATTCTTTATGTGTTATATGTTTTAAAAGCACTACTTAATAGTGCACATGTATCAGAATAAACTTTTTATTTTGCTTTAATCAAAGTATACCAATTTTTAGAAAAATTTTCACATCAAATACTATAAAAAGTAAATCATATTCTATAAATGGGGAACCTGTGAAAGTCACAATTTGTGCTTTATTCATTGATTATATTTATTTACATATTACCTACTCTATCCTCTTTCCTTCTACATGACTCTTTTGAGTTACTGGATCAGGTACATAGGCATCAATTATCAAGTCATATGGACCCTTGTCCTATTCCTCCTTTGTTAACTCCTTTAGTGTTCATGATAAAATTTCATATAATATAAAATATTATAATGAAGAAATTTTAAATGAACTGAAATGCCACCAGTTGAAGGGAACCCCTGTTATGTTTGGCATATATTCCTCAAGAACATACATAAGGGGCGCCTGTGTGGCTCAGTGGATTAAGCCTCTACCTTCAGCTCAGGTCATGGTCTCAGGGTGCTGGTATCAAGCCCTGCATCTGGCTCTCTGCTCAGTGAGGAGCCTTCTTCCTCCTCTCTCTCTGCTTGCCCCTTTGCTTACTTGTGATCTCTCTATCTCTGTGACAAATAAATAAATAAAATCTTTAAAAAAAATACGTAAGGTAGATATAAGCACGACTGCAATGTTGACATGCTTATTTGCCTTAAAAAATGTATCACTCCTTATAAAATATACAAAGTGTGTTTTTTTTTTTCCGTATAATTTGTCATGGCCATCTTTCCATGATAATATGGTAAATTTATCTTAAAATGTGTTTACTGAGCCTAGAAAATTAACATTTTTTTTGCTCCTCTTGTCATTAAAACATAATAATATATCAGAATTAAGTTTAGGGTAAACCTCTTACTTGTTTAGGAAATAGATATTTATATAAAGCCAGAAATAGAAGTGGAGAATAATGGCAGCAATAGATTCTCTCAGAAAATTGCATGTGAACTTAATTAATAGAAGGTGATAATAATGGTAGAACAAACTTCTCATGACTTTAAAACCAGTCATTTCAATATTAGGCACTCATATGTCAGGTTCAGTATTTATTGTAGCCCTTGAATCTGAAATCAAGAGTGCATTTCTTATAATTTATAAAACCTAGAAAATAGTTACTTTTCTTTAGTTCTTTTTTCAAGATATTTTTTTTATCTTTGCATGTTTTTCTCCTTTTTAATCTTATTCCTTCTCACTCAATTAAGTTCACTTGTTCTGCTTTATTATGCTGTGCCTTGAATTCCCAACAACAGTTCCAAAAAAGCTTCTTCAGAACTTAAATTAGTAATCTGAATGGTCAGGGATGATTATTTTTAGAAATTCTTGGTTTTTTTAACGTTGTTGAGTAATCTAAATGAACCTGAGGTATATAATTACAAGATTTTTTAAAATAAAAATGATATATATGCTTTAATTTGTATTAAGTGCTTCATATTTATGTTCTTTCCATATTAATGGCTACTGGAAATAAATAGTATCAAAATATTCTCTTAAAGGCTTAGAATATAGGCAACATGTTTCCCAAAATAGTATTTGAATCTGCATGTCTATAGAGAGCCCACCTCAAAGCAGAACATATATTCATGTTGCCCCTTTATCCTCTAATATTTAAGGCATTATGTGTGGTATCTAAATTGTTGTATGACTCCAAGATAATAAAACTAATCACATTATGTCTGACAGTGATACATTAGTCATTCTAGATAAATTGTATAAACTCTTTTTATAGGAAATAATTCACCCCTCCTGGATTACTGTGTTGTGTTTAGAAGTACATGCCTGAATACTGGCAATATTTGTCATTAAAGCTTAGTAAATGCAACAGCAAACTGAAAAAGACAACGATTGCGGTTTAAAATGAACATAATTATTACTAATTGATAAGCACTCTTCAGAGGTTTCTCTCCACTATTTTCTCATCATCTTTCTGCTGAAACTTGTAATGCTCTCAGGTTTGACCCATTCACTTGTCCTTTCTCTGCCCAAGTCTCTTACCCTGCCATGTTTCTTCACTGGACAACCTTTTTTTCTTAAAGATGGATTAGATGGATTAACATTTGTATGTCTCTCTCTCTCTCTTTATATTTATTTTACCTTGGCAGTGAACATTAGTTATGACTTGCTATATTTCACTCCCTAAAGTGTTAATATCATCTATAAATTATGACCCATGGTAGGCACTGGTTGTTATCAATCACCAGGGAGTAATTGATGCTGATTGAGTCAAATCAATGTGATGTTTGCAGAGCTATGACCTTGTCAGTTAACTTGGGTGCAACAAATCAATTAGATCTATAGGAACTGAATCTTAAAGATAACTGAGGGAGGTAGATTTCCATTAATTTAGAAAAACAAAAATGGCTTTATTTTTGACTAGTCCTTTTGTTATAACATGGGATAGTTTAAAAGCCCTGCAAAAAATCATTACTAATCTTTTTTTAATGTGGAATCACAGACTAAATGAAAGCTGCTGAGAATATTAAACATGAAAGAAAGCTTGTTCAACCTCCTGTTTTATAAATAAACTATATAAATGCAAGGACCAGAGAGAGGGAATTGTTCCAGGTAGTACAATGAGCCTTTAGCAAACCTGGGACCAGAATTCTTTTCCTGACCAGCTCCCATCCCACTTCCTACAGAAGCTTTTTCTTTTTCTGCACTGAAAGGGATTTGTGAAACATATTTAGAATTAAATCTATTTCCAGAAACCAAAAAGACAATAGAACAAATAAACGAAACTAGGAGCTGGTTCTTTGAAAGAATTAATAAAATTGATAAACCCCTGGCCCAACTTATCAAAAAGAAAAGAGAAAGGACCCAAATAAATAAAATCATGAATGAAAGAGGAGAGATCACAACTAACACCAAAGAAATACAAACTATTATAAGAACATACTATGAGCAACTCTACGCCAACAAATTTGACAATCTGGAAGAAATGGATGCATTCCTAGAAACATATAAACTACCACAACTGAACCAGGAAGAAGTAGAAAGCCTGAACAGACCCATAACCAGTAAGGATATTGAAACAGTCATTAAAGATCTCCAAACAAACAAAAGCCCAGGGCCAGATGGCTTCCCGGGGTATTCTACCAAACATTTAAAGAACTAATTCCTATTCTCCTGAAACTGTTCCAAAAAATAGAAATGGATGGAAAATTCCAAACTCATTTTATGAGGCCAGCATCACCTTGATCCCAAAACTAGACAAGGATTCCATCAGAAAAGAGAGCTATAGACCAATATCCTTGATGAACACAGATGCGAAAATTCTCACTAAAATACTAGCCAATAGGATTCAACAGTACATTAAAAGGATTATTCACCACGACCAAGTGGGATTTATTCCAGGGCTGCAAGGTTAGTTCAACATCCACAAATCAATTAATGTGATACAATACATCAATAAAAGAAAGAACAAGAACCATATGATACTCTCAATAGATGCTGAAAAAGCATTTGACAAAGTACAGCATCCCTTCCTGATCAAAACTCTTCAAAGTGTAGGGATAGGAGGCAAATACCTCAATATCATCAAAGCCATCTATGAAAAACCCACCGCAAGTATCATTCTCAATGGAGAAAAACTGAAAGCTTTTCTGCTAAGGTCACGAACACAGCAGGGATGTCCATTATCACCACTGCTATTCAACATAGTACTAGAAGTCCTAGCCTCAGCAATCAGACAACAAAAGGAAATTAAAGGCATCCAAATCGGCAAAGAAGAAGTCAAACTGTCACTCTTCGCAGATGATATGATACTATATGTGGAAAACCCAAAAGACTCCACTCCAAAACTGCTAGAACTTGTGCAGGAATTCAGTAAAGTGTCAGGATATAAAATCAATGCACAGAAATCAGTTGCATTTCTCTACACCAACAATAAGACAGAAGAAAGAGAAATTAAGGAGTCAATCCCATTTACAATTGCACCCCAAACCATAAGATACCTAGGGATAAACCTAACCAAAGAGACTAAGAATCTATACTCAGAAAACTATAACGTGCTCATGAAAGAAATAGAGGACGACACAAAGAAATGTAAAAATGTTCCATGCTCCTGGATTGGAAGAATAAATATTGTGAAAATGTCTATGCTACCTAAAGCAATATACACATTTAATGCAATTCCTATCAAAGTACCATCCATCTTTTTCAAAGAAATGGAACAAATAATTCTAAAATTTATATGAAACCAGAAAAGACCTCAAATAGCCAAAGGGATATTGAAAAAGAAAGCCAACATTGGTGGCATCACAATTCTGGACTTCAAGCTCTATTACAAAGCTGTCATCATCAAGACAGCATGGTACTGGCACAAAAACAGGCACATAGATCAATGGAACAGAATAGAAAGCCCAGAAATAGACCCTCAACTCTATGGTCAACTAATCTTCGACAAAGCAGGAAAGAATGTCCAGTGGGAAAAAGACAGCCTCTTCAATAAATGGTGCTGGGAAAATTTGACAGCCACATGCAGAAAAATGAAATTGGACCATTTCCTTACACCACACACAAAAATAGACTCAAAATGAATGAAGGACCTCAATGTGCGAAAGGAATCCATCAAAATCCTTGAGGAGAACACAGGCAGCAACCTCTTCGACCTCTGCCACAGCAACATCTTCCTAGGAACATTGCCAAAGGCAAGGGAAGCAAGGGCAAAAATGAACTATTGGGATTTCATCAAGATCAAAAGCTTTTGCACAGCAAAGGAAACAGTTAACAAAATCAAAAGACAACTGACAGAATGGGAGAAGATATTTGCAAACGACATATCAGATAAAGGACTAGTGTCCAGAATCTATAAAGAACTTAGCAAACTCAACACCCAAAGAACAAATAATCCAATCAAGAAATGGGCAGAGGACATGAACAGACATTTCTGCAAAGAAGACATCCAGATGGCCAACAGACACATGAAAAAGTGCTCCATATCACTCGGCATCAGGGAAATACAAATCAAAACCACAATGCGATATCACCTCACACCAGTCAGAATGGCTAAAATCAACAAGTCAGGAAATGACAGATGCTGGCGAGGATGCGGAGAAAGGGGAACCCTCCTCCACTGTTGGTGGGAATGCAAGCTGGTGCAGCCACTCTGGAAAACAGCATGGAGATACCTCAAAATGTTGAAAATAGAACTGCCCTATGACCCAGCAATTGCACTATTGGGTATTTACCCTAAAGATACAAACGTAGTGATCCAAAGGGGCACGTGCACCCGAATGTTTATAGCAGCAATGTCCACAATAGCCAAACTATGGAAAGAACCTAGATGTCCATCAACAGATGAATGGATCAAGAAGATGTGGTATATATACACAATGGAATACTATGCAGCCATCAAAAGAAATGAAATCTTGCCATTTGCGACAACATGGATGGAACTAGAGCGTATCATGCTTAGCGAAATAAGTCAAGCAGAGAAAGACAACTATCATATGATCTCCCTGATATGAGGAAGTGGTGATGCAACAAGGGGGCTTAAGTGGGTAGGCGAAGAATCAATGAAACAAGATGGGATTGGGAGGGAGAGAAACCATAAGTGACTCTTAATCTCACAAAACAAACTGAGGGTTGCTGGGGGGAGGGGGTTGGGAGAGGGGGGTGGGGTTATGGACATTGGGGAGGGTATGTGCTTTGGTGAGTGCTGTGAAGTGTGTAAACCTGGTGATTCACAGACCTGTACCCCTGGGGATAAAAATATATGTTTATAAAAAATAAAAAATTTAAAGAAAAAAAGAATTAAATCTATTTCCAATTAGTTTCAATATTCAAATAGAGTCCACTTTAATATACATCTGTAAAAAGCTGCAGTTCAACTAAGACCTCAAGACTACATTTTTGATATGGAAATAACCAAATTTTCATCATTTTGGTTGATATAGTCACAAATCTCTGGTTTGATTTAACCACATCCCTCACCCCCTGCAAATGTCTATGAATATGATGTTCAGATAGTACTTTCATAGCATGCATTTAAATGTAAGCTGATGGCTTTACTAATATAATAATTGTAATTATATGATAGGCTTTTATATGTCCACTGTACAGAGAAACTTCCAAAGATACTGAATCTTTGTCAGTTTGACATAAGGAATTCTGTCAGTAATATTACAAGAAAGAATCCATTAGTTCTCATTCATTTGCCAGTTCTATCAGCCCCAGGCCAGCTGCTTTCTGTTTTCACCCTTTAATTAATTAACTATATCCTAAGTGCTAAAAGCAATGAGTCATTTTAAGAATTTATTTATTTTCGTATGTCATCATTTCTAGTTTTGCCACTTTGTACTCACAAACAAGCCACAAATGGATTAATCATTATGTCATCTAAGGATATAAAAACATGCTATGGAAGTTCATTTAAGAAATAGATTCTCCTAGAATTTTATAATAGCTTCCATTTATTGAAGCCCTGCTAGGTAACTGTATACTGGCCATTTCCCCTATATCATTTCCAGTTTGTAACTGGCAACTACTTAAGGCTTATCTCATTGAAATCATTCCCTTTAGGTAATGAGAAACTGAGGTTCAGAAAACTTCAGCATATTGCCCAATGTTAAATGACTGGTGAGTGGAAAACCTGATGCTAGCTAGCTTTTGATCTCCGGATTCTGAAACTTAGTTTTCACCTCTACACCAGTCCAAAAATTTTATAGATCTGAGAGTTCAGAAGTAATAACTTTGGTCTTTTAAGTCCTCCTTAGCTTACAGAAATAGACTAAGGAAAAACCATGTCAGTAGATACTGTGACCATTCCTGAATGTCAGATTTCTTTATTAGTTTTTTCATAAAATATATATTTTTTTTACAAAATACTTTATTGCAAGTAGTTTGACACCAAACTACTGTTATGACTACTCACATTGCTTGAAATTGAACTTAAATAAATGCTAAAAGAAAATATGGTATGACAAATACCCCAGAATAAATAATGTCAACAAAATCTAACTCTCAGGTAGTTTTCTGGCCAGGTTTATAAATTGTGGCTCTCAGAGCAGAATGAGTACATGAGACCTCTTATTCAAAAAGCAGGCAGAAACTGTCATTAAAGTTACTAAAATATGTAACTTTTTTCCCTTCTTTTGTGCTTTATTTTTATCAACTTGTCATGGTGTTGGGTTTCATTATGGTTATTATTTAATGTTCTAAAGAAAAATTAAAATTTTAACTATTCGCATGAATTTTAGAGTTTGTACTGTATAATACCATTTTTTTGCATTTTTATCTTACCTATAGAACTGCTAAAATAATACAATTTATATTTCTTAGCTTGTATATGCATATGTATTTCTTTCTAGTTAGGCAATGGAAATATGGAATGAAATTAATTCAGCTGTTTTTGTTTTTCTTTTTCATATGTATATATTCTGACAACAATCTCTACCTTTAACTTGATGAGTAAGATAGGACTTAGAAGGTAAAGGAATTATGGGCTTTCCTCTTTCTCTTTCCTTCAGTGGCATTATTTTCAGTATAAATGGTTGACTAACACAGAGAGGTAACACTTGTAAAATGAATACAATATAGTCTCTTGATCATTCATGTTTCTCTCTTTATTCACATAAGCTCTAGTTCAGAGAACATGCTGTCTTGAGGGCTGTCAGCATCCTCTCCTTACTCAGTTTGTAAACACAACACACTTACCTTGTACTCAATTTGAGTATTACTGAACTTTAACACGTTATGGGTTTACCGGAGTTCTGTGCTTAGGAGGCAACATAAATACTGTACATGAACGGACGGCAAGCGATGCCGACATGCCTATTCTGCGTATCTCCTCTGTTCACATGCATTCTCTGCTGTCCTAGCAAACTTCAGTTACAAAACAAGGACTCAGAGATTGTTAAAAATGTCAAGATGGTAAAAACCAGGCACATACCCATGAAGCCAATTCAGGCAGTAGTACTTGCAGAGGTAAAAACATGCAATATCTTCAGAATACTTGCTATGTAAAGGGGAATTAAAGATTTCTATTCAGAATTGTTTCCCCCTATGTCTCTTTGAAATTTGAGAAATTTTAAAAGTCAGGAAACTGTTAAGAGAATATCTAGTGAATGAATCATAACATCATTTTATTGGTGACGCCAAAGCCCCTAATATAGATGGGAATTTCAGCTATATTGGTTTCAGCAGAAAACACCTGGGCATTAGAATAAGAAAATTTATACTATTATTTGCCAGTTCTGTAAACATGGGAAATTATATAACCTCATTTATAAATGGGGATGATTGTGCCCATATCTTGGAGTTTTATTTGAACCAACTCTGATAATATAGAGGGTTCTAACCATGGTTCCCAGATAAATATGTGGAAGATAAATCAGAACTTGAGCAATATGTATTGGAGCCTTTGAAAGTACCACCAAAGATAACAACAGGTGAGAAGAAAAAAAAATCCAAGATTTCATGATGCATTGTTCAAAACTATGAGAAAAGAACCAGACCAAAGAAAGAACTATTCCAGCCAGAGAACATTGTTCAAGGGAAATCAGAAGTGCATTTAGAGATCTGTTTAGAGGGTAGTCCTAGATAGAGCAAGTGTCCCAGGAGACCCTCTCTCCTTTCTGTAGCCTCCATTAATCTTGTTTTTCCTTCAATCAGCGCCTTATACTGTATTATTTAATTTTGTATTTCTTATATCATTATGTACTCCAGATGTCTGTTTCTCATTTTCACAGCTACATTTCAGATTTCTTGGCCATAAAAAACCAACTCCGGTAACCTTGTTTGTTTTCTTCTTTACCTCCCCAGGGTGAAGCATAGTCAAAGTGAATTGCTTCTGAGTTGTTTGTCTTGTTTTTCCATTTCTGTGACCATATCCATTGTCATTATAAAATAAAGTAATACATCAAATATTTGGTTGTAAAATGAGAGGCTTAGGCTAAATGAAGTATGAAATTTTTTCTGGGTCCAAAATTTTAATATACAAATGTCTCTGGTACACAGAGCTTCCTTTAATGAAAATAAAGTATTTGGAGCTTTAAAAATCCAAGATTGCTTGTTTATGTAACCTCAATCCCTTGGAAGACAATCTTCAATTTATTTGAGGTCCAACAGCCTAATTGAAATTACCATCTTATCACAGGTCCTGTTATAATTCTTATTCTTATGCTTTCCTTTCACTTTCTCTGGTTTTATGTCTTTTTCTAATTTTATTTTCACAATTGCACTGCATGGATGTGTGATTTTTTTCCTACTTTGCTTTGCTGTAATCATGAGAGTCTTTGTTTATATTTGGAATTAATAGTCTACCCTATAAGAATATCCATTTTGTACCACATTTATAGACCCAGTTCTTGACTAATTATTGTGCTAACATGAGTTCTCGAACTGTTCTTAAGAAACAGGAAGTTTTCTGTGCCATCATATAAAAGCCAAAAATCATAATAATGAGAAATAAGTGGGTAATCAGTTAATGATTTATTTGCTATAGATCCTAACATTATTGTTTTACATGAAATGTTATGTTTCTATTGGCTGTGTATAAGATAACATAATTTGATTTTCTTCCCCTCATCTTTTGATAGGCCTTCCTATAGTTCCTGTATTTCAGTGTTCTCACCATGGGGTCTCAGAGTTGGGGTATAGGCATCTAACTTAGACCACCAAGAATTAACTTCAGTTCAGAATTATTCAGTATGAAAGAGAAGGCTTTCTGTGGTGTCTCTTAATTTTGCTAAGTTGGTGGTCACAGAAGCATTGGCTTTCACGGGCATCAATACCATATTCATGTTCCTACTACTGAAATGGATTCTGTGGAGAGAGGGAGATAGGAGTTTTCTACAGAGTTTTCTATACCAGCTGTGTGTGTGTGTGTGTGTGCGCGTGTGTGTGTTTTCATTTGTTTTTCCCACCAGCCAGTTTCATGCTATAGCTTTAAGTAATATTTCCAGAAGCTTAGCTCCCATCCTTGGTTCCCAACTCTTCTTGGAGACCCCTAATACCTTTGTAATACACATCTTTTAGGCTTAATTAGCTAAAATCCAATTCTGTCACTTGTACAAGAATTCTGATAGAGCTTTCCTTTGTTCAAATAATGGAGATGTAAACACAACTAAATATAACATGATATATGGAACACATCTAGGAACATGTCGGCGCCACTGCACCTTTGTGATAAACAGGATACTCCTGCTCCAGGTAGACACATTACGAGAAGTGTTACATGGAACATTTGCCTCCATGGCCACACTGCTGACAAGGGATCAGCAGGCTCTGTGATGAACAGTGCTTTCTTGGGTGAGGGGAAGGGGTGATTGGAGATGGGTACTAAGGAGGGAACTTCATGTAATGAACACTGCGTGTTACATGCAACTGATAAATAACTAAATTCTACCCCAGAACTAATAACACACCATATGATAGCTAACTTGAATTTAAATTTAAAAAAAAAAAAAAGCTGGTTTCTCGTCTGGTCAGACACAGCTCTGTACAGGAGGTTAGCCAACACAGAGTTTGGCTTTCAGTCTCCTGTCTCCTTTGTTTGTTTGTTTGTTTGTTTGCTTGTTTTCTTTTTGTGTAGAGAATAAGCTGCACAACCATATGAAATAGCTCTGATATAATCTATTTATATCTATACTTATATCTATATATAAAACACATGTATGTATGTATTTAGGTACATACATGCATTACATTGGTGATTATTAAGTTATTTTTTTAAGATTATTTATTTATTTATTTGACAGACAGAGGTCACAAGTAGGCAGAGGCAGGCAGAGAGAGAGAGAGGGAGAAGCAGGCTCCCTGCTGAGCAGAGAGCCTGATGTGGGACTCGATCCCAGGACCCTGGGATCGTGACCTGAGATTAAGGCAGAGGCTTTAACCCACTGAGCCACCCAGGTGCCCCTAAAATAAGTTATTTTAAGTTAAATTTAGTTAAATTGTTAGGTTTTACTGGGAGTGAAAAGTTTAAACGTATTAAGATACTTTGGAAATAATCTGAATTTACTAATTATTTGTTACTGAGAACATTTTTTTAATTTATAAAGCTGTTTAGTCCAAAGTGTATAATAAATGAAGTACAAAAATATACTGGAAACTTACAAAGCACAATAGTCAAAAGTGATATAAAATGTCAATTCCTGATTATTAATTTTTGGCTCATCTGCGGGGAAGGCTGTGACTTCTATTTAATCTCAGTAAAATCTGGATTATAATCCTGAAGTTTATTATTCTCACCACTAGCTGTTATGTATTTCGTAAATACAAGTAATATTAGTACTTTATCTGCATCTTTTGATGGTGTTAATCTTCTTACTACCACACTGAGGAAAAAAAATGAAGATAAAATGAGGGCCACTGGAGATTTCTCTGCTGGAGAAGGAAATGCTTAATTGCATGAAAAGCCTGGAAGCCTGTAGGTAGGATGTGAGAACGGAGAAATGGTCAGTGTTCTTACTGCTGACCCAGCTGCCTCCTGTGCTAATCTTCTTACTTGTTGTTTATCCGTTATCCTCGGAAGTTTGATACAGCACCATGAAGGCCAACACAGAGCTGTTTCCTCAAGAGCTATGTCGTAGAGCCGCCAACTATCTGTTCCTTTTATCCTAATCCAAAAAATGCTTTAACCCCATGGCTAAATCTGTGTTGTTCAGTGCAAAGCCACTAATCAATATATGGCCATTTAAAGTTAAATTAATGCTAAGTAAATGATAAGTTCAGTTCTTCAGCTGCCCTAGCCCCATTTCACATAGTCCATAGCCACCTGTGGCCTGCGGCCAGAGCAGATGGAACATTTTCATCCCTGCAGGACGTGCAGTTGACCATGCTGGCCTAAACACTTCCTTATAAATTGATATTCTTTTTTTTTTTTAATAATTTTTTAAATAATTTTTATTTTTTATAAACATATATTTTTATCCCCAGGGGTACAGGTCTGTGAATCACCAGGTTTACACACTTCACAGCACTCACCAAAGCACATACCCTCCCCAATGTCCATAATCCCACCCCCTTCTCCCAAACCCCCTCCCCCCAGCAACCCTCAGTTTGTTTCGTGAGATTATGAGTCACTTTTTTTTTTAAGATTTTATTTATTTATTTGACAGACAGAGATCACAAGTAGGCAGAGAGGCAGGCAGAGAGAGAGAGAGGAGGAAGCAGGTGTTCCGCGGAGCAGACAGTCCGATGCGGGGCTCGATTCCAGGACCCTGGTATCATGACCTGAGCTGAAGGCAGAGGCTTTAACCCACTGAGCCACCCAGGCGCCCCGAAATTGATTTTCACTTTTAACTTGTAGTTCCCTGGGATCTTTGCTTAAATTCTCCAGTGACATAATGAAATCCCAGTCCCATATTGATGGTGTCCTTCCCATTTAGGAGTTGATGCTGGGTAATTGGTAAGTAGTGTCTTGTAGAAGGAAGGGCAGCAGAGCCACATTTTCGTTTTTAACCCTTTTGATAAAGTCATACTTCGTTTTATCACAGTTTGTTTGATAACGTAGACTAATGACTGCATTTCATCAAATCTGACATCATCAATTGAAAGATGCACCATTATCTTGTGCTCCAGTAAGCTTGATCTTCTGTTTGTTTTGGCGTCCTCAAATTTTAGAGATGTTGAAATGTGAAAAAAGAACAGCACTGAGGTTTCTTGAAACAAGATAAAAAACGAAATCTTTATTTACAAAATCAGATCTTGTGATGGAGAGTAAGACAGTTCAGATACAGAAATCATTCTTGAAGTGTCTTAATGGATTAAGAGTTTTCTGAAATTATCTCTCTTTTCCTTTCTTCATCTATATCTGGCTTTATCTCAAATATCAAATACCTCATTTTTGGTTTGGGGTATTTTTTGGTCTTATTTAGATATAATTTAAATGCAAAAAACACCTGTCCTTTTTAATGTACAGGTCTACAAGTTTCAACAACTGCCTGTGGTTATGGACTCACCACTACAGTTAGGATATAGAATAGTGCCAACACACCAAAAAATTACCCCATGTTACTTGATACTAACTATTCTCTTTCATCTCATTTCATGGCAACTTTTAGGTGGTTTTTTGTGTCTACAGTTTTGTGTTTTCTAGAATATCATATAAATAGAAATAATGTAGCCTTTTAAATTTGGTCTCTTACTGTGCCTAATGCATTCGAGGCCCATGGATGTTGTTTGTTTCATTTTATTGGTGAATCTCATTGGATTGAATTGATATACCACAATTTATTCATGCATTTCTCCAGCTGAGGAACATTTGGGTAGTTTTAAGGTGTTGATGATTATCCAAAGAGCTAGTATAAACCTCTGGACCGAGATTTTAGTATGAACATAGATTTATATCTCACTTTGAGAAATACTTAAGAATGGGGATTGTTGAATCTTATGGTAAATATATAACTTTTAAAGAACTATGAAATCATTTTCTTAAGTGCCATTTGTTAATACCACCAAAAATGTTTAAAACTTCCCCTTACTCAATATAATCATGACTTGGTATCATATATATTGTCATTTGCCATTTCAGTTGTGTTAGTGGTATTTGAATTTTCCTAAAGACTCATCATCTTGAAATTTTTTTTTCATGTGCTCAATTTCTATCTATGTATTTTCTTTGGGTTAATGTTTATTCAAATATTCTTCCTTTTTTTTTTTTTTTTTTGGTTAGGAGAGTTAGTTTTATTATTTAATTATGTGTTCTTTATTTATTTTGGATACAGGTCCTTTATCAGATAAGATTTCAGATACTTTCTCCCAGTTTGTAGTTAACCATTTCATTTGATATAAATGCTTTTTTTTTTTAAATCAGACATTCCTTTTTAAAAAATTTTTAAAGGATTATTTATTTATTTATTTGACAGAGATCACAAGTAGGCAGAGAGGCAGGCAGAGAGAAAGGGGGAACCAGGCTCCCTGCTGAGCAGAGAGCCTGATGCAGGGCTCGTTCCCAGGACCCTGAGATCATGACCTGAGTGGAAGGCAGAGGCTTTAACCCACTGAGCCACCCAGGCACCCCCAGACATTCTTAATTTAAGTGAAATCCAGTTTAGTGTTCTGTTTTGTTTTGATTTATGCCTGGTGCTTCTGGCTTTCTAGCTAAGGAATTTTGCCTAGCCTAAAGTCACAAAGGTTTTTCTCCAGGCTTGTTTCCTTTTGGAACTTTTAGGTTTTACACTGAGGTCTAGGATTCATTCTTAGTTAATTTTTAATATATGATGCAAAAATAGTTAAAGGTTTGTTGTTTTATATGTAAATATCTAATTATTATAGCGCCTTTTGCTAAAAAGTCTGACTAATCTTTCTTCACTAAACCATTGACTTCCATGGAAACCTTGTTTGAAATTCACTATGTATACATGTTTCTAGAATTTATCTTATTCTGATATATCCATCATTTCTCTAATATATTAAGCTGACTACTATACCTTCATAAGAAATCTTGAAATCAGATTGTGTGAATAATCCTACTTTGCTCTTAAAAACGGTCTTGGTTTTTCTAAGTTTTGTTTTGGTTTATTTTGTTTGCAACTCATGTGTATTTTAGAATTAGTTCGTCAACATATTTTTAAATTTGCTGGAATTCCATTTGGAGTTGTGTTAGATCTGTAGATCAGTTTTGGGAGATTTGACATCTTAATTACATAGATGTTCCAATCTGTGAATACCATATTTGACAATATACTTGCATTGTATCATCATTGTGTAGTTTTAAGTATATAAATTCTGTATACCATTTTTAGATTGATATTTAAGTACTTCATAGTTTTGACACTATTATAAATGGTACTACTTTTTCAAAGTTAATTCCTAATTATTTATTGCTACTTTTTGACTCATTTTTTGCATTGACATTTTATCCTTTAATATCATTAATTTATTATCATTGTTTCATTTGTAAGTTTTGAAACTTATTGTAGTTTTTTTTAATTTTCTACATAAGCTGTTATGTCAATTGAGAATAGACATAGTTTTTATTTTTTTTCTATGAAGTATATATGTTGTTTCATTTTATTGTACTGGCTAGGAATTCCAGTTAATGTTCAAAAAGAACGGTGAGAATGGATTCTTTGCCTTGTTTCCAAGGGAATGAGCATTCAGTAGGCCACCATAAAGAATGACATTAGCTGTATGTTTTTGGTAATGCTATTTATCACATTGAGGATGTTTGACTCTAATTATAATTGTTCAGAGGTTTTAATCACAACTGGGTGTTGAATATAAAGTGATTTTTCTGCATCAATTAAAATATAATATATTTTGGGGGGCTCTTGATAATGTGAAATATAATACTTGATTTTCAAATAGTAAAGAAGTCTTGCATCTAGAATAAATTCTATTTGTCATTAGATATTCTCCTTTTAGAGGATATTTATTTGTTAGAATTTTTGTGGAGGCTTTTGTGCCTATGTTCATGAAGCATATCGGGCAGTTGTATCTACTTTAATATGTTCATCTGGTTTTGGTATTAAATAATACTGGCCTCATAAAGTGATTTAGGAAGTATTCTGTTCTGTCCTGTATTCTGATAATGTGTGTGTGGAGTTGGTATTCATTAATAGAGTTCACCAATGAAGTCATCTGGACCTGCAATTTTCTTTGTTTCAAATTCTTATTAGATATTAATTTAATTTCTTTAATACAAATAGTACTGTTTGCATAACCTATTTCATTTTAAGAAGATTTTGTAGTTTTGTAGCTCTCAAGAAATTTGTCCTTGCCATTTAGGTTATCAGATTTATAGACACAGAGCTGTACTAACTACCACCGATAAGGTAGTTAGTACCGTGTAATGGTTTGGTGATACTCTCCTTTTTATTTCTCTTATTTTTAGTTTTGTTTTCCCTTTTTTCTTTTGTCAGTCTTGTTATAAGATTATCAGTCTAATTGATTTTTGGAAAGAACATTTTTGGAAAGTGATTTTATTCTTTTTCCTTATTTTCATTGACTTTTGTTTCTTATCTTTGAGTATGCTGGTATTTAGTAGTGGTATTACAAACAAATGCACCTTTGTTGTTGAGTTGGCTATCTCTTATGCAACCTCAGGATAAGTTAATTTAATTGCTTTCTTAGTAACAAGTACATGTCAATGACTTAATACGGAGAACATGTCTAATTAGAAATAATACGGGCTGGGCGCCTGGGTGGCTCAGTGGGTTAAGCCGCTGCCTTCGGCTCGGGTCATGATCTCAGGGTCCTGGGATCGAGTCCTGCATCGGGCTCTCTGCTCAGCAGGGGGCCTGCTTCCCTTCCTCTCTATCTGCCTGCCTCTGTCTACTCGTGTTCTCTGTCAAATAAATAAATAAAATCTTAAAAAAAAAAAAAAAAGAAATAATACGGGCTAAGGAGGAATTTTGTAAGGAACGTTTTCTATCTCTTCATTCCATTCTAAGTCCTAATCTGGAACTCAGGTGTTAATCAGGAGTTCAAGGAGTCTAAACATCTCTAAGAATACCTGGAAAATTAACTTATCTCAGAATTGTATAATTAAAACCCAGTTCAGGATGACTAAATTAATTGACACTGTATAATGTAAACTCTAAGTAATCATAATTATTGCAAGCATTATATTCCCAAACAACAGAAGCAACAATAAAAGCACCTAATGTTTATTAAGCCCTGAAGATATACCAACTACTTCACAAACACTGTCTTAATTTTCATACATAATAAACTTATGGGATATGTCCCATTATCAACCTTGCTTTCCAGATATGGAACTTCAACCTTCCTCTATGCAGAATTCAGATGCAGTGGGTTGGAGTTCAGATGCAGTGGGTTGCTGAGACTAAATCCCAATAGCACATCAAGTGCCTTAACTCAGTCACTGAGCAAACAACTGTATTTCTTCTGTCCAGTCTTTGTCATCTAATTGTTCAGTGTCTTCTACCACTTCCCTGAATCACCATTCGATTTTATTCTAATCTATATCAGAACTATGGCACTATTTTTCTCATCTGTGGGTTCTTCTATTTCAGAAAATTGAAAGCCTCAATTAGGAATATTTCTAAGTTAAAGAAAATATAGCATCTTTTTAAATGGTATTTTTTAAAAAATGGTGATTTTCCTATGCCACTTAGTGTGTAATACCAGAGTAATATTTATTACTTTGCGCCTAGCATCTCTCTTTTTATGAGCCAGGAATGATTTTTCATAACTGTTTACTTCTGGACTCTGACCAGGACATAGCATTGGGAAGAGATTTTAAAGCCTTCTACTTTTGCTTCAAAGAATAACTTCCTTAGTGTAGTCTAAACTGAAAGGATGATTAATTTCACAGTAAGGGAGGAACACTCACTCTGAAGCCCTTTTTTCATATTCTGTAATGAAACGTTTCCAACCCCTGATTGTTCAATTGCTTTGGCTCCAAATAAAGGGAGTTTTGATAGAGCAGAAGAACACTTCCCAAACCTGCCCAACAATAAGGGTGACCTGAGGCACCCTGTAAAATATAGAATTCAGTGTCTCACCTCAAGTGATATCCTAGAGGGGGAGGGAAAGAATAATTTGGAGTCATAAAACAGTCAAAGTGTAAACTGGGCTTCTGGAATCAAGCAGAAATGGACACAAAAATAAAAAAAATAGATCTACATACTTCAATTTTTAAATAATTTTCTCTTGATCTTCTGATTTCTGTAAATCATATATAGTAACTCCCCTTTGCAAGTAGTTACATGTTTGTGGCATTTAGCTTTTAAGGGGATAAAAATCTACTCTTGAACCTGACACTCTGGTTTCTGCTTTTACGTGATGGTTTCTGGACATTGTCTTTGGCATTTTCAGTGTTCATTTGGTTTGGTTGAGCTTCAGGGCTGAAGATTTGGCCTCTTTCGGAAGATGTAACCAGGACAGCATGGACCACATGCCAGTCCACTTGAGTATACATGAAGTGTGTGAGATTGAATATCAATTTGTTATATATTTGAGGTGCATGCTGTCAGGAACTTTACAAATACAGATATCAGGGGGATTTTATGTTACTATGGGAGAAATCAACTTTCTTAAGGTATTAAATAACCATTAGAATAATTCCTTTGTAAAGTTCTATTGTGAGTTCTGTTTCCTTTTGGAAAAAATATATATGTATATTTCTCATCAGCTTAGTATTCAGGTCATTTTTCATAAGTAGCATATAAAAGAGAACATTAATCTTTATCAATGTCTGCTTGTATTTTTATCAAAAGGTCAGTTATTCTGAAATACTTCCAATGCATAACCCTTTCCTTTAATAAGAGTCTCTCTTTATTAACTCCTCCTATAGCTGCTCAACCTTTAAAAGAAAAGTACTGGTTTTCCTCAAAGATGTTATCACCTCCAGGAAACTAAGGCAAGCAATGTTATATCACTTGTCCAAGTCTGCACAGTAAAGGTTGGGCCAGACACACAATCCACACAAACACTTTCACACCCCACAAACAATGTTCACTACTACATTATCACACAGACTTAGATTAATGTGATGATGGAAGATATTAAATAAAAACATGAGCAAGGAAAAGGTGTTCATCACCAATCAAAATACTGGTGTTTTAGGAAATGACTCGAGTTTTCTTTTAAAGGTAATGAACAATAAAATTTCCATTCACAATATTGAATTCTCTTTTCAATTTAACTAGAATTTAATATAAAGATTGAGACTTGAATTTGATAATCAAGATTTAGAGTACATATATATTATAAAAAATTACTATAAAAATAATCATATGAAGTTTGTAATGTTGAGTTAGGGAAGCTTCTCTTGATGTACTACTAGGATCTAAAATAGGAAATAGGGGTGCCTGAGGTTAAGCCTCTGCCTTCAGCTCAGGTCATGATCTCAGGGTCCTGGGATCGAGCCTCGCATTGGGCTCTCTGCTCAGCAGGGAGCCTGCTTCCCGCCCCCACCTCCGCCTCTTTCTGCCTGCCTCTCTGCCTACTGTGATCTCTCTCTCTGTCAAATAAGTAAGTCTTTTAAAAAATTAGGAGATTTTAGAAATACTCGCATAAAGATTTTAAATTTTTCTATAGAAGATACATACAGTACAAAGGTAAACAGTTGAGTAAAATATTTGTTGAATTCATGAAAACAAAATTATAATTTACAATAAAAAGAACCTTTAGAAATCAACATAAAAAAAAGACATTAATAGCCTCATGGAACATACTTTGATAGATACAAATGAAACACAAAATATTAAAGCTATGACAAGATGATCAAACTAAATCATAATTTAATTACAACTTTAATGTTTTGTGTTTGTTTTTGTCTTTCAGACAATCCAAATCAGCACAATGGGTAACTTTTTTTTTTTTATTATGGCATGAAACAAACAAATGCTGGGGCGCCTGGGTGGCTCAGTTGGTTAAGTGTATGCCGTCAGCTCCGGGCATGATTTCAGGCTCCTGGGGTCCCATCCTATATCAGGTTCAGTGAGGAGCCTGCTTCTCCCTCTCCTACTCCCCCTGCTTGTGCTCTCTCAAATAAATAAAATCTTAAAAAAAAAAACCCACAAAAAAATAAATGTACAAGCATACACACACACACTTGTGTATCACATAGCAATATAGATTGTTTTCAGTCTTTCTAGATTTTGACTTGTTAATATGAATCAAAAAAACTTACTTCTGGGAATATATCCTAAGGAGATACATAAATGTGCAATGAAAATAATCTCAGATTTTGTATAATACATGAAAAATCTGATCATGTAACTATTAATATGCAATACTTATGTAAATTATCATACATTCTTAAAAAATATACTTACTGTAAGTTTAGTTACCATCTGTCACCATACAAAATTATTGTAATATTATTAACTATATTCCCTGTGCTGTAAATTATATCCCCATGACTTATTTATTTTATAACTGGAAGTTTGTACCTATTAATCCCATTCACCTCTTGTACCCACTTCCCATCCCTCCCCCTCTGGTAACCAGCAGTTACCTATGTCTATGATTTTTGGTGTAAATTATGTATATTAACTCCCCTTTGCAAGTAGTTACATGTTTGTGGCATTTTGAACATTTGTTTCAATTTTTAGATTATACATATAAGTGAAATCATACAGTATTTGTCTTGTTTCACTTAGCATAGCACCTACTAGGTCCTTCCATATTATCACAAGTGGCAAGATTTCATTCTTTTGTGGATGAGTAATATTTATAATATACATGTAATAATAGATATAATAAAATAAGATAAACCTATCTATCTATATCTTCTTTACCCATTCATCTACCCATGGACACCTAGTTTTCCTCCATATCTTAGATATTGTAAATAATGCCACAGTGATCAAAGGGATGCATATATATGTTCAAATTAGTATTTTAATTTTTCTCAAATACCCAGTCGTGGGACTGCCAGATTGGGGGTAGTTCTATTTTTAAATTTTTGAGGAACTTCCGTGCTATTTCCATAATAGGTACATCAATTTACATTCCCATCAATAGTGTATAGGAGCTCCCTTTTCTCCACATCCTTGCCAACACTTATTTTTTTTCCATTCTATTTTATTTTATTTCTTTTCAGTGTTCCAGAATTCATTGTTGATGCACCACATCCAGTGCTCCATGCAATAAGTGCCCTCCATAATACCCATCACCCCCCTCCCCTCCAAAACCCTCAGTTGCCAACACTTACTTTTAAAAGATTTCTTTATTTATTTGAGAGAGAGAGAGAGAGAGCAAGCCTAAGTGGGGAAGGAGCAGAGGGAAATGAAGATAGAGAAGCTCAAGCAGACCCCCACTGAGTACAGAGCTTGACATGCAGCTCCATCTGTGACCCTGAGACTATGACCAGAGCCAAAACCGAGTCAGACGCTTAACTGAGCCACCTAGACACCCCTTGTCCCTTGATAGTAATCAGTCTGGCAGGTGTGAGGTGATATCTCCTGGTGGTTTTGATTTGGATTTCCCTGATGATTAGTGATGTTGAGCATTTTTTTTCAGGTGCCTTTTTGCTGTCTATTTGTCTTCTATGGAAAAATGTATATTCAAGCCCTCTTTCCATTTTTAACATTTTTTTTTTTGGTCAGATACTGAATTGTGTAGCCTATTTATATATTTTGGATATTAACCCTTTATTGAACATATGATTTGTAATTACCTTCTCCTATTCAATAGGTTGCCTTTTCATTTTGTTGATGGTTTTCTTCACTGAAAGCTTTTTAGTTGAATATAATCTCATTTGTTTATTTTAGATTTTGTTGCCCTTGCCTGAGAAGATATGTCTTCCTGAACAAAGGGGTGAAAAATTTGCTAAGATTGATGTCAAAGTGTTTACTACCTGGGTTTTCTTCTAGGGTTTTATGGTTTCAGGTCTTACATTTAAATCTATAATATGAATTTCATTTTATAAATGGTGAAATACAATTGTTTAGTTTCATTCTTTTGCATGTAGCCCTCCAGTTTTCCCAACACCTTTTATTGAAGAGACTGTCTTTTCTCCATTTTATATTCTTGCCTCCTTTGCCATTACCATAGATTAATTGACCATATAGCTGTGGATTTATTTGTGAGCCATCTATTCTATTGTACTGATATATGTGCCTGTTTTGTGCAAGTGTAATACTATTTTAATTAGTACAGCTTTGTAGTATAGTTTGAAATCAGGGGCCATGATACTTCTAGCATTGTTTTACTTTCCCAAGGTTCCTTTGGCTCTTCAGGGTCTTTTGTGGTTCCTTACAAATTTTAGGATTCTTTGTTCTAGTTCTGTGAAAAATGCCATTGGTTTTTAAATGGGGATTACAATGAATTTGCAGATTGCTTTGGAGAATATGGACAGTTTAATAGCATTCTTCTAATCAGGAGTACAGTATATTCTTCCATTCATTTATATGATATTCAGTTTCTTTCTTAGGTGTCTTATAGTTTTCAGAGTACAGGTTTTTTTACCATCTGGTTAAAGTTACCCTTAAGGGTATTTTTTTTAATGCAATTATAAATGGGATTATTTTCTTAATTTCTCTTTCTGATAGCTGATTATTTATGTACAGAAATGCAGCCAGTTGGGCCACTTGGGTGGCTCAGTTGGTGAAGCATCTACCTTCAGGTCAGGTCATGATCTCAGGGTCCTGGGATTGAGGCCCGCATCAGGATCCCTACTCAGCAGGGAGTCTGCTTCTCCTGTGGCCTCTCCCCACTTCCACTGGCTCCTGCTCTCTCTATAGATAAGCTCTTAAGAAAGAAAGAAAGAAAGAAAGAAAGAAAGAAAGAAAGAAAGAAAGAAAGAAAGAAAGAAAGAAAGAAAAATACAACCAAGTTCTGTACATTGATTTTATATCTTACAACTTTACTGAGCTCATTTATTTGTTTTAGATTTTTTTTTAATTGTTCTAGTACTTTTTCATGAACTCTTTAAGGCTTTCTGTATGGTGTCACATCATCTACACATAGTGACGGTTTTATTTATTCCTCTCCATTTTGGATGCCTTTTGTTTTCTGTTTGTTTGTTTTGCCTAATTGCTGTGTGTAGGACTTCCAGTACTACATTGAATGAAGTGGCAAGAGTGGACATCTTTCTCTTATTCCTAATCTTAAAGAAAAAGCTTTCAGCTTCTTAATGTTGTATATGATGTCAGCCATGGTTTGTCATATATGCCTTTTGTTATGGTGATATATGTTCCTATACTCATTATGTTGAGAGTATTTATCATAAATGTTAAATTTTGTCAAGTGATTTTCTGCATCTGTTGAGATGATCGTATGATTTTTCCTTTTCCTTTTGCTAATGTAGTATATCACATTGAGTGGCTTGTTGATGTTGAACCATCGTGCATTCCTGTATAAATCCTGATTGTGTTATATGATACTATTGATGTATTGTATTCAGTTTGCCAATACTTTGGGGGGATTTTGCATCTATATTCATCAGGGATATTGACTTCTAATTTTCTTTTTCTTTTCTTTCTTCCTTTCCTTTCTTTTCCTTTTCTTCCTTTCTTCCCTCTTTCCTGTCCTTTCTTTCTTTCATTCTTTCCTGTCCTTTCTCTTCCTTTCTCTCCCTCCCTCTCTCTCTCTCTCTCTCTCCCCCCCCCTCCCCTCTCCCCCACCCACCTTCCTCCCCCATCTCTCACCTTCCTCCTCACCCATATTCCTCCCTTCCTTCCTTCCATCTTGTAATGTCTGGTTTTGGTATCAGGGTACTGCTAGCCTCTTCAACTTTTTGGAACAGTTTGAGAAGTATAGGTAGTAACACTTTAAATATTTGGTAGAATTCACCTATGAAGCCATATGGTCCTAAACCTTTGTCTTGGGGGAATTTTTAAATTACTGATTTGATTTCATTACTTACAATCAATCTATTCAGATATTCTGTTTCTTTTTGATTCAGTCTTATAAGATTGTGCACTTCTAGTAATTTTATCCATTTCTTCTAGTTGTTTTTAATGTGTTTACATATAATTATTCATAGTATTCTCTTATGATCCTTTGTACTTCTGTAGTATCCATTATAACTTCTCTTTCATGTTGGATTCTATTCATTTGATCCCTTTCTCGTTGTCTATTGATGAGTCTGGCTAGACATTTCCTGATTTTTTTCATTGCAAAGAACCAGCTTTTAGTTTCACTGAAATTTTAGGCTCTATTTTATTTATTTCTGCTCTGATCTTTGTCCATTTCTTTCCTTCTACTAAAGTTGGATTTGGTTTTGTTGTTGTTGTTGTTGCGATTATTTTTGCATTTTTTAAAAAAATTCTGGATCCTTTAGGTGTAAAATTAAATTGGGGGGGGTGATTTTTCTTATTTCTTGAGGTAGGCCTGTATCACGATGAATTTCCTTCTTGTCGCTGCATTTGGCGCATCTCATAGATTTTGAAATATTGTATTTCTCGTAAGGTATTTTTTTAATTTCAATTCTTTGATTTCTGTGTTGACCTATTGATGTTTTGCCTCCATGTATTTGTGTTTTTTCCAGTTTTCTTGTAACTAATTTTTAGTTTCATAATATCATAGTTAGAAAAGATGCATGATAGGACTTTAACATTCCTTAACTTACAGGTTCTGTTATGGCCTAACCAGTGACATATCAAGAAGAATGTACCATGTGCATCTGACAAGAAAATGTATTCAGTAGTTGGATGAAATATTGTGTGTATACATACATACATATATATATGTATATATGTATGTATTAAGTCCAACTGGTCTACTCTGTATTTTAAGGCCATTGTTTTCAAATTGATTTTCTGTCTGGGTGATCCGTTGACGTAAGTGAGATATTAAAGTCCTTACTAATATTGTCTTATTGACAGTTTCTTTCTTTATGTCTATTACTGTTTGCTTTATATATTTAGGTGCTTCTATCTTGGATGCATAAATATTAGTGAATGTTATGTCTTCTTCTTAGAGGACATTATTATTATGCAATATCCTTCTTGTCTTTGTAACAGTGTTTATTTTAAAGTTTATTTCATCTGGTATGAGTATTGCTAATCCAACTCTTTTTCTTTCCATTTTCATAGAATATATTTTCCCATTGCTTCATTTTCAGTCTGTGTATGCCTTTTGGTTTGAAATATGTCTTGACTGTACTATAGAACTGGGTCTTATTTTTTGTTTTTTTAAAAATGTATAATTAATTAGCATATGATGTTATATTAGTTTGAGGTGTAGAAGTATAATGATTCACCAATTCTATACATTACTCATTACTCATCATTTTAAGTGTACTCTTAATCCTCTTTATCTGTTTCACTCACCCAGGTCCCCTCTGGTGATTGTTAATTTGCTCTCTACATTTAAGAGTGTTTTTTCGTTCTCTCTCTCTCTCTCTCATTTTTTCCCTCTTGTTTGGCTTCTTAATCTCACATAAGAATGAAATCATATGGGTTTATCTTTCCTTATCTGACCTGTTTCACTTAGCATTATACATTCTAGGTATATTCATATTATTGTCAGTGGCAAAATCTCATTCTTTTTATGACTCAGTAATATTCCATTGTGTATCTATACTATATCTTCTTTATCCACTCATCAATTGACATTTGGGTTGCTTCTGTATCCTGGGTATTGTCAATAATGCTGCCAAAAACATAGGGGAACATGTATCTCTTCAGATTAGTATTTTGTTTTCTTTGGATAAATATTCAGGAGTAGGATTACTTGATCATATGGTAAATGTATTTTAATTTTTTGAGAAACCTCTGTACTGCTTCCTACAATGGCTCTCTTATTTTGTTATTGTTTCCATTTTTTTTAATTTATTCAGCCACTGTATGTCTTTTGATTAGAGCATTTAGCCCATTTACATTTAAAGTAATTATTGGTAAGTATGTACTTACAGCTATTTTCTTAATTCATTTATAGTTGTCTTTGTAGTTCTCCATTCCCTTCTTCTCTTGGACTTACTTTATGATTTGATGGTTTTCTTTTGTATTATGTTTAGGTTTCTTTCTCTTTATTTTTTGTAAATCTATTGTAGGTTTTTAGTTTGTAGTTACTATGAGGTTCATACATACTGATGTATCTATACAGTAGACTATTTTACACTGCTCAAATGCATTCTAACAGCGCTGCATTTTTATTTCCCCACCCTGTTTTTTTAATGACATATTTTACATCTTTGTGTGTGTGTGTGTATCCTTTAACTACCAATTGTGTTACAGGTGATTTCACTATTCCTTGTCCTTTAAGCTTCATACCGGCTTTTTAAGTGGCAAATCCATAGTCTTTTATGTATATATACATATATGCCCTTTGCCAGTGACATTTGTTCTTTCATATACTTTCCTATTTCTTTTTTTTTTTTTAATTTATTTTTTATTTTCAGCATAACAGTATTCATTATTTTTCACCACACCCAGTGCTCCATGCAATTCGTGCCCTTTATAATACCCACCACCTAGTACCCCAAACTCCCACCCCCCACCCCTTCAAAATCCTCAGATTGTTTTTCAGAGTCCATAGTCTCTCATGGTTCACCTCCCCTTCCAATTTCCCCCAACTCCCTTCTCCTCTCTAACTCCCCATGTCCTCCATGCTATTTGTTATGTTCCACAAATAAGTGAAACCATATGATAATTGACTCTCTCTGCTTGACTTATTTCACTCAGCATAATAATCTCTTCCAGTCCTGTCCATGCTGCTACAAAAGTTGGGTATTTGTCCTTTCTTTTTTTTTTTTTTTTTTTTTTTTTTTTATAAACATATCATTGCTTTTGTTTTTCAATTAAACAAGACCCTTTAACATGTCTTGTAAGGCTAGTTTACTAGTGATAAACCAATTTTTGTTTTGCTGGGAAACTTTATCTCTCCCTCAGCTGTGAATGATAACCTTGCCAGGTAGAGTATTTCTGGTTGTAAGTTTGTTTGTTTGTTTGTTTGTTTTTCCTTTTAGCACTTTAAATATATCCTGTTACTTTACTCTTTCCTGCAAAGTTCTGCTAAAAAATCAGCTTATAGACTTATAGTGTTTTTCTATATGTAGATAATTTGTTTTTCTTTTGCTGCCTTTTAGATTCTCTGTTTACCTTAACTAATCCATTCTTGTACATCATCTAACCTTTTGTTGCTTCCCCGTTGTGTATTTTCATTTTGGTTACCATATTTTGTAGCTTTGATTGGTTCTTTCTTCTATTTTATCTTTGTTGAAGTCCATCTTCATTGTGTTCTTGCATTTTTCTCTCACTTTTGTTAAGCAGTGTTATGACCATTACTTTGAAGTCTTTATCAGGTAAATTACTAATCTCTATTTTATTAGTCTTGTGTGTGGTTTTTTCTTATCCTTTTATTTGGAACCTATTTCTGTGTCTCCTCATTTTGATTGATTTTCCACATTAAACAAACACATAAAGGTATTATGAATTAGGTGATATAGCTACCTCTACCAGTCTTGAAGGAGTGGCCTTGTGTCTGAGTATTATTTTTTAATGAACTGTGTATGCCATTATCAAGCCAGCTGGGGCTGAAGCTGGCACAGGCTGGAGGTGAAACCAAGATGTGTAGCACTGGGCTGCCTTGATGTGATTGCTGGAGCTGGTGTGTGCCAGGAACCCAAGGTGCATTGGGCAGCCCTGGTAGGCCAGATAGAGTGCCTGGACCCCACTCTCACTTGTGCTATTAGTGTGGAGAAGGAACATAAAAAATTCGGGCGCCTGGGTGGCTCAGTGGGATAAGCCGCTGCCTTGGGCTCAGGTCATGATCTCACGGTCTTGGGATTGAGTCCCACATCAGGCTCTCTGCTCAGCAGGGTGCCTGCTTCCCTTCCTCTCTCTCTCTCTGCCTGTCTCTCTGCCTACTTGTGATCTCTGTCTCTCTGTCAAATAAATAAATAAATAAATAAATCTTTAAAAAAAAATGGTGCTCACCAGCACCTCTGACTCTAGAAAGGTTGCCAGCAATTCCCTACCTGTGTCTCAGATTCTCTAAGGTTAGTAAATCAATTTTTGTTTTTTTTCTCATGTAGACTCTAGTTGCCCTTTAATCTACTGGGGTTTTTGTTTTTTGCTTGTCCATTTGCTTGCTTGCTTTTTGCTGTTCCCCAGGGCAGGGGAGAGTCTATTCACATACCCTTTAGTCATATCTGTCCCTACTGCAGGTATCACATCAGGGAGTGGAGTTCCTGTCATTACTATGTCTCTGTCTCTTCTACCCTTGTCTTTGTGGTCTTTCTAGTGTGTGTCATGCAGAAGCAGTTCAGTTGGCCAGTAGTTCTTTGGAGAAAGCACTCTACATGTAGATGTAGATTGGGTGTGTCTGTGAGAGGAAGTGAATTAAGGGTCTTCTTAAGCCAGGTTGGATGGACCCTCTGTTCATAAGACTTTTTTTTTTTTTTTTTTTCAAGAAAGTAACATGTTACCAATTAAAATAGGTTTGAGTTTTTCTTGCTTTATTCTCTTGGTATAACCTCATGTAATAACTAAATAATTTCTATATAGGTTTTTGGTTTATTTTTTAGATTTTCTTAAAATTGTTTATTTGACAGAGATCACAAGTAGGCAGAGAGGCAGGCAGAGAGAGAGAGGAGGCAGGCTCCCTGCCAAGCAGAGAGCCTGATGTGGGACTCGATCCCAGGACCTTGAGATCATGACCCAAACTGAGGGCAGAGGCTTAACCCACTGAGCCACCCAGGCACCCCTCTAAATAGTTTTTCCTCTAATTTTTGTAACAAAACAGTTGGATAAACCTACTTTCTGCACTTTTCTGATA
The DNA here is from genome assembly GCF_964662115.1 of Mustela nivalis. Lineage (NCBI taxonomy): Eukaryota > Metazoa > Chordata > Mammalia > Carnivora > Mustelidae > Mustela > Mustela nivalis. The sequence goes on along the minus strand of NC_139030.1, from coordinate 15,749,201 downwards.
AGCAGATGAAATATTTTAAATAAGTTACTGAAGAAAACACAAATTAAGAATTGATACCATTGAAATTAATGAATAACTTTTTCACCAAAATTTTTGGGGAATGAATTGACCACTCTTCTAAGTTACATACGTGGCTCACCTGTAAAATACCTGTATATGGAAATATTCTCATTCTTCCCTTTCTAGTTCTAGCACTACGTGGAAACAAGTTTGAGTTTGTCTCTCACGGTGTCCTCTTGCAATATATTTATTTCTGCAGTGACAGGCTAGAGAGAAAAGTAGTTTATACATGGTTAGATGATGTATAAATTTATTTCAGTACAAATTGAAAATCCACTGCACCACTGTTAGTAATTGACCTTTAAATGCTCTTCAGGTTATCAAACCAGATATTTTCAATGATGGTACACTGGAAATAGTTTAATACCAGTTGATGTGAAAGTAGCTCATTTGCATTAATTAATGTGGAAAGGTCTGGTATATGAAAATATTTTATTACAAAGAGTGGCATTGTCAATGAGGTTGGTACTCTAATCAGAGGTATATTATGGGGAAAGTTCCGTGTCAAATAATTGGGAAACTTGGGTTATGGAGTATCATTGAAATGAAATTTGCATTATAGACATCTCATGAACATGTAAGAACAACTTGAAGGGGGTTTGTTTATGATGAACAGTTAATTTATTTAACAGGGAATATATCAGAGAATGATTTATTCTGCTCACTCAAAGATCTCCTATTGTCTAATAAAGTATATTCTTCTTGTGCTGGCTGTTGATAATATTTAGCTCAGTTAGATTATATTCTGGGCACAGCAGTCCTACCTGAAATTGAGAATTGATGCCCAGGTCATTTTTGGTGTGCTGTCTGCTTTTAAAACTTGAATTGCCAGCCACCCATTTTCTTAAATAAAATAAATGTATTAAATGGAAACATATTTACCTAATACAATCTCCCATTAGATTTCTACTTACATTCTCTGCTGAAAGTATCATATTTCAATTCATGGTGGCTGTACTATTCAGTTCAAAGTGAGTACATGATGAATGCTAAAATTGCCCAAATAAAATCCTACTTTCCAGATTGGAACACAACTAGACCCCATTAAGGCCAGGAAAAAATATAAATATTACTTTACTATGTATCTGTGTGGTGATGGCATCATGATGCCCATAGGTGAACAGAATGACTAAATTGGTTTTTTGGCAGATAGTCTTTTTTCCTATTAGCAAGTTTATTTTTATTTGTTTTTTTAATATAGGTTCTGGCATAAATAGAGCTGAATTTGAGCAATGTCTAAAGTTTTATCTTTATCACCATCTTTTTATCTGTTTCACCATATTCAATATTTTGCTATGTCTACCACTCACCATAATTGTGATACGATTAAAGAATCCTGTATGTATGTGTGTGTGTGTGTGTGTGTGTGTTTATTTGGTACCACATTAAAATAGTCCTCACATGTTTGGAATCTGTAAGATTTAGATTCCAGTCTTGGTTTGACTAATTTTATATCCTAGATGAATAACATCTAAAAGTTTATGATGAATGTTAGATTAGAAAATGAATGAAATTTAGGGCACCTGGGTGGCTCAGTGGGTTAAAGCCTCTGCCTTTGGCTCAGGTCATGGTCCCAGGATCCTGGGATGGAGCCCCACATCGGGCTCTCTGCTCAATGGGGAGCCTGCTTCCCTCTCTCTCTCTCTGCCTATCTCCTCTGCCTACTTATGATCTCTGTCTATCAAATAAATAAATAAAAATCTTAAAAAAAAATGAATGAAAGTAGATTAAAATAGCATCAATGAATATTAATATAACTTTAATTTCCTCCCATATTTATTTTTCCTTTCAACAGTTCTTGTTCAATATTCACAAAGGTTTTTTTCTTACAGAGTTTTATAACTGTTTCTGTAGAACTGCTGCTTCTAATTTTAATTGTATTTACTACATTAGAGTATCCTTCTAGTCTAGTTCTTCACTGTGTAATATAGATAAAATTTTTCCAGCAACAAAGTCACTACTTATTCGTTTTAAAAGGTATTCCATTATCCTAGAACAAACTTGGCATCGTTATACCATTTACTTCCAAGAGAAACAGTGCCCTTTTGCCTATACTGTCTTTTCTCTCACTGGCATTCTTTCATAAATGGTATTTACTCAGAGACTTGCTTCTTCACATTCTAGTTTTCCTAACTGTTTGAGTCAATGGCAAATCCATAATCCTATTTTAAATATTCTCCAGGCCATGAAAACGCATGCTATTTATACCAATTCGGCAGTTAAACTGCAGTGCAGAAAAAGCTTTGGCACCCTGAGATATAAACCTCTGGTTTAATCGTAAATTACTAGAGTGCCCTGTTTTTCTTTCTTGTAAGTATAACTCTCCTTGACATGAATCTCCATAGAGTGTTAGGTAATAACTGATAGTCCAAGAAAAAAAATTGTGAAAAACAGCTAAAGGAGAAGGGGATTTACATTTTTAATCTGATCTATTAGATCATCTTTCCAAAATGAAATCTCTCTTCACTGTGGTAATCACAATTAATTCATGCCTACTCCTGTCAATAAATTTTTGGATGATGGCTTAATAGGTCTTTCAGAAATGAATCTTTTGCAAAGCGGGAGCAGTGCTTCCTGTCCCAGCTCCCTGAAAAAGAATGTGCACAGAGATTAAGTCACAGTAATCAGACAGACGTGAGCTTGAATTATTGTTCTGTCCCATACTCAAACTTTCAGTGCTTCCAGAGCCTATTATGTGAATTATGAATGATAGTATCCATTTCCTAATGTGCATTTAAATGTTAAATAATATATTTAAAGCACTTAGAAGAGTCCGATATATAGTATATGCTCAATTCAAGAATTGTTACTGTTACAGTTACAATCTTGAAGCCAAAAAGTATAATTGCAGATTTATTATCTACAAATCCTAATTTAACCATGACCTGCAACAGAGTATTCTAAACTAATGTAATGCTGCTTAACCTTGTCACCCTGACTGGATCAAGGGCTCCTTGGAGACAGAAATTACGTTTATTATGGTTTTTGCGTTTGGCAAGGTACTTAACATATAAGCTTGCGCATAATTAATATTCCATAAATATTTATAAACTGACAGATAAAATATAATAATAGAAATATCAACTGATATTCTTTTGTGTTATATCCTGTTCTTAAAATAATCTTTATTATCACAATCTTTTTTTTTTTTCTAATAGTGCTTAGTGCAGGGCTTGTGTCAAAGAAATTGCTTAACAGATATTTGTTAAATGAATGGCAGTAGCTAGTTTTCATTTATAAAACATGAATGCCACCATTCTGGAGAACTTCTGTATTTTTCTTGCATCCCAAGTTCTTGCAGCCCTTGAATATGCTTGCTTTTTTTTTTCCCCTCCAGTTATATATCATGCTACGTCTACATTACTTACTAGTACAGTTGATCTTCACTATTTCTGGATTCCAGATTTCCAAATACCTGTTTTCTAAAATTTATTTGTAGCCTCAAAATCAACCCTCACTGTGCTTTCTTAGGCATTCCCAGGCAGTGCAGAGCCACAGAACATTTTAGCAGCCTGATAGATACACCTTTTCCCAGCTGAGATCAAACAAGATGACACTCTGCCTCCTTGTTTCAGCTATCATACCTTAAATTAATGTCGCTTTCATGGTTCTTTCAATGTTCCAGTTTTCACACATCTGTGCTTTTTGCTGCAGGTTTGCTGTTTAAAATGCCCCCTAAGCAGAGTGCTGAAATGCTGTGTTGCTAGGTGCAAGAGAATGTGATGTGCTCTATTGGGAAAGCACACATGTCAGATAAACCGTATTCCCCATGAGTTACAATGCTGCTGGCCATGAGTTCAGTGTTAGGGAATCAACAATATTAAATATTAAATACAGCATCTTTACAAAGAAATACACATGAAACAAGGTTATGTACTGATGGGTTGATGAAAACGTTGCAACCAGACACTCACAGGAACCTAACCCTGTATTTCTTCTAGGAGGCTAGGGTTCAGTATTTGCTAATTCGCTGTTTACCATGACTTATAGAATAAAACTATAGCAAATAACAAGAACCAATCACTCTTAGTGATAGACACTTAAGTAATCAACCTCTTCTTGAGGTTCCCAAAGTAATGTAGAAATGATAAGGATGAGCTTGCATTGTTGGATCTTAGGAAGCTTTCTGTACCACCCAGTACCTTTGGCATCATGAGGTTTAATGATTGGGCATCCCAAGGCCAGCTTCCAGGAATAAGCTTTGATCAAGTTTTTACATAGTATTTTTCAAGTTTGCCCCACTCCCACTACCTTTGCCATAACCATTCACACTGTGTAACAGGCAGTGGAACATTATTTGCAGAGATGCAATGAATATGTGATTTGTGGCTGTGAAATGTCTTTCTCCCTAAGGATCTCATCAGATGTTCAGTTTGGCTCTCATTATGCAGCAGCCAATCATTACAGGAAAAAGACTGTTCCTAACCTTTGTAACTCCAATTTTATCCTCTCAAATCCTGAAATAAGACTTACCTAGCTAATATAGAAGAGGAATCTAGGATAAAAGGAAATGAGGAAACGATGATAATAATAATAGACATACTATCCAAGGAGTGGGGAGTAGGGAGGAGAGAAATGGAGAGATAGAGAGAAATGCAGATTAACACAGTGAATTTAAACCAATGCACCTTAATACAGGTGTTCAGTAAAGCTAGATACAATTCTCTTTGAAAAAATGTCCCTTTTGAAATCTCTGTAACACTATGCAAACATATAAAAGGAAACCTCCACCTCTAACCCTGTCCAAGATCCCTTCTACTGCATACTGGTTATATTCTCTTGTGGGCATAGAGTACTTTTTTAATGATCGAAAATTAAAAACAAGAAGTATTTGAGATATACTGGGAGTAAGCACGCATATGTGTGTGCACATGTGCATACACAAATGCACACATATGCACAGACATACACACACCAAAGATGAGCGGATTTACAGGAAAGCTGTAAGCTAGGAATAAAGGGCTACGTTCTAATTATCTGCAGATGGCAAGCTCTGGTTTTGTAAGACACATGTAGAGGAGGTGAAACCCTGTGACTTGTTACTAACACCGGTTCTGGGTTTGCACACAAGTCAAGATTAATTTCGTTATTGTAGTCTTCCACCTCAGCACATGAGCAAAAGGGAAAATGTGTTGGGCTAAGAACTATATGAAGCAAGAAGTACCTCATTTGGAGGACTTTGTTTGGATTCCTTTGGATTCATACATTAAAAAGAGCCAGAAATCTCTATAACAAGAATTCTAGGAAGAGAGCAAAATTCAGTTGTTACATCTGGTTTGACTTGATTGTTTTGGCCTTATTTAACCAAAATAATAATGCACAGGAACTCTTTCTCTCAAAATGCATGTGCACTTAGCATTCAGCTACAGTGTGTTAGGTAATTAACAGACAGGGTGAATAGACAGACTCCTTTTACCCATAATGTCACTGGCACATTTGTTTGCTTGGAAGATGAAGCTCTCACTTGGCAGTTTGCTTTGGCAACAGGACTTTCTGAGATGGGGAAAAAAATGTTTGTAGAGGTAGTCACATTATTTATCTTTTGTCAGCTATAGTAGTAAATTCAAGGTTTAAAATTTGTAGTCAAATATGTAATTTTATAGAATACAGTGTGAATGCCAGAAGAGACACCAGGAAAAATTATTTTTGTTTCTACAACCATAGAGCAATGGCAATCTTAGATTTAACAGTTACATTTACAGGAATAGGAGAATAAAGCTTCATTATAAAACACAATACTATAATAAAGGGTAGAACAATTGCAATTTCCATGCAAAAAGACAACACTAATATTTCCTTACCAAATATGTGGCCAATCATGTGTAATTGAAGCTATTACTGCAGAAAGAAGAAATAAAAATTTGACTTCTAGGAAGTTTTCATTGACAGTATTATAATACTTGTGCAGTGTATAGCTACTACAGAAATCAAAAAGCTTTTCTGTAAAAATGAAAGTATCGATGTTAGTTTTCCCCTCAGATGTCCTGGGGAGGCAAAGGGAGAAATAGAAAAAGTTCAGGATATACGAGAGGAATTGGTCTAGTGTGACTGAAGCATAGACTAGGTAAAGGGAAGTAGTGGACGGGAAAGCTGGAAAAGCAGGTAGAACCTGAATTATCACTATCTTCAAACATCGATGAAGCAGCTTGAGCTTTATTTTATAGGCAGTGAGGAATCCTTTAGCATTTCGAACGAGACAGCAATATAATCACAATTATACTAAGAATAGAGTGGATTGAGTAAGTGAATTGAACTGACCATCAGAACAGTCATGAAATTCCTGGAGGAAGGCTCAGAACTGTAATATTTCACATTTTGATTTCTCTCTAAAATCAGTTCTTAGATTTCTTCAATTTGATTGAGAACATGTCTACACCTTAACATGGAGCTTTTATTCTAAAGTAAGGTCCATAACTCTTTTTTTCTTTTTTTTTTTTAATTTCAGATTTTTCATTATTCTTATACCGCTTCATATGTGATTTACAACATACACACTAGGTAAGTTCTTTGGTTTTCCGGTTTTCATGAGCAATTGTCCAGCTAAATTATTGACATAAATGTCAACTTGTTCATGTAAAAATATTTACCTTTTTTCAAGGGAAGTTTGGGAGTTAAATCCTCCAGAAGTAGAGGACTCCGTCTTGCAGTATGCGGCCTGGGGTGTCCAAGGGCAACAGCTGGTAAGCACAGGCACTGGTCCTCACCACATGCTATCAGCCATGTTCCTGTGGAAAATATTTACAGAAGCCACTTCCTTGTGCACATTTCCTACTATACTTGATGTTTTCTATTTACATCTTTTATCTAGTATTCCAATTTAAGAATCTATCAGGTAATACCAGTATCATTTTTTCAAATTAATTAAAGAGGAAAAAAAGAGCTTGTAAAATAATGGGCGATTAAACTGCTAGTTCATAATGAAACCTAGAAGAGAGCCAGGAATACTGAGGTCTAGTTCTGCGGATTTCCACTCCGTATGTTGTCAAGTTTATTTCCTCTGAAAGCATTGTTTAGGGTGGATGTTTAAGAAAGTGATTTACACTTGACAGTGGTCTCTTAGGGGAATATTTCTTGAAATATTAGATTTTCAAATTTTCACAGACTCGATAGAATTACTAAAAAGAATTACTAAATTACTAAAGAGAATGACTGATCCATAAAAGCAGTTTGACTAACACCATATTCTTGTCCTTGTCTCATGAAAAGTCTTAAAGACTTTAAGGGGATACTGCTCAGAAAGTGGTATTTCTTGGTTATACAGTGTATGAGTGCTCAAATGTGATACATGCTGCCAAATGGATTTCCAAATTGCTTGAGTGTTTATACTACTGCCAATGACAGTGTAAGGGTTCCCTTTCTATGCTATATTCTTATCAACACCTACCTGGCTTTTCCAGACTATCATATCATATTGTTTCTTAGTAATAACATTATTGCTTCTTCCATTCCAATTTTTATATTTTCTGTTTTATTACAATGTTCTTGCAATGGATAGATTATAAACAGCATGTTCGCCTTTACTTTTGTATATTTAAAAAAATTTATAACAGTGTATTTAGCATAACTATATAGGACTATCTCTGGGCCCATTCCATTATAATAGTCCTAAAAGTGGCAGTAGAAGATGCATAGGATATGCTAGATATGGAGATACCAGTTTTGGTTTAGAGAAGGCATGAATCAGTGCATCTGTGGACTGTGGTGAGTGGGCAGCCAGAAATGGGCAGGGGCTCTAATCCTGCATGTTTTACTCTGATGCTGTCAACAAGAGAGCTTGTCTGTTATGCCAAAGGCAGATCCCAAACACCCAAACTTCTAGAAACTAGAAACCCTAGACAACTTCTTATTTGTGTCACTGGAGAGTCCTTAGGAAACTCTTTGAAACTTTTGTTTTAAATAACACTCATTCTTCAAGCCTTAGAGAAACCTACACCTGTGCCAAAATAATAATTTGATACCCTTGAGCATGTAGTATTAATTACATGCATTTTCTTTGAAGATTCCTCCTTGTTACTAATTACTTATTCTTTAATACAGTCGGAAAAGTCATAGGAAAAAAGACTGAATGTTGACAAAAATCATTGATCTTCTCATGGGAGTCAATTTTTATGTGCTTATATCCTGGGTCCATTGCTTACTAACTATTGACCTTGAGAATATTATTTAATCTGTCTGCCTTCCTTTCCTTATCTTTGACATTGTGGCAGTAACAGTACTTCACCAACAGTGCTAGTCTGGTGTTTAATGTATAAATATAAAAGCACTTTGAATAAAATCTGTATTTTTATTATTTTAAAATATTAATTTAAATAAAATTATTACTTAAATATTATTTTAAATAAAAAATATTTTAAAATATCTTTGTCACTTGAAATTGAACTTGTCTAGGAGGTTTAGTTTCACTAGTTGTTTGGGAAATGAAGCCTAAGTTCTTTGTAATGGCATAGCCCAACGTCCTTTGGGAAAGTTTTGGGATAAAGCCCATATTTGTCAAGGTTATTTTGGGTGCAAATGTAAACATAAATTCAATATAAATTGAAGGACACATCTCCACAAGTGCTAATGGTCCATTTCCTGTGAAATGACAGGCTTTGTCGATATTTGAAGCCATCAGCAAACTCAGCAATATGATTTTATTAGAGATGAGTCATTGTAATACCTTAATTAGTTTTGTGTTAAATTAATTAAGGAGTCCTGTAGTGTTTATAAACTAAAGACAATTAATTTCTCATCCTTAATTCTCAGTTTCTAATTTTATTTGCTATAAAAGAAATCCCTGGCTGTATAGGACAGAGGTAAGAGATTGACATAATTTATGGATAAGAGGGTCTGAATTACAACGCACAAGGAGAATTTTTCAGTAACAACAGACATGGGAGAAGTGAATTTGATGCAGCAAACTTTGTGGGAAAAAAATAAAACGCTGACACAGTACGACATGCACTATTTAGAGCAAGTGTGAGTAGATCACTTTAGTTATAGCAAATGTTTTATTAAAAGAAATGGTGGGTCCTAAAACAGGAAAAATATCTTAATCATTCAACTGGAAAGGCTTCTGGTTTAAGAGGGTATGTCCTTTTTCTTTTCAAAAATAATTTTGTCTTATAAAAAGTTAAAATCGCTCATTGTAGGACATGTTCAAAATTTGTATATGAATTCATAGAAAAATCACATGTAAAAATAAAATACACTTATCTTATACCACAAGAATTTAAAGATTTTGAAAATCAGATGAACAGGTTTGAGCTTGAGCAGGGAAACATTTCACTGATTAGAACTTGAAATCTAAAATTAAAAAATCCTTAGCTCAAGGCCAGATCTCTTTTGCATTTTGTGATGTAAGGAAGGTTGCCAGTTCTAAGGTTGAGCTTACTTATATTAAAAATGACAGAAATTCACAACCACTCACAGTTAGATTTGAAGTTAAGATAGGGCATGTGCACAAGTCAAGATTCTCCAGAAAACAGAACCAATATTGTTTGTGTACACACACACACTCACACACACACACACACACAGATTCTGTCTAAAGGGAAGGTAGTAAGAGAGAGAGAGATTTTAAGGAATTGGCTCATGAGATTATGGAGCAGTCTGGCAGTCTAGAAACCCAGAGAAGAGTTAATTTTATAATCTTGAGCTGCAGTCCTGAGGCAGAAGTCCTTCAGAAAACCTGTTTTTGCTGGTAAAGCCTTCTACTGATTGGATAAGGACCACTCACATTATTCTTTTCTAAAAATCAACTAATTGTAAATGTCATCACATCTACAAACTGCTTTCATGAAACATGTTTGACCAAGCAGCTGCATGCCATATACAGCCAACTTACCCATAACATTAGCCATCGCAGCATAATAACTGCTTAATGAATGGCAGCCATCACTTCGATAGCTGAGCCCACTTGTCCTTTCCTGCAGTAACACACTGGAATTCCGTTGTATCATCTTCCGCCTAAATATCCCTTCTTCACTCGCTCGCCACTCTAATCCACCCAGCATCTGCAGAGGTATGTGTTAAAAATGCAGGCTCTTAACAATTCCCACAGGTTATAAAATGTCACTGATGTGACACACCAGATGGAGCTAAGGTGACACGTTGTCTGGCTCCTGCCACTCCATCGCAGAGCGGAAGCACAGATTTTTCTCCACACGGACCAAACTCTTTGCAGTTTCCAGAGAGTAACATATTGCTCCTTTGTGCCCTTGAGTCATTCCTCTTTGTGTACCAGGTCATTATTTTCTTTTCACCTAAAGTCTTTGTCCAAAGACTAAAATGCAAAATGCTAAATATTCATCTTCTCTGATACTTTTTCTCCAATATTTATATAGGCTAAGTGAATGACTTACTTCTCGGGATTCTAACATTCTTCTAGTTCAAATTACTTAATATTTTATTTACTTACATTGCTGTCTTCCACAATCATTTCCAGAGCAGATAGAATACAGAAGATGCTAAACATATCCCTCTTTTCCTCCTGCCCTTTTTCTCTATCTCTCTGTCTCTGTCTTCCCTCCTCTTCCTCCTTCTTTGTAAATGTCCATTTTAACAGGAGGCAAAATGTAGGTCTAATAAATAATCTGGTTCCATTGAGCAATGAATGAAAGGCTGACAGCTGTTTGCATGGGTGATCGGATACTGCAGAGGGTTTTGAAGATGACATGATGTGTAGAGAATTCCTGCATGAAGGGATAGGTCTGGTGGAAGAGCTCAGGTTAGACTGTAAGCAATTGACTTTATAGGCAGAGAGCTAGGTTTAGAGGCTACTGTTATAATCTGGAGCTGAATTATAAATACCACATTTAAGAGATAAATATATCAACTATTAAGCTGAGATACTAAATTTGATCACAGTCCAGCAACAAAAATTGTCTTCTGTTCATTTAAATACATTATATTATGCAAATATTGTATCAGTCTATTTCTATACTTAGTACACAAGTATTTCTAAATCTCATTTTAGACTCCTGATTTCTTAAACCACTTTACTGAGAACAAATAAATTGATACATACAAATGGCTGTACTTTGCAGTGGGTACATACAAAAGAATATACATATTTTGTGTAAGACTTGACAGAGATAAGTAGATACCTATGAAACCACTATCACATTCAACAGCATAAATATATCCATCATGTCCAAAAGTTTCCCATGGCCCTATCCATTTTTTTGTGTGGTGAAAGCATTTAATGTGACATAGACTCTTTCTTTGATATTGCTTATATTTTTTCAGTGTATTTAGGATAAAATAAAATCATCATACCCATCCTACCAATGGCATAAAGTTTAAAAAATATCCAGTGTTTTACTTATCACAGTTTAGGCATTTGAAGAAACCACTTCTTCTATATTTTATTACCTATATCATTGAAAAATGTAATATTTTAGATAATTTCTCCAAATACAAATGTAAATTATCAATACTTCCTATCACCTGCATTTTCACTATTACTAGGTATTTAATCTAAAAGTACATTAAAATCTTATGAGATTTGTGATGGTTCCATGCCTCTAGGAAATTTTCAATTTCCTTAGGATGTCTACATCTTCATTAGTAGAAATTTAAAAAAATTTCATGGGCTTTTTTAGTAGGACCTTAGTCTTTTTGGATTTAAAGGTGGTGTCGTAGAAATCTCAAGTTTCCTACTAAGAATCAAAATGTGTTTACTTAACATTCTATTCAGTACTCATTTTTTTCAGTATAAAGGTAATTATTTTAATTATCATTAAAAATATAATGACATTATAAATATCATTAAAAATATATGACAGGCATATACAAATGTAAGATATACAATGCATACACTCATACACACCACATACACAGACATATCACATACACATACACACCACATGCACATGAACACACACACACACACACACACTCTGCTGCTCATGTCATGTACATTTTGGGATGAAACTCTTGGGCCTAGAGTCCTGGCATACTCAAGGTGTCATAGAAATAGATAAAGAAAAAAGGACTTCAAGTCAGGTCTTTGCTGTGGTATGTGCGGTGCTCATTCCTAGTACATTAATTGGTGCAGGAAAACTTTTAGGCAGTGAAACCAGAAAATTTATACCATTAACATTCTCAAGTATTTATTTGCAATGACTGTTTCCCATTTAAATGAATTTTAAGCTTTTTTTTTTTTTTTACCTCATTCATCTTCATTAGTGGAGATAATTGAAAACAAATTACCTTTTTCATGTTATCTGTAACAAAATTTAATGATCTTGTTTTTGTTCCAGAAACTAAAAGAAGTCACTCTTCACACATTTAATACCAGGCACACCTAAGGTAGAATGGGTTTCACTTCAAATTTGACATGAGGAAAATTAATACCAAGAAGCTGATATAATTTCTTTACTCAGTGTTAGACTGGAAATAATCTAGTGAACTGTAATAAGATAACTGTTTGGATTTAGCAAAAACAACTTAAATAAAACACCTTTAATTGTCCCAAATATTCTGGACTGATAAATTTGTAATATTTACATCATATATTTATATATGTATATTTACATGAATGTATTATATACATAAATGTGAAAGGAAATACATTTTCATACAAGTAAAATACTATAACAGTATAGGTGTGTGTACAGAAAAGGAAAATATATATATATACACACAATTTAAAAATATACTGTAAGGAAAATTAGTTTTCATTGCTGTGAAAATTACCTACATATCAGTTATGCACTTCTGTAGACCTCTAATTTTCTGATAATTATTTAAATAGGATATTTATGATTTTTTTTAAATCTAAGTTCAGAGATCTTTCAAAACAAATAGAAAATACAGTTCTGGGGCATCTCAGTGACTAAGTTGGTTAAGCATCTAACTCTTGATTTCAGCTTAGATCTTGATCTCAGGGTCATGAAGAAAGAAAAAAAGAGAAAAAATACAGTTCTGTATTTTCTTAAAGGGGAAAAAAAAGAAAATACAGTTCTAATCCTCTGTAAACACACGTTTCCTCTAGATAAGTGTTTAATATTTCAATATAAGGAGAAACTGAGCAACTTGCAAACTATTAGATGTATTCACCTTTTTTTTTTCCTTTTCAGCATAACAGTATTCATTGTTTTTGCACCACACCCAGTGCTCCATGCAATCCCTGCCCTCTCTAATACCCACCACCTGGTTCCCCCAACCTCTCATCCCCCGCCCTTTCAAAACCCACAGATTGTTTCTCAGAGTCCATAGTCTCTCATGGTTCATCTCCCCTTCCAATTTCCCTCAACTCCCTTCTCCTCTCCATCTCCCCTTGTCCTCTTTGCTATTTGTTATGCTCCACAAATAAGTGAAACCATATGATAATTGACTCTCTCTGCTTGACTTATTTCACTCAGCGTAATCTCTTCCAGTCCCATCCATGTTGCTACAAAAGTTGGGTATTCATCCTTTCTGATGGAGGCCTAATACTCCATAGTGTATATGGACCACATCTTCCTTATCCATTCGTCTGTTGAAGGGCATCTTGGTTCTTTCCACAGCTTGGCGACCATGGCCATTGCTGCTATAAACACTGAGGTACAGATGGCCCTTCTTTTCACTACATCTGTATCTTTGGGGCAAATAACCCAGTAGTGCAATTGCAGGGTCATAGGGAAGCTCTATTTTTAATTTCTTGAGGAATCTCCACACTGTTTTCCAAAGTGGCTGCACCAACTTACATCCCCACCAACAGTGTAAGAGGGTTCCCCTTTCTCCACATCCCCTCCAACACATTGTTTCCTGTCTTGCAAATTTTGGCCATTCTAACTGGTGTAAGTTGGTATCTCAGTGTGGTTTTAATTTGAATCTCCCTGATGGCTAGTGATGATGAACATTTTTTTCATGTGTCTGATAGCGATTTGTATGTCTTCATTGGAGAAGTGTCTGTTTATATCTTCTGCCCATTTTTTGACATGATTGTCTGTTTTGTGTGTGTTGAGTTTGAGGAGTTCTTTATAGATTCTGGATATCAACCTTTTGTCTGTACTGTCATTTGCAAATATCTTCTCCCATTCCGTGGGTTGCCTCTTTGTTTTGTTGACTATTTCCTTTGCTGTGCAGAAGCTTTTGATCTTGATGAAGTCCCAAAAGTTCATCTTCACTTTTGTTTCCTTTGCCTTTGGAGACATATCTTGAAAGAAGTTGCTGTGACTGATATCGAAGAGGTTACTGCCTATGTTCTTCTCTAGGATTCTGATGGATTCCTGTCTTATGTTGAGGTCTTTTATGCATTTTGAGTTTATCTTTGTGTATGGTGTAAAAGAATTGTCGAGTTTCATTCTTCTACATATAGCTGTCCAGTTTTGAAAAATCCAGAATACACCAGCTGTGTCTACACCTTAAAGAACTGGAGAATCAACAACAAATCAAACCAATTCCACACATAAGAAGGGAAATAATCAAGATTGGAGCTAAGATCAATGAGGTAGAAACCAGAGATACAGTAGAACAGTAGTATCAATGAAACTAGAAGCTGTTTTTTTTAAAAAAAAATCAATAAGATTAATAAACCATTGGCCACACTAATCCAAAAGAAAAGAGAGAAAGTCCAAATTCATAAAATTATGAATGAAAAGGGAGAGATCACAACGAACACCAAGGAAGTAGAAACCATCATCAGAAGTTATAATCAACAGTTATATGCCAATAAGCTTAGAAACCTAGATGAAATGGATGCATTCCTGGAAAACTATAAACTCCCAAAATTGAACCAGGAAGAAATCGACAACCTGAATAGACTGATATCTAGTAACGAGATTGAAGCAGTGATCAAAAACCTCCCAAAAAACAAGAGCCCAGGACCTGACAGATTCCCTGGGGAATTCTACCAAACTTTCAAAGAATAAATAACACCTATTCTCCTGAAGCTGTTTCAAAAAATTGAAGCAGAAGGAAATCTTCCGGACTCTTTCTATGAAGCCGGCATTACCCTGATCCCCCAACCAGGCAAAGACCCTACCAAAAAGCAGAATTTCAGACCAATATCACTGATTAATATGGATGCTAAGATTCTCAACAAGATCCTAGCAAACAGGATCCAACAGCACACTAAAAACAGTATCCACCATGTGGATTCATCCCTGGGCTACAAGGATGGTTCAACATTCGCAAATCAATCAATGTGATAGAACAAATTAATAAGAGAAAAGAGAATAACCACATGGTCCTCTCAATTGATGCAGAAAAAGCATTTGACAAAATCCAGCATCCGTTCCTGATTAAAACACTTCAAAGTATAGGGATAGAGGGAACATTCCTGAACTTCATAAAATCTATCTATGAAAGACCCACAGCAAATATCATCCTCAATGGTAAAAAGCTTGCAGCCTTCCTGTTGAGATCAGGAACACAACAAGGATGCCCACTCTGAGCACTCACATTGGTTTTAAGCTGTTTGCACTGGCCTTATTAGAAGTCACTTGACAAATACATGTTGACTTGGTCTTGGCCTTGGACTGTGAACCCTCTGAAGGCAGGTGTTCAAATTCTGTAATCCTCATAGCATGTACACTGAGCTATGAAGTAGCAGACTTGGATTTTCCCCTGAAAATAATAACAGATGTTGCAACCTGTGTCAGCATATGAAAATAGAAGTTATTTATGTGCTGATAGTTTCTAGTTCAGGCCATCCCTAGAGATAGAGAGATTAAGTAGAAATATTGTCAGGCTTATATGAAAAAAAGAAAAAGAAAAAGAAAAGAAAATTATCAATCCACTACATGCTATTTGAGATAACCTTTGCCCATGTTATGTTTTCAATGTTTTATTCCACATTTAGAAGAATGAAATGGAAATTAATACTTTATCATAAAAAGTACTAATATTAATATTGGATCATCTGAAATTTACTTATTTCTTTTGGGGGAGAGGGGTAGTCTTTATCTCTATTTAAAGTGTTTTCTCTGGTTTATCCAGCATGTTACAAAATGTTATAAAGGTTATAAATATTATGAATATACAAGTCAGTAGGGATATAAAAGCATAGTAACCCCTTGGAACATCTGAAACAGGAGGATCATAAGACCTCACTTTACAAAGGTGGGGGTTCAAGGGGAGTAGCTCTCTGAGGTTATGGGGCAATTTCCTGGAAGAAGTGACCTGAAAACCGAATTTTGAAGTTACATTTGACCCCTGAACAACAACACAGAGGTTAGGGGTGTCAACCCCACACATAGTAAAAAATCCAGTAACTTTTGCTTTCCCCAAACTTAACTACTGATAGGCTACTGTTGACCAGAAGCCCCATCAATTAACACACAATATTTTATGTTTTATGGATCTTGTACTATATTCTTACAATAAAGTAAGCTAAAGAAAACAAAATGTTGCTAAGAAAATTATAAGGAAGAAAAAATGCATTTATGGTACTGTACTATATTTGTTAAAAAAAATCCACCTGTAACTGGGTCCCCACAATTCATACCTATATCACTCAAGGGTCAACTGTACCTAGCAGGACCTTTATGTAAAGGCATTCCTCTGAACTATAAGGCATTTATTAATATGAAAATAGAATAGATGTTTATGGAATCACATGCTTTAATACTTTTAATAACAAAAAACTGTGACTTGATATTACTGACAAATGTGAAAAGATAAAATAAATGAAATAGCCAGAAATATAAAATATGTCAGCAGATTTGTACCAGAAAGAACCATTGTTTATTTCCTAGTTCTAATAAGAATTCATTCAAGTTCCCTGAACTTAGGTTTAAACAGTTTTGACTTATTTAGCAATAATGAGGTAAATGCAACAATCTTTTTCTCTTTGTCTGTTTTCCCACAGAAAGAGCAGTTTTACTAGCAATTCTTTTTTCAGGCTGCTCCTAGCATTAAATTAAATAATAAATTGTGTGGTGAGAGTTGTGGAGGCTCCATGGTTGCAGATTTTTTAACTATAAATCTAGGTCATGCAGAATACAATGTACTGAACACTTTGGACAGTTCCTGCTAAGAAGCTATTTGAATGGAATAACAATGTAGATGCTAATCACTGAAATTTCCTAGTTTCTGTTTCATTGTAACTAAGGTTTGGCATATCTTTTAATATTACTGTGAACATACAGGGTTATCCTACAGTGATGTCAAGTCATATTCCATCAGTAGTCTAAAAAGAAACAATAAAAATAAAATTATAATAGTACT
The DNA here is from genome assembly GCF_964662115.1 of Mustela nivalis. Taxonomy (NCBI): domain Eukaryota; kingdom Metazoa; phylum Chordata; class Mammalia; order Carnivora; family Mustelidae; genus Mustela; species Mustela nivalis. The sequence goes on along the minus strand of NC_139030.1, from coordinate 15,732,002 downwards.
ATTGTAAGATGTGAGCCATCCTACACAACCCCTGAGGTAAAGAGATCCCAATTATGAAAAGTTTAGTATTCTAGTGATTTCCTTTGTTTTATTAAATGACATGAAGAGAACTCTCTGAGGGGAACTGATGTCTGCATTAATGGCAAAATTTTTCTTGTCAGAAATAACTTCAGACATCCATTAAATGGTGCAAAGAGGAGCTCTCCTCTTGTTCTCCTCCTTAAAAACAACAAAGGAAATGAAAATGTGAAAAGAAACTCTATCTTTTATGATACTATTAATCAACCACAGCCTAAACTATAATCTCTAAGGAACATAAAGTAATAATTCCCCAGAGCCAGAAAAAGATTGAAACCAAATACGTACTTAACCACATTTTGGGAAACATAGAGAAATAGACAAATTGACAATTTTAGCTGGTAATTTCAACACTTGTCTTATGTTAAAATATAGGACAAGTAGATAGACCATCAAAAAGGATATAAAATATTTGATCAAGACACTCGAGCAACATGACGTCTTTGACGTTTACAGAACACTATGCTCAGCAATTACCGAGTGCACGTATATACAGCATACACGCTGGGCCATGAAACAAGTCTCAATAAGTAGAACAGAATGGGAATCACACAGAGCATGCTTTTGGGCCACAAAAGAATTCAATTAGAAATAAAAAGAAACAAACATAAATCACACACACACATTTCTATTGGACTAAGAATATATCCAGAAGAAATACACTATTATATATCTAGCAATTCCAAATGTATAATCCATCCTGAAGGTATATTACATATGTGTCTAAAGGCATGTAAAAAGAAAATACTTTGGGACACTATTTATAAAATAAAAGGCAAAATAAAAGACTAGAAATAATTTAAGTCATCATTTTTAGACTAGTAAAATGAATTAGGGTGCATAAAATATAAAATGTTAAGAATTAGTATGGTTCTTCTGCATGTGCATATACACAATGCCATCCCGTAATAAAAGCCCATATGACTAATCAGTATGCTCTCATTATTATAATAAAAAACTATTTTATATCATTTATGCTTTTATATTATAGTTTATGTTTTAATATATTTGTATGTATATACAAATTTGTATGTGGTTGTAAATACACGAAGTGGTTGTCCCCTGAGAGAGAACTGGAGTTTGAGAGTGATGTTTTATATAATTTAATTTAATAATTTCTCAGAACATTTCTTATATTTTAAATGAAATATATTTTAAAAATATAAATGACAAAAGAAAATTTTAAAGACAAAAGTGATTACTTTTAACACAGCATGTAGAAACCAAGGCACCTCAGAGACTTTCAAAATTGAGAAAAAGATGACAAGTAATATGTGTGTGTGTATAAAGTGGATAAACAGGATTATTATATATATATATATATATATATATATATATATATATATATCATATTCTGAAGTACATATTAGCAATGATCATATAGAATGGCATGAGGTTTTATCTTTGCTACAAATATGAAACATAATTGGGGACAAAGGTAGCAAGGAGATAGATTTAAGTAAAAATAATTACTGATTTAGAGTAGAAGGATAATAGGTAATTTAGTCTTTAAAATATCTTTGAGAGAAGATATTTGCAAAGACATATCAGATAAAGGACTAGTGTCCAGAATCTATAAAGAACTTCGCAAACTCAACACCCAAAGAACAAATAATCCAATCAAGAAATGGGCAGAGGACATGAATAGACATTTCTGCAAAGAAGACATCCAGATGGCCAACAGACACATGAAAAAGTGCTCCATATCACTCGGCATCAGGGAAATACAAATCAAAACCACCATGAGATATCACCTCACACCAGTCAGAATGGCTAAAATTAACAAGTCAGGAAATGACAGATGCTGGCGAGGATGCGGAGAAAGGGGAACCCTCCTACACTGTTGGTGGGAATGCAAGCTGGTGCAGCCACTCTGGAAAACAGCATGGAGATACCTCAAAATGTTGAAAATAGAACTGCCCTATGACCCAGCAATTGCACTATTGGGTATTTACCCTAAAGATACAAACGTAGTGATCCAAAGGGGCACGTGCACCCGAATGTTTATAGCAGCAATGTCCATAATAGCCAAAGTATGGAAAGAACCTAGATGTCCATCAACAGATGAATGGATAAAGCAAATGTGGTATATATACACAATGGAATACTATGCAGCCATCAAAAGAAATGAAATCTTGCCATTTGCGACAACGTGGATGGAACTAGAGCGTATCATGCTTAGCGAAATAAGTCAAGCAGAGAAAGACAACTATCATATGACCTCCCTGATATGAGGAAGTGGTGATGCAACATGGGGGCTTAAGTGGGTAGGAGAAGAATAAGTGAACCAAGATGGGATTGGGAGGGAGAGAAACCATAAGTGACTCTTAATCTCACAAAAGAAACTGAGGGTTTCTGGGGGGAGGGGGTTTGGGAGAAGGGGGTGGGATTATGGACATTGGGGAGAGTATGTGCTTTGGTGAGTGCTGTGAAGTGTGTAAACCTGGTGATTCACAGACCTGTACCCCTGGGGATAAAAATATATATTTATAAAAAAAATAAAAAATTAAAATATATTTGATATTATGTTGCTTATTGTTAGAAGAGGAATTATAATTTGAGAAGGAACAAGGGACATAAAGAGTTACATATTTAAAATTGAATAAAAGAACCATGGCTTGCTCCTTCAGTTTTACTTGTTAGGAAAAAAATGCTAATGTAGGAGAGGAATGGTCGGTGTCATGATTTTTTCTAATGTGTTCTGGTATGAAGAGTAGAGTGAAAAAAATCATATATGAAATTACATTATTTATTTATTTATTTATAAAATTTAATACTCAAGTCCTTATCTATTCAAAATTATCCTAGTAATTACGTTTTATTTCCCAAAACTAAATTAGAACAAGGGGGGAACATAGCGAAGTTTGGTTATTCATTAGAGAGTAATAACTTGTTCACTAATTTCTTTTACATCTCTTTTTTACCTCACTTCACTGTCTTCCAAAAGAATCCCCTTACAAAATTTATACCATTTTCTGTTTCTGTTTTTTTTTTGTTTTTTTTCTCCTACCCACTTTTTTTCTTGTCTTTTTCTGTCTCTAAAAAAGCCCTATCTTGCCCCTAGAAAAATAATGACATATATCTAGTAGTATATCTGATCTTTAAGTGCATTTTTTGAATTAGGGTTGTGCTCAAATGTTAACCACTATCCAGTTTTTTGAAGTTCTTTCATTTGCCCAATACCAAGGGATTCAATATGAAAAGGAAAAAGAAATGTATTACACCAGGAATATAACTTTCATACCAGAAAATAACCTTCCATTTCCAGAGCAGTCTGCAATTAAGATAACTTTGACTAAAGTTGAATAAATGATTTCTCAACTTCAATATGGAAGAGTGAGCTGTTAACAAAACAAGCCTAATGTGAATTCAGCTATAAACTCTAGACAGAACCTTAAACAAAACAAAACAGAACTACCCAAGGATTCTGGAGACTGAACAAAACCATGCAAATTTAGGAAGGGGTAAAAATTCCTAGTAAAGTGAACAGCAAGGTGTGAGTTCTCCATTGTGTTTGTTTTCTTTAGGGTTTTATCTTAGAAGCAGTTGTATTTGAGGCAGAGGTGGATATATGGGGAGATCACTCTCTGAAAGGAAAACCCACTATCTTCATTCAGGAAAAAAAGGCAGAGCCCCTGGCTGACCACGACTCCCAGCGTGAGGGAGAAACCCTGAGACAGTTAGAAAAGAGGTATGAGCAGTTGTGTGAATAAATTCAGTCAACACTCTGACTAACCCTGAACTACAGATTCTTTAAGTTTCAAGCAAAGTCCTTAAAATCCTTCAAGTTCCTCTTCTGTGTTCCTTGAGAGGAAAATAAATGCATGCAAAGGGATGACAACATTGGATAGATCAGCTTAGAAACGTGTCTGTGTGTTTGTGTGTACTGTATTTTACACACAGATATGTAAAAATATGAAAAAGAACAATAGGCATTTCTAGAATTGAAAAACATCTAAAATAAAAAGGCAACTAGTTGGGAATTGGAGAGAATGGAAATGACAGTACAGTCAGTGACGGTTAGATCAACACATATCATTCCATCTGAAAAAGTAGTGAGAAGATTAAAAAAAGAAAAAATATAGAGCCTCAGGGACCAGAAGGAAAATTACAGAAAGTCTAGCATTATGGTAACTGAAATTTTAAAAGGAGAGGAGTAAAATAGGAAAATTTTTGAAGAAATGTTATACACAACTAATGAATCATTGAACACTACATAAAAAACTAATGATGTACTGTATGCTGGCTAATTGAACATAATAATAAAAAAATGGGAAAAAAAATAAAGGGGGGGTGCCTGGGTGGCTCAGTGGGTTGAAGCCTCTGCCTTCGGCTCAGGTCGTGATCCCAGGGTCCTGGGATGGAGCCCCACATCGGCTCTCTGTTCGACAGGGAAACTGCTTCCCTCCCCACCGCTCCGTGCCTCTGCCTGCCTCTGTGCCTACTTGTGATCTCTGCCTGTCAAATAAACAAAATCTTTAAAAAAAAAAAAATTAAAGGCAATGAAGATACAAAAAATGGAAGTGACAGCCAGATCTTTTACAATTTGTAAAAGACAAAAATGTATATATTTAAGATGTTCAGGTACCACACTGCCCCAAGAAAAAGCAATAAATTCCAAGAGAACCACTCTTGGGCACATATTAGTTAAACTGTTGAAAACTAAAGATAAAGAGAAAATACGGAAACTGCCAGAGAAGCACTACAACAAATTAGATACAAAGGGACAATGACTCGAATGCCTCTTTTTGTTAGACTTCTTGTTAGAAACCATGGAAAACTGAGACAATTTCAGATTGGGGGGGGGGGAGATAAAACAAGGGAATTTGTCTTTACCTGACCTATTCTACAAGAAATGCTCTTCAATCTGAAGGAAAAGAATACCAGAGGAAATCAGCTCTTAGGATTGAAAGAACAGTGGGAATGTCATATGTATCATTAAGCATCAGGCACTATGTCTTCTGTATAAAACATGCTACCATTGAAAGCAAAAAAATGGCCATAAGACTTTGAGGGTATATGATGTCTGTATATATGCTCTTGACAACCATAACAATGAAAATGATGGGAAAGCAAGAAACTATTCATTTTACAAATGAACTCCTATATTTTTCATGAGCTTATTAACTCCCATAATGATAATTTACAAAAGGTACTTCAAGTTGTTAGTTGACTAATGAAAATCAAATTGTCGGGGCGCATGGGTGGCTCAGTCGGTTACACGTCTGCTTTCGGCTCAGGTCATGATCCCGGGGTCCTGGGATCGAGCCCTGCATGGGTCTCCCTGCTCAGTGGGGAATCTGCTTCTCCCTCTGCCCCTCCCTCTCTCTCTCTCTCTGTCAAATAAAAAAAATAAAACCTTTTTTAAAAAAATCAAATTGGTAACTTTAGAACTTAAGGGTACATGATGGTCTATTTCCATCAGTCAAACAATAGGTGGGAATCATGCATTCATAAACAGCATTCCTTTTTTGTTAAAATTTTTGTTCCTTAGTATATTTGAAAAATTGAAACAAGTCATTTTGAAAATGCCTCTTGAATGATCAGTGATTTATAATTGTTTCACTGTTTTCCCAGAATACTGTAAACCTTTCAGGTTTCTGTCTTTGGTCTTATTTCTAAAACTCAAGATGAATTCTCTTGATAGCTAATATAATTTTAACTGTATAGTTAATAAAATATTTTAGTTTCCCCAGTGTGTATCACTCCCAAAGGTTATGACCTTCAAAAAATTTTTTTAAAGATTTTTATTTATTTATTTGACAGAGATCACAGGTAGGCAGAGAGGCAGGCAGAGAAAGAGGAGGAAGCAGGCTCCCTGCTGAGCAGAGAGCCTGATTCGGGGCTCGATCCCAGGACACTGAGATCATGACCTGAGCCGAAGGCAGAGGCTTTAACCCACTGAGCCACCCAGGTGCCCCAACTTTCAAAAATTTTAAATGTAAAATGCGGAAAATATTTCCAGTAAAAAAAAAACAAACAAAAAAAACACTTGAGTTTTGAAAGAATAGGATGTATGTTTTTAGAATCTGCTATGTGTCAGTTACTCTAGAGAACTGGTTGAAGTGACTGTAAAATACAAAAGCAGAAGGTGATAAGTCAAGAAATAAATTGAACAAAATTGTAATGGATATAGCACAATAATGTGCAGATGAGTCTTATTAAGTGATCCCATTTTATTTTATTATTTATTTATTTTTTTAAGGGCATCCCTTTTGAAAGGGGGAAAGACAGTGGGTTTGTTTTCTTAAAATCATGGTTTCTTGACTGGGTTTTGGAAGTGATGTACTCACAGAAAGTAAAAAGAGACTTTACAAAACAAAGAAAATTATTTGTAAAGACATTTGGGGAAGATTTGACATATTGCTCTGGAAGTTTGTCTTGTTTTATCAGAAAATCTAAAAGATGAAAAGAATGAGGGATGTGCTAGGATAGAATGGGGTTGGCTCAGGTGACCTGGAATACCGTGGTGGCTCTATTTCTGATGGGATTGTAAATTAAGAGTCGCTCTGGATTCTTCCGCATCTCAAATGCAATTTAAAGTAACTCTAGCAGGTTCATGTAGGATGGATATTTCCCTTTGTGGGGACTGACTTGGAGTCCACTGAGGTCACTGTCCTTCAAATAAAGTTTTGGAATCCTAACCCATTACAGTTGTGGGTTTGAAGAAGAAAACTGCATGATCTTATAAATAGTAGGGATAAGAATTATTTTTCTGGATTTTTATTAAACCATGGGCCTGTAAGGAGACTGAGAAGATAAGAAAGACCAGAGCTAACTACTCATGCATGACTTGAAAGACACAAGAAAATGGTGGAACCAAGGCGAGAATAATGGGAAGCTGATAAGTGAAATCTGTCTGGGAATGAGGCTTCCCTGTTGAGTATCATGAGGTTGAGCAGCCAGATGCTTAAAATAAGAATAACATATAAATAATGAATTAGGTGGTTTGGGAGATCCTCACCCATGTTTTTTAAAGCAACTATGAAAATGTTGCTCTAAATTGATCACATTAATTCCAGTCAATCCTTAACATTTAATTTCTTCAAGATGAGTTTGTGATTGCTACTGAACTTTGCTGACATAGAGTTGACCCACATCTTAGAGAAGTGCGATGCAGCTTGAAAGCTGTGAAAATAATTGGTCCTTAAGGATGCAAATAATGATCCAAATACAATTTCATTTTTATTTAAGAAATAGGACCTATTTTAAAATGCATTTTTAAATTTTTCCCTTAGAATATTTGGCCTGCAAGATGTTCTGATTAAAAAAACAAAGTTTTTTAAATGCATTTAAGAAATGCAATATAATGTCATAAATCTCAGTGATTTATAATGGAATTAACAAAAGTTTTGAAGATTTCCAAATTTAAAAGAAATGAAAGAAAGGGATGGAGAGAAGGAGGGAGAGTGGAAGGAAAGAATGAAAGAAAAGCTCTAATTTTGCTTAATTCATTGTGTTTTATTGTTTTTCCCTAGACTAGGGGTCAGTAAACTTTTTCTGTAGAGGGCCAAAGAGTAAATATTTTTCTTTTGTTGGAGAACAGGCAAAAATAAGAGGGTATTCTATAGGTACTTAAGTAATAAGACAGACAACAAATTGCCATAACATTTTATTGAGTTACCACAAAATATTAATTAAGTACAATGTTTTGTAATACATGTGTACTAATGAGAAGAATGAATGTATTTTTTGTGTGTGGGGGAAATCTTTTTACTTAATTGAAATCTCTAGTGTCCCCTCTCATCAAATCACAAATGTTGGTCAGCAAAAACCATTCATAGCTTTGAACTGTGCAGCATTAAGGACAGGCTAGACTTTGCACATGCACTGTAGTTTGTTGAACTTTGCCCTAGACCTTGGAACTCATTTCTGTATGATGCCTACCTGTTGGAACTAGTATTTTAGAATACCATTTCTCTACTTTGAAGAGCCAGAGGTTGTTAAAGCTAATTGGCATGAACCTCATATGAAAAGGATTTTTTTTTAATATTTATAATGGGGTAGAAAAGTTCTGTTCTAAAGGAACAACAGGGACCAGCGAGCATCTTGACATATGTGATAATAACTGGAGTCACTAGAGAAGGCCTGCTGGGTAATGACATCCTAAAGGAGACCGAGTTCAGTTAAGGCAAAGAGGAAGGAGGAACCTTCCGAGAAGAAACAGAGTAGGGAAAGCTGGTTGGTTTGGGAGTGCCTGTTTCCAAATGTATCATGAAAGAGTATGGAAGGGTGGCAAAGGATGGTAAAGGGCCAGGGGTGCTGTGCGGAGCATTCTTACTGGGATGATGGGAAGGTGGAGGACCAGTTGTTAGCGGCAATAGTGACAGTCTCGGGGTGACTGACACAAACGGGCATAAATGACAAGAGAGATTTTGTTCAATCTGTGAGAGGAAGGTGATCCACGAAGCCTGGGGCAAGGAGACTTAATTGTTGTGATGATGGAATTCTTAGGAAGTTTGATGGTCTTTGGTTGGATAAATGCTATTACGAAACATCCTGTGGTTCAGCTCAGGTCCTGATCCCAGGGTCCTGGGATCAAACCCATTGTAGATAGATTCCCCTCAGCGGGGAATCTGCTTCTCCCTCTCCCTCTCCCTCTGCCCCTTCCCCAGCTCTGCTTGCTGCTCTCTCTCTCTCCCTAATAAATTAAAAAACAAAAAACAAAAACTCAAAACAAAACATCCTATTGCTTAAACTGTGAGATGGATTCTGGACAGCAAACTTGCAGCCTAAATGATTTTGTGGATATAATTTAAAAGTCTGGGTGTATCTCCTCAAGTCTCTTTCTCCTCCTTTTTGCACTTTCCTCTTCCTCATCCTTCTTCTTATCACTTTTTTGTGAGGGAGAGAAAATCTTTTCAGGGAGACTGTTCTGAAAGTTAGCTTAATTCAAACCATGATTATTTTTCATCTTTTCTTATCCCATTCTCCACTTACAAACCGAGAAATGGATATGCACTGGCAATAGCTTCCTAGAATCCCACTGTTTGTTCCTCAGTCGGATATCTCTTCAAGAGCTATGACACCCAGTCATCAGTGGAAACTGAGTTCAAACTTCCTCAGAAAGCATCTTGCTATCTGTCTAAACATACATCTTTTCTCTTTTTTTTTTCTTTTTTACTTTTTTTTTTTTTTTAGTTTTTATTTAAATTCCAATTAGTCAACATACAATATTATATTAGTTTCAGGTACAGTATTGCAATTCAGCAATTCCATACATCACCCAGTGCTCATCACAACAAGTGCCCTCCCTAATCCCCATCACTTATTTTGCCCATTCCCCCACCTGTGTCCCCTCTGATAAATATCAGTTTGTTCTCTGCAGTTGAATTTGTTCTGTGATTTGCCTCTCTCTCTCTCTCTCTCTTTTTGTTTTCCCTTTGTTCCTTTGTTTCTTAAATTCCGCATATGAGTCAAATCATATGATACTACATTTTCTTTTCTGTTAGTCTCTGTTTTGTCTGCCCTAATGTTAAAATATTATGTGCTTTAAATGTAGAAACACTCCTACATCCTACCAATGGCTAATGTGAAAAGCAGTCCATTTTAATACAGGGCATATTATTTGTTTAGTGTATGAATATCTGTAGAATCAGGAAACCTATGTGGGAATGGTGTTTGGAGTTTCAGTGTGAAATAGGCTTTGCCTTAGTTGTTACTGTTACGGTATCCTTGAGGTCCCATTCCACTTCCTGTTGTTCAGCTAGAACACAGGATACAGAAAATAATAATTCAGGTTAATTCAAAGTGAAATGAAAGATTATAGGATCACAATTAAAAATTTTCAAGACATTTTATCCATCTCTGTATCTCCTCAAATGGACTAATATGGTAGTCCATTTTTACACTAAACTGGTTTTCAGAATGATCATTCAAACCCGTAGTAGGAAACTTGTTCAGAAGGCATCTCCTCATCTTCGTATGTTTCCCCCACTTCTTCCTAGTTCTCAGATCATTCTTTGATATCTACAGTCTGGGCTCCTATCACTCATCTCTTTGTCTTGTTATCTCTCCTACTTTCCTTTCTGGGTGTTTTGTTTTATTTTGTTTTGTTTCTCCCTGTTCACTGTGTTTTCAGTGTCTGATCATCTAAGTCTGCCTTTCCTCATGCTATTTCCTTGATTGGAATCATGTTTTCTTCCTGGAAACATCTACTGAAACTTGTAGGCTCAGCTAGAATGCCGTGTCTCACCTGAAGCTTTTTCTGATCCTCCTCGTACCTCAGTCAAATTCAGACTTTAGGTATCTCTCCCCCACACTTAAAAAGTACAAGTTACAGCCCCTGGCTTTCACAGAAGACTTACCTTAGTATAGGAACGACTTTTTCTTAAAAGCAAACATTCTCTTGGGACTTATTTCAGTAAGTCAAAACAGGTACGAAGGTAGGTCTTTCATAAAAGTGAAGTGGCCTAACACAAACTTTTGGAAAGCAGGGGAGATCCCTATTCCAAGTCTTTCACTCACATTCCAGTAATACTGTGTGTACCACTCTATCATAGAGATACCATATTTTATTAAATAGCTTTTTTCTTATCTTCTTTTAAACTGTCAATTTATCAGCAACAGGGGCTAAGACTTAGTATTAACATAGACATGGCACAAAGTAGGAGTATCATAGAATTGCAGACAAGTGAGTTTAAGTATACAACCATCATTAATCCATGTATAGCCATCCCCAACCCTGCACATAACTTTCTATCTTCTTTCATCTTTAAACTTTATTCATTAAGAGAGTTAAACATATTTTCCCAGTAGTAAATACATATTTACATGTGTCTTCCAATAATACTAAACACACAATGTCATCTGACATTAGCTTTTGAAAAAAGTGACTCTTCCAGGAGAGAGCCCAACATGGGGCTTGATCCCAGGACTCCTGGACCATGACCTGAGCTAAAGGCAGATGCTCAACTAACTGAGCCACCCAGATGTCCCTAGAATACTTCTTTAATTAGGCATCATCTCTGGTGATGCACTGACAGAAAGATGCAGTTTTTGTCATTTCATTAAACGGATGACAGTATAGACCTAAAGGGAAGGACAGCAGTGAATAGTCTGTGGCAAAGAACCAAACGTGAAATACAAAGTGTCAGAAATTGCTCTTTTACACCTCCTCTTACATGCTTTCATCCACAGGATAGAAAGTCATTAGGGTGTATTGTGCCACAGATGCACATACATCATAGGAAAGGTTTAATTATACCCTACTGCAGCAGGAAGGTTAAATGAAGCATGGGGGTCAGCCATTTCTGTAGAACCTCATGGGGCAGGGAAATATTTCAAGTGCTTTTATTCTGAATCCCAACTTATGCTTGAATTTCAAGGATTCTCATCCTCAGTTTATCACTGGCTCTCTTAAATTTGAGTTCATAAGAACATTAACTAGAATATACAAGTTAATTCTGGGCATAGACATTGCATTATCAAGGTCATCTCTTCCATGGTCATTTTACTGATACCCATTATTTTGTGAGGATATAGTAAAAAAAAAAAAAAAAAAGTTTGATGTTTCTGTACTATTAAAAAAAAAAAACAACCCAGCCAAACAATTACCTATATTTCTTCATTTGTGGCCAAGGATGCCTTAAAATTGCATGAAGTGGAATAAAGAGTCTAGAGCTGTGGGAAAATGTGCATGGGAGATAGCCAAGGCTGGTTCCACTGTCTGCATTTTTCAATTTGTTTTCTTATCAGCATGCCTATAAACTGGAAAGCATTAGGCACAGACTTATTGATAAGCATATGAGAATTTCTTCCAGTCTCCCTCAACCCTCCTTCAGGGAATCTCTTTTATGAATATAGGAGTCCCCATTTGAAATAAAAAGAGTCATAAGACATATATAAAAACAAATTATTTTAGATCAGAGACTAAGGTGCATATGTACCATGCTTTTTGCAAATCTGTGGAGCGTTGGAAGGGAGCATAGCTAGCTGGGGCAAAAAGAGGGGTTAATTCAGTTTACTCCCAATGTAAAAGACAGTGAAGGGTTTTCCTTAGTCAAGAGGGTTTCACTGTTAAAGTGTTGAATGCCTTCTGGCAATTAGGATTCCTGGAAGCCAGCAAGAGAAATACTCAGGTTCACTTCAAGAGAAAAGGAATTCCCTCAAAGGATACCTGAACGTTGTCAGTATTGGTGAGAAGGTTGGAATTACAGGACTGGAAAATGAGCAGGAGTCACAAGGAACCAGACATTGTTGAACACTGGCATGTGTTCAGGAAAATTTGATGGAGATGCTGCAGGAAATGTGAGTAGGATGCTGAACTGGAGATACATCAGTGGGCATTTCGCCTCTGCCTTTGCTGGACCCTTAAGGATTTGCTGTTGCTCTTGTGAACAATTTCTCAACTTCAACTTCATTCCTTCAAGATTCAGGGTCATAGGTGAGATCATGACCTAGAGCTGTTTATCCAGTTTTTAAACTTTATGATTAGAGTTCAGGCTCTGCTTCCCCCCAATACTCCCATAATGTAAGAATCCTCCAAAATAAGAATGGAAGTCAGATTATCAATGGCCTGATAAGGGAAAAGAGGTACATTATGTAGCTGATAGAGAGAAACAGAAGGTAAAGTCATTAACTTACCTTCTTCAAATGCTTAGGCTTCTTTTTAGGGTAACTGGAGAGGAATTTGTTTTGTTTTGTTTTTGTTTTTTGAGAGGAATGTTTGATTCTCTTCAAATTATGATATTTTTTCATGCCAATACTTACTAGTTTCAGTTAGTTTTGGAAAAGTTGAGCATCTCTGTGCAGGTACATAGAACAACATTTGTGACTTCATTTGGGTTTCTTTCATCCTGTAGACCACCAGGAAAAAAAGTATTAACATTACCACTTCACAAGATGAGGACACAGTGTCAGAGAAGTGAAATAACTCAGTTGTCCAGTTTTACAAAGAGCTCTATCAGGATTAGGTCCCATGTCTCTCTGATAGAAATCCTGTTTTCCCACACACTTGCTTTTCTTTTTATTTTCCACTTCAGGTTTAACTGCCATGACACATATTAGGCAATCTTATTTTCACCTGAATTAATGTCCCCATACATTGGCTTTATTTTTTGTTAACCTATATTAATTTGTGTATACCTATATACCACACCTATATTAATTTGTATATACTTGTCTTGTGAGGTCACATTAGATCGTGAGATCTTATACCCAAGGCTTCGCACAGTGCCCAGCATATCTATGGAGCCAGATACATATTTGGTTTATGATGGAGAACTAGAAAAAGGGAAAAAAGGCAAGAAGATGGGTGGTGAAGGAGAAAGGAAAGAGAAGAACGTGGGATAGAGGAGGACTTGGATACACAGTAGCTAGGTCATACCATCCTCTAGCATTTGATGCATGTATCAGTGCATAAGGATATTTTTATTTTTATTTTTTTTTTAATTTATTTTTTATTTTCAGCATAACAGTATTCATTATTTTTCACCACACCCAGTGCTCCATGCAATTCGTGCCCTTTATAATACCCACCACCTAGTACCCCAACCTCCCACCCCCCACTCCTTCAAAACCCTCAGATTGTTTTTCAGAGTCCATAGTCTCTCATGGTTCACCTCCCCTTCCAATTTCCCCCAACTCCCTTCTCCTCTCTAACTCCCCATGTCCTCCATGCTATTTGTTATGCTCCACAAATAAGTGAAACCATATGATAATTGACTCTCTCTGCTTGACTTATTTCACTCAGCATAATAATCTCTTCCAGTCCCATCCATGTTGCTACAAAAGTTGGGTATTTGTCCTTTCTTTTTTTTTTTTTTTTTATAAACATATATTTTTATCCCCAGGGGTACAGGTCTGTGAATCACCAGGTTTACACACTTCACAGCACTCACCAAAGCACATACCCTCCCCAATGTCCATAATCCCACCCCCTTCTCCCAAACCCCCTCCCCCCAGCAACCCTCAGTTTGTTTTGTGAGGTTAAGAGTCACTTATGGTTTGTCTCCCTCCCAATCCCATCTTGTTTCATTTATTCTTCTCCTACCCACTTAAGCCTCCATGTTGCATCACAACTTCCTCATATCAGGGAGATCATATGATAGTTGTCTTTCTCTGCTTGACTTATTTCGCTAAGCATGATACGCTCTAGTTCCATCCATGTTGTCGCAAATGGCAAGATTTCATTTCTTTTGATGGCTGCATAGTGTTCCATTGTGTATATATACCACATCTTCTTGATCCATTCATCTGTTGATGGACATCTAGGTTCTTTCCATAGTTTGGCTATTGTGGACATTGCTGCTATAAACATTCGGGTGCATGTGCCCCTTTGGATCACTACATTTGTATCTTTAGGGTAAATACCCAATAGTGCAATTGCTGGGTCATAGGGCAGTTCTATTTTCAACATTCTGAGGAACCTCCATGCTGTTTTCCAGAGTGGCTGCACCAGCTTGCATTCCCACCAACAGTGGAGGAGGGTTCCCCTTTCTCCACATCCTCGCCAGCATCTGTCATTTCCTGACTTGTTGATTTTAGCCATTCTGACTGGTGTGAGGTGATATCTCATTGTGGTTTTGATTTGTATTTCCCTGATGCCGAGTGATATGGAGCACTTTTTCATGTGTCTGTTGGCCATCTGGATGTCTTCTTTGCAGAAATGTCTGTTCATGTCCTCTGCCCATTTCTTGATTGGATTATTTGTTCTTTGGGTGTTGAGTTTGCTAAGTTCTTTATAGATTCTGGACACTAGTCCTTTATCTGATATGTCGTTTGCAAATATCTTCTCCCATTCTGTCAGTTGTCTTTTGATTTTGTTAACTGTTTCCTTTGCTGTGCAAAAGCTTTTGATCTTGATGAAATCCCAATAGTTCATTTTTTCCCTTGCTTCCCTTGCCTTTTGCGTTGTTCCTAGGAAGATGTTGCTGCGGCAGAGGTCGAAGAGGTTGCTGCCTGTGTTCTCCTCAAGGATTTTGATGGATTCCTTTCGCACATTGAGGTCCTTCATCCATTTTGAGTCTATTTTTGTGTGTGGTGTGAGGAAATGGTCCAATTTCATTTTTCTGCATGTGGCTGTCCAATTTTCCCAGCACGATTTATTGAAGAGGCTGTCTTTTTTCCATTGGATATTCTTTCCTGCTTTGTCGAAGATGAGTTGACCATAGATTTGAGGGTCTATTTCTGGGCTCTCTATTCTGATCCATTGATCTATGTGTCTGTTTTTGTGCCAGTACCATGCTGTCTTGATGATGACAGCTTTGTAATAGAGCTTGAAGTCCGGAATTGTGATGCCACCAACGTTGGCTTTCTTTTTCAATATCCCTTTGGCTATTCGAGGTCTTTTCTGGTTCCATATAAATTTTAGCATTATTTGTTCCATTTCTTTGAAAAAGATGGATGGTACTTTGATAGGAATTGCATTAAATGTGTAGATTGCTTTAGGTAGCATAGACATTTTCACAATATTTATTCTTCCAATCCAGGAGCATGGAACATTTTTCCATTTCTTTGTGTCTTCCTCAATTTCTTTCATGAGTACTTTATAGTTTTCTGAGTATAGATTCTGTGTCTCTTTGGTTAGGTTTATTCCTAGGTATCTTATGGTTTTGGATGCAATTGTAAATGGGATTGACTCCTTAATATCTCTTTCTTCTGTCTTGCTGTTGGTGTAGAGAAATGCAACTGATTTCTGTGCATTGATTTTATATCCTGACACTTTACTGAATTCCTGTATAAGTTCTAGCAGTTTTGGAGTGGAGTCTTTTGGGTTTTCCACATATAGTATCATATCATCTGCGAAGAGTGATAATTTGACTTCTTCTTTGCCGATTTGGATGCCTTTAATTTCCTTTTGTTGTCTGATTGCTGAGGCTAGGACCTCTAGTACTATGTTGAATAGCAGTGGTGATAATGGACATCCTTGCCGTGTTCCTGACCTTAGTGGAAAAGCTTTCAGTTTTTCTCCATTGAGAATGATATTTGCGGTGGGTTTTTCATAGATGGCTTTGATGATATTGAGGTATGTGCCCTCTATCCCTACACTTTGAAGAGTTTTGATCAGGAAGGGTTGCTGTACTTTGTCAAATGCTTTTTCAGCATCTATTGAAAGTATCATATGGTTCTTGTTCTTTCTTTTATTGATGTGTTGTATCACATTGACTGATTTGCGGATGTTGAACCAACCTTGCAGCCCTGGAATAAATCCCACTTGGTCGTGGTGAATAATCTTTTTAATGTACTGTTGAATCCTATTGGCTAGTATTTTGTTGAGTATTTTCGCATCTGTGTTCATCAAGGATATCGGTCTATAGCTCTCTTTTTTGGTGGGATCCTTGTCTGGTTTTGGGATCAAGGTGATGCTGGCCTCATAAAATGAGTTTGGAAGTTTTCCTTCCATTTCTATTTTTTGGAACAGTTTCAGGAGAATAGGAATTAGTTCTTCTTTAAATGTTTGGTAGAATTCCCCCGGGAAGCCATCTGGCCCTGGGCTTTTGTTTGTTTGGAGATTTTTAATGACTGTTTCAATCTCCTTACTGGTTATGGGTCTGTTCAGGCTTTCTATTTCTTCCTGGTTCAGTTGTGGTAGTTTATATGTTTCTAGGAATGCATCCATTTCTTCCAGATTGTCAAATTTATTGCCGTAGAGTTGCTCATAGTATGTTCTTATAATAGTTTGTATTTCTTTGGTGTTAGTTGTGATCTCTCCTCTTTCATTCATGATTTTATTTATTTGGGTCCTTTCTCTTTTCTTTTTGATAAGTCGGGCCAGGGGTTTATCAATTTTATTAATTCTTTCAAAGAACCAGCTCCTACTTTCGTTGATTTGTTCTATTGTTTTTTTGGTTTCTATTTCATTGATTTCTGCTCTGATCTTTATGATTTCTCTTCTCCTGCTGGGCTTAGGGTTTCTTTCTTGTTCTTTCTCCAGCTCCTTTAGGTGTAGGGTTAGGTTGTATGCCTGAGACCTTTCTTGTTTCTTGAGAAAGGCTTGTACCGCTATATATTTTCCTCTCAGGACTGCCTTTATTGTGTCCCACAGATTTTGAACCGTTGTATTTTCATTATCATTTGTTTCCATGATTTTTTTCAATTCTTCTTTAATTTCCCGGTTGACCCATTCATTCTTTAGAAGGATACTGTTTAGTCTCCATGTATTTGGGTTCTTTCCAAACTTCCTTTTGTGGTTGAGTTCTAGCTTTAGAGCATTGTGGTCTGAACATATGCAGGGAATGATCCCAATCTTTTGATACCGGTTGAGTCCTGATTTAGGACCAAGGATGTGATCTATTCTGGAGAATGTTCCATGTGCACTAGAGAAGAATGTGTATTCTGTTGCTTTGGGATGAAATGTTCTGAATATATCTGTGATGTCCATCTGGTCCAGTGTGTCGTTTAAGGCCTTTATTTCCTTGCTGATCTTTTGCTTGGATGACCTGTCCATTTCAGTGAGGGGAGTGTTAAAGTCCCCTACTATTATTGTATTGTTGTTGATGTGTTTCTTTGATTTTGTTATTAATTGGTTTATATAGTTGGCTGCTCCCACGTTGGGGGCATAGATATTTAAAATTGTTAGATCTTCTTGTTGGACAGACCCTTTGAGTATGATACAGTGTCCTTCCTCATCTCTTATTATAGTCTTTGGCTTAAAATCTAATTGATCTGATATAAGGATTGCCACTCCTGCTTTCTTCTGATGTCCATTAGCATGGTAAATTCTTTTCCACCCCCTCACTTTAAATCTGGAGGTGTCTTCGGGCTTAAAATGAGTTTCTTGGAGGCAACATATAGATGGGTTTTGTTTTTTTATCCATTCTGATACCCTGTGTCTTTTGACAGGGGCATTTAGCCCATTCACATTCAGGGTAACTATTGAGAGATATGAATTTAGTGCCATTGTATTGCCTGTAAGGTGACTGTTATTGTATATGGTCTCTGTTCCTTTCTGATCTACCACTTGTAGGCTCTCTCTTTGCTTAGAGGACCCCTTTCAAGATTTCCTGTAGAGCTGGTTTGGTATTTGCAAATTCTTTCAGTTGTTGTTTGTCCTGGAAGCTTTTAATCTCTCCTTCTATTTTCAATGATAGCCTAGCTGGATATAGTATTCTGGGCTGCATGTTTTTCTCGTTTAGTGCTCTAAAAATATCATGCCAGCTCTTTCTGGCCTGCCAGGTCTCTGTGGATAAGTCAGCTGCCAATCTAATATTTTTACCATTGTATGTTACAGACTTCTTTTCCCGGGCTGCTTTCAGGATTTTCTCTTTGTCACTGAGACTTGTAAATTTTACTATTAGGTGACGGGGTGTGGGCCTATTCTTATTGATTTTGAGGGGCGTTCTCTGAACCTCCTGAATTTTGATGCTCGTTCCCTTTGCCATATTGGGGAAATTCTCCCCAATAATTCTCTCCAGTATACCTTCTGCTCCCCTCTCTCTTTCTTCTTCTTCTGGAATCCCAATTATTCTAATGTTGTTTTGTCTTATGGTGTCACTTAATTCTCGAATTCTCCCCTCGTGGTCCAGTAGCTGTTTGTCCCTCTTTTGCTCAGCTTCTTTATTCTCTGTCATTTGGTCTTCTATATCACTAATTCTTTCTTCTGCCTCATTTATCCTAGCAGTGAGAGCCTCCATTTTTGATTGCACCTCATTAATAGCTTTTTTGATTTCAACTTGGTTAGATTTTAGTTCTTTTATTTCTCCAGAAAGGGCTTTTATATCTCCCAAGACGGTTTCTCTAATATCTTCCATGCCTTTTTCGAGCCCGGCTAGAACCTTGAGAATTGTCATTCTGAACTCTAGATCTGACATATTACCGATGTCTGTATTGATTAGGTCCCTAGCCTTTGGTACTGCCTCTTGTTCTTTTTTTTGCGTTGAATTTTTACGTCTTGTCATTTTGGCCAGATAAGAGTAAATGAAGGGGCAAGTAAAATACTAAAAGTGTGGCAACAACCCCAGGAAAATATGCTTTAACTAAATTAGAAGAGATCCAAAATCGTGAGTGGGGAGAAAGGGGATAAAAAGAGGTTCAAAAAGGAAGAAAGAAAAAAAAAGAAAAGAAAAAAAAAATTTTTTAAAAAAAGAAAACACCTGAGAAAAATGTAAAAAAGAAAAAATATATATATTAGATAAACTAGTAAAAAATCGTTAAAAAAGAAAAAGGTAACAGTTAAAAAAAAAAAAATTTTACCCGAAGGCGAGAAGAAAAAGAAAAAAAGAAAAAAAAATGAAAAAGAAAAAATTAAATTAACTGCAAGACAAAAAAAAAAAAAATCACAGGAAAAAAGCCATGAGTTCCGTGCTTGGCTTTCTCCTCCTCTGGAATTCTGCTGCTCTCCTTGGTATTGAAACCGCACTCCTTGGTAGGTGAACTTGGTCTCGGCTGGATTTCTTGTTGATCTTCTGGGGGAGGGGCCTGTTGTAGTGATTCTCAAGTGTCTTTGCCCCAGGCGGAATTATACCGCCCTTACCCGGGGCTGGGGTGAGTAATCCGCTCGGGTTTGCTTTCAGGAGCTTTTGTTCCCTGAGCGCTTTCCGTAGAGTTCCGGAGGACGGGAACACAAATGGCGGCCTCCTGGTCTCCGGCCCGGAGGAGCCGAGAGCCCAGGGCCCCACTCCTCAGTGCGCCCTCAGAGAACAGCGCCCAGTTACTCCCGTCTGCCCGACCTCCGGCCGCGCTCTGAGCTCACCGAGCCTGCGATCGGTTCAAGGTAACACCGAGCTGTGAGATTACTGTTGGCTCTGTCTCTGTAGCCGGCTTTCCCGTTCCAATACCCGCAAGCTCTGAGACACTCAGACACCCCCGATCCTTCTGTGACCCTGCGGGACCTGAGGCCACGCTGACCCCGCGTGGGCTTCGCCCCGGTTTAGCCTCTGGACTGATGTCCCTCAGCGGAACAGACTTTTAAAAGTCCTGATTTTGTGCGCGGTTGCTCCGCCGCTTGCCGGGAGCCGGCCCCTCCCCCCGGGGTCTATCTTCCCGTCGCTTTGGATTCACTTCTCCGCCGGTCCTACCTTTCAGAAAGTGGTTGTTTTTCTGTTTCCAGAATTGCTGTTCTTCTTCTCTTCGGTCTGCCGATGGATTTTCAGGTGTTTGCAATCTTTAGATAAGCTATCTAGCTGATCTCCGGCTAGCTGAAGCAGTCTCAGCTTGCTACTTCTCCGCCATCTTGACTCCTCCAAGGATATTTTTAATAATACAGTAATGTTAATGACTGTCTTCTGTAAGTCCCAGTTTATTACTAGAGGCCCATGAATATTTTTATTAATTTCAGTTATCAAAATGTTCTTCTTACCTTCTCTTACCCTAGATGAGTTTGACGGACTGACATATTTAACATAGAGTATGTCATTGTTACATTTCAAATGATTAGAGTCTGCTGTCAGTTGTCTGTTTGCTTACTTTTATCTGGCATCCATTTTTCTCCTAAAAATCATGGATAAAAGGGCTTTGGGATGGGGAAGTGACATACATAATTATGAATTTAAGACAAAGGGATATATTTCACTTCTTTGAAAATGCATAATGTTCTGTAAAGGTTTTAGGAAATAAGAACTCTTTGAAAGGGCTTCCTGATATGAATAATTGCAAATGTCAAGGGATGAGAGTTCTCTGATAGTGATTATATCTCTAGAATGTCAGGTACTGGTGCAAAGGTGACACGAATGATTTGAGTGAGTTGTTCTATATCCGAGAGATGGTCCTGCAGAGAAATGAAAGCAGTACTCTATAACCCACAGAGAGATTTATTCAAAGCCAAAATGTCAGAGGTAATCAAACTATTTAACTTGTGCTCGTAGCTTTACTTTGCATTCAATAAATGGACACTCAGAATTTATTACATACTGGCAAATTAAGAAAACAGAATTTTTATAAAGTTGAATGATGTAGTTTTCAGTGAAATATTGGTAATCTTTATGGTAGTATATTAAGTGAATTACAATTCCTAATAAAGTTCTACATATTGTTTTTTTTTCCTTTTTCTTTAGGTTTAAACCACATGCAGTAAATATGATTGTTGTGTACACTCCCATGTACACACTGCTCACAACAGAAAGAGAATATTGTTTATATCCCAGAACCCCAGTTCTCCCTTTTACTTGCCACTAGTCCCCTCCAAGGGTAATTTTTACCCTGACTTGTAATATCATCAGTTATTATAAATAACACTGCTATGAGCATTCTTGTATATGTGTATTGATTCTATGTATATATGTATAAATATATATATACATATATATACACACACAAATATATATCCCTGTTCTCCTATATGTATGTAAAACGGTCTATCTGTCTATCTGCCTACCTATCTGTCCATCTGTCTCTCATCTATCCATCCATATACATTTCTGTTAGGATACCCTTCGGATGGAGATGCTGAGTCATAAAGTTATACACATGTTCTGCTGTAGTTATAGAGATTTACAAAGTGTTTACACCAATTTACTCTCCCACCATAAGTTCTTGAAAGTTCTAGCTTCTTTAGATCTTTGGCAACACTTAACTTTTGGTTCTCATTTTCATTTCAGCCATTCTAATTGTAAAACCAAACTACTCCATTTTTTTTTTCCTACTTATATTCTTTCATGTTACCCAAAGATTTTAAGTTATATAAATCAAAATGAGGACTTTTTATTTATAAGTTTATACTTAAAGGCTTTAAAGAATTATACCTCACAATGTTTTCTAGACTTACATATTAGCATATTGCTTAAAGAGGAAAATTTTATTTAAATTCAGTGGAACTAGATTCATTAATGGAATATGAATAAAATATTTCAAATACTTTTTATATTAAAACCATTTTAAGTATCTTGCAACAGTTTATGTGTATGATGGAGTTCAAGGTGGTTTATTTTTTACAGTCTTCCTTTTTGTCTTAATAAAAAATAATTGTATGCATAATTATATGTTTTAATACTGTCCATAAGATGAAACTTTCTCATTTATTGAAAAATGGCAACATCTGTCACTAGCAATGACTCCAAATTGCTGCAAAATCTTCTTTTGTATCACTTATTTCCAAAATATTATCTTAAGTTAATTTTATTTTTTTTTATTTTATTTTTTTATTTTTTTTTAATTTTTTATTTTTTATAAACATATATTTTTATCCCCAGGGGTACAGGTCTGTGAATCACCAGGTTTACATACTTCACAGCACTCACCAAAGCACATACCCTCCCCAATGTCCATAATCCCACCCCCTTCTCCCAAACCCCCTCCCCCCAGCAACCCTCAGTTTGTTTTGTGAGATTAAGAGTCACTTATGGTTTGTCTCCCTCCCAATCCCATCTTGTTTCATTTATTCTTCTTCTACCCACTTAAGCTTTACTTTTTAAATTTTTTTAAAATTTATTTAATTGACAGAGATCACAAGGAGGCAGAGATCACAGAGGCAGGCAGAGAGAGAGGAGGGGAAGCAGGCTCCCTGCTGAGCAAAGAGCCCATGTGGGGCTGGATCCCAGGAACCTGGGATCACGACCTGAGCTGAAGGCAGAGGCTTTCACCTATTGAGCCACCCAGGCATCCCTTAAATTAATTTTCATAGCCAATATTTAGTTTAATATATATTCTTTTTAAAAAAATGATAAGCAGCATGATTGAAAATAGAAAATCCATTCCTGGTAAAGTAGAAAATAAAGGTTCCATACAAATTTTGGAGCCTGTGTTGGGTCAGGGAATATGGTGGGATTGGAATATAATTGGTGGGCCAGAAGCCAGAAGGCACCCGGGATTTGGGAGACTGAATGTTAAGATTCTCTATGGTCTGGGGAAAAGGTAAGGACTGCATATGATTTGAAGGGTATGAAAGTAGTGTTAAAAACTGCAATGATGGGGCGTCTGGGTGGCTCAGTGGGTTAAAGCCTCTGCCTTCGGCTCAGGTCATCATCCCAGGGTCCTGGGATCAAGCCCCACATCGGGCTCTCTGCTCAGCAGGGAGCCTGCTTCCTCCTCTCTCTCTGCCTGCCTCTCTGCCTACTTGTGACCTCTGTCTGTCAAATAAATAAATAAAAATCTTTAAAAAAAAACAAAAAACAAAAACTGCAATGATTGAGTCTGGAGAGTGAAGCTTTAAAGGGTCCAAGTGAGAGATACTAAAGCATTGGCATTGGGATTCACAAACGTTTTAGACATAAGCAAGAAGTCATATTGGGATTAATGACTCCATTTTTACAATTATTGTCCCTATTAAGCAGATTATTTGAATCGTCCTGCCAGCTACCTCCCATTTCCACCTTCCATTCATTTATTGCCACCAATTATTTTCTTAATTACTCACCTGCTCATAAACAACTTAGCAGCTGTCAATTATGGAAAAAAAATAAGATTAGAGCCATTTGATCTAGAATCCAAGCTGCTCTGTGGTTGGCCACCATCTTAACTTTTAGACAGTCATAAGTACATAGAGGCTTGTTCCTGAATCTTAAGGTACAATTCTTCTAATAGTTCCATAGTTGTTCCGCTTTGGATTTCACTCATTCTGTTCCCTTAGCCTGGCATTTCATCTTCTCTACCTTCCGTATCCCTTGAAATCATTCCTTGTCCTTTCTGGCATAATTTAAATACAGTATCTCATAAATTATGTTCATGAATCACTCCCCCGACCTGACCTCTGCCACTCACAGCTAAGCCTTGTAATCTGTATTTTTTCTTCATTGGATTTTCAGAGTTTACCTGCCTATCTCTCACATAGAATTATAATCTTCTTGTAGATGGAGATTATACATTAAAATCTTTATAGCCCAGGCACACTTAGCAGAGTACTTTTGAACAACAAATTGCAAATTGGCTTTTAAAGGTTTGAGAATTAAACTAAGTTATTTCATTTATGGAGCATACACATGCAAAAGACTTACCTCAAGGGTGAGCCTGGTGGTGGGTATTAAGGAGGGCATGTATTGCATGGAGCACTGAGTGTTGTACATAAACAATGAATCTTGGAGCACTGCATCAAGAACTAATGATGTATTTTAGGGTGACTAACATAACACAATGAAAAAAAAAAAAAAAAAAAAAAAAAACAACTTATCTCAAAATGAATGGCTTCCCAACTGGAAGTGATTTTGCCTTTTCCCTCCAGGGGACATTGGGTAGTCTAGAGACCTTTTTGATTGTCACAAATGAGAGAAGGGGCTGCCATTGGCATCCTGTATGTAGAAGTAAGGGATGCTGACAGTCATCCCACAATGTCAGGGTGGTCTTCCACAACCAAGAAATATCTAGTCCTCAATGTCAGTAGGTTGGAAAACCTTACTCTAGGTAAAGAAGATACCCTTTATCATTACTTTCAAATTTTTAAAAATAATAAAAAGAATTACCTACTGTTCATGCAGCCTACATGTCAGACTAACTTCTATATTACTGTCACTATTTTTTATTATCACTGAATTATTGGTACTTTATATATTACCCTAACCTGTGTAATTTACGTATGTGTACAAATCAAGTGTTTTTAGTGTATTTTCCTAGTCTTTTCTGTTTGATTACCTGTTTTTTATTCCTCTCTCTCACTGTATATCCACCTTCCAACATATACATGCATATTAACAGACTGGCATATATCCTTCCAGAGTCACAGTCATACATACATATATTTCTGTGAATGTATACATTTGTATATATGCATAATACCAATTTCTTCATGGTTTTATACATAAATATGTTTATAACAGTCCCTGAACCACTGCTGCAGCAGGCTAGACCAACTGCCAAAGGCAAATGTCCTTAATTCCTAACTACCAGCTCTCTCCTTTTTGCAGAAAATAACTAGAACACTTCTAGCAAACAAGTTGAGACTAGTCTACAAGAAGGTCTGGGAAATGTGAATTTTGGGCTTCTACTTGCCCACATTAGTCAAAGACTGTATAGGGACGGCATGGAGCTGAGTACCAACAGACAGTGGCCATGTATATCTGTTAGGTGAGATTCCTGCTAGTATAAGTTTGTATTGGTATTGTTATTATTTAGTACATGAATTTTTTTTTTTTTGTTTTGTGTCTTTTGTTCCTAGACAATATCTCAGTGAAACTCCTCCATGTCAATTCATGCACACTACTTTGTTTTCCACAAAGCCTAAATGTTACATCATGATGCAGGTGAATCGTAATCCAGTCAGGCATTCACGTTGATGGGTTTTCCTTTTGACTCTTCTCTTTGGCCGTCATAGACAACGTGGAAATAAATATCATGTATTAACATTTTCTGTATGTTGGTGCTTCCCCGGCCCCTTACAAGATGAGGTCCCAGGTTTGGGATTGCTGAGATAGACTGTGTTTTGTTTTCAGTTGCCATATAGCTTTCACATTTGGGCATACTACTTTGTTTTCATAATCAACATTGGAAAGGACTCCTCTCACTCTATCCCTGCCAGCAATATCTGTTATCTGAGATAATTTCTTAATGACCTTCTCTCCTCTGCCCCCAGAGAGCAAGTCACAATAGAAAACAACCCAAATACTATCCCAACTAGAATTACAGATCCTCTAATACCATTACAGTGACTGGGGATTTTTGACTTCTTCGGTTTTCTAGTATAAAATTATGAAGATCAGTGAAGATGGAATAGCTTTTCAGTAGTACTTCATGAAAAATAGGTCCAATTTTCAATTCTCGTTTTATTTTGCTGATTTTTTTTTTTTAAGCTGTTTAAAAGTTCACAAGAGTCTGCCATTATGAGGCATTGTCTCTGGTTGAACCAGTCACAGTAGGCTAATTTACACTGTAATTATTCTCAGTTCCAAAATCTTAATGACTTTTACCATCAGATGTTCATTTCTTGCTATGTGTCCATTAGAAGTTGGCTAGTGATGGGGAGGGAATTTGCTCCACGCCTCTTCACCCAGCAATCCAGGCTTCGGAGGGATCCACCATCATACGCATCCCCAGTGGTTGTGGCAGTGGGAAGAAAAGGTGAATATTTGGCCATTATAAACTCATCCACAGAAGTGATGCTGCTATGTCCAATCACTTGGTAATGACCAGTATCAACTAACACACTGATTAATTTCTTAGAACATTTACTACGTTTCTTAACTTATCATGATTCAGCACAAAGTACTTCAGTTGCCTTCCTATTCCCTTCTGGCAACTTCACCAATTTTGAATATTTTTTTAAGTGTATTAAGACCATTGATTTTGAAGAACTGGGTTGTTGACTTGCTATCTATGGGCCCAGCACGCTTCCGCTGCGCGACTCTGTTGACTTGCTATCTAAATTGAAGTGTAACATGGTCAGATAGCTCTCCATTCCTATTTTTTATACTGTTTAGGTGGCTTATTGAAGGAATTGATTAATGGCATCAAAAATATTATGACATCTTAGTCAATAACATTAGGATAAATGGCGTTAGTGTTTGTCATATTTTCAATATGATTTAAATCTGGTAGCTGCCCTTGATGATTGACATTTGGATCCAGTTTAATTTTATCGGAGTGCCCTGGTAGTACCTGTGAATATCTGCACCTCTCAAATTGTTAAGCTAGTAGTTAAAGTTTGTGATTATTATTTGAAAGTAGTATAATCCAAGAAAAACCTTTGGCTATTTAAAAGAAGTTAGAAGAGGTGCCTGTGGCTCAGTTGGTTAAGTGTCTGCTTTCAGCTCAGGTCATGACCCCAGGGTCCTGGTTATCATGCCCAGTGTGGGGGGGAGGTCTCTGCTCAGCAGGGAGTCTGCGTCTCCATCTCCCTCTCTGCTTGTGCTCTCTCTCTCTCTCACCCTCTCTCCCTCTCTCCCCCCTTTTGCTCACTCTCTCTCAAATAAATAAATAAAATCTGTAAAAAAAGAAAACAGATTAGAAGATTATAAATGTACATTTTCCTGAAGGCAGTGGCTAACTTTTTGTCCTTAGAAAAAAGATCTTGTGGGCATCCCTTAGCATTGCAGCTTTCAGCAAATGGCATTAAAATTCTGATTCCATATTGCTTGTTCTTTTACATTGAAGCAGATGTCAGTTTCATATGGATTCTGAATATCATCCAATCTGTTCTTCAAATATAAATGTAATTACTGGTCAATGGTTTTGGATAATTTATACATCTGCTGAAATCGTGGAGGTTTTATCAATTGTTTTGACTTAGAGTTTATTCCTTTCAGAAAGCTGAGGATCTGGAACTATCTTACTCTGGACTAAGTCACCTCTACTCTGAAAAATAGCCTCATGTGCTTAGGTAGCACGAGTGTGGGTGATCTGAACCATTGTTGCTCCCAAGTCCTAAGGAGAAGGTTCGGTACAAAAAGGGGATCCCTTCCAAGTAAGGAAGATTTTGTGAGCCTGGTTCACATACTATTTGTGAAAGGCAAAAGGAGGTAGTGATGTAAAGCTCAAGCGTTAGATGGCTAGAATAAAGTGATTTTTTTTTCATTATAAGGGGCTGTGAAAGTCATTAAAGCTAACTTTCATCTAGTTTTCAGACACCTGAGATAATAGTTTTCAAACTTTCAGCTAAGTAGGACCCACAGAGTTTCAATAATAACCTTATTTCTTATTTCCCATCATCACTTGAAAACTTTCTAAATGAAATGAAAGCAGTAAATACCATTTGTTATCACTTCCCCTCTTTCCACTCTTAGTCCTGCTGCTCCTGGTCCATATTTTACTGACATAATAATGTAATGCTGGTCAATGGTTTGGGATAATTTACAGTTTGACTTAAGCTGTAGAAATTTTATTTTGATATAGAATTTGTAGCCTCCTCAAAGCTTAGGATTTTGAACCAAATTAGCCGTTTCTAGGCAAAGTCACATGTATTACATGCTCTACATTCATCATGTCATGTATGCTTCACAGAAGGTGTGAGACTGTAAGGCACGTGTGAGACTTATCCACATTTTAAAAAGGAGAGGACTGAGTTTAAAAAGGCTCAGAAGATTATCTAAGTCACTTGCATTTTAAATATAGGTTTCCTCATGATATAGCCCTCTCTTTTGAACACCCTAATGTATCTTTCTTTCTCCCTACCCTCACCCCTGAAAAATTCTTCATCTTATTTTGGCATTCCCACCTGTAATATAAATGACATGCAGTGGTGAAATGATAATTAGACCCACTCACTTGTATACTTGCCAAATCACCAGACTCAAAGTAGAATGTCAATGAAATTTTCTGGATATTAAGATTGCTTGCATCATTTTGCACACCAAGATTTAAAATCTAGGATCTCATAAGTAGAGGATTATATCAGGAGTTCTGGTGTTTGCTCTGTTCACTGTTATGTAATGTTTCTGTAACATGCTGAACAAAGGGCTCTAACTGTCTTCTACCTTTCTAGTAAAATGTTCAGTATGGCTTCCATTAGGTAATATTCTGTTTCCCCAACATGTGGATGAAACATGGTTCTCTGAAGGTATTATTATCCAGACCAGCAGTTTAAAATTTTTGGTATTAAAAATATTTGCACATGGATTACTGATAATTTTATCCTGAATTCTATTTTGTGTGGACAGACCCTGTTAAATTTCTGTTGTTCCTATTGTGGGGGCTGGTGTTGATGATATTATTTTGGAAGACTTTGTGATATGGTTCAAATTAAAACTCTCTCTTGAACTCTGAAGCACATGGCCATTATCACTAGTGAGCTATTTAGGAAAAGAATTGCCAGGGAGGAGTGGTGCATAGCAGGGTGTGTCCCGTTTATAAATTCAAAGGAATTTTGCCATCCTTTTCTTTCATCAAAATATGTGAGTCAAGCTGGGTGGAAGTAGAAATATTCTCTAGAGGGGCACCTGTGTGGCTTAGTTGGTTGGGTATCTGCCTTTAGCTCTTGTCATGATCCCAGGATCCTGAGATTGAGCCCTGCATCAGGCTTCTTGCTCAGAGGGGAACCAGCTTCTCCCTCTCCCTCTGCTTGCCCCTCCCCCTGCTTGTGTGTGCTCTCTCTCTGTGTCTAATGAATAAATAAAACCTTTAAAAAAAAATTATCTAGAGGTTATTTTATTGATGACCAAATCCATTTTTGTAAAAGTTAAAGACCCCAAATTGAGGCTTTTAAGTAGTTGGCTATTACTAAAATGGCATCTATTTTAGTTTTTCAGTCTCTTTATGCAAAGTGTTATCTCAAACCCAAACTCAATTTTGTGGTAGAAAAGAGATTAAATGGATGAAAAATTGTTGTTGAAAATATGGATTTAAATGCTTCAATAGTGGTACTGTGTAATTTCTAAATGACAATTTGATATTGATATGATAAGCAAGGAAACTGCCATTAATAATTGAAAGCAATGCAAATGTGTGTATTAAACAAACACAAATTGAAAGCAGGCAAATAATACAACACTTAGTGCTTCAGCTATTAATCTATAGTATGAAGGTATTTAAAAAGCTTCCTAATATATTGCATTTTTGGGTCTTTTATGTTTCTGGATCCAGATTTATATTTTTGAGAATAATATCTACTATCAACCTGATATAAAGAGCAGTTCATTGCGACTGACATCTTCTGGAAAAGAAGGAATTATCTTTAATGGGATTGCTGACTGGTTATATGAAGGTGAGTCGAATAGATTTAGTTTCAAAAGAACACAAACAACATATTTTTATACAAAATCTGAGAGAAATCTGTTCATTCTATAACAATACTTATAGCTCCATTTCCTCTTATTTCCGCTCAAATTTGCCTTCATGCTTTCATGTCTTTGCATGTGCTTATATTTTGACTGGTTGTGATTCACAGATACTACATTTGAAGGGTGTGTGTGTGTGTGTGTATACAGATACGTACACATATATTTTGTTCAGGCTAGAGAGATTTGATTTTGGTGATGCTTAACTAATGAAAGTGAATAATCATTTTATGTCGCTCTGGAATTAGATGCTGAATTTTTCTGACTATGGGAAAGGAGAAACAAAAATCTTTACTGCTCGAAAAGTGCATGAAAAACACTTGTTTTTAGTCATTCTCATTAAAAACAGTCTGTCATTATTTAAAAGCCATCGCATGGGGAACAAAATAAAACCCACCTAAAGGGTCATTTGTAATAATTACTGAACCAAGTTTTCATGATAGTTGAGAATATAAGAAGGAAATCAGGTAATAAAACCCTCTATCCTGTTTGATCATGCACCAGTTGTCAGCTGGGTTAGGGGTACAGATTTCCTCAGGAAGTCTCAAGGCTTGAGGTTAATACCTAAGTTTCAGACTCTGCAACTGATCTTGGCAAAGTGCATCTAGATTTAAAGCAAGGTAGTCATGTTTGATTAGAAATTATAAAGGAAGAATCATCTAGAAAATAAATTTTATTTCTTGAGCAATATTGGCAAATGCAATCTTCCACATCAGACTCCATATTCTTAAGTCTGTAAGAAAAGTAAACCACCTAGCTCCTTCAGTTATTCATCCATTCTATCATTAAACAGATATTATTAAAGACTTACGTTATGTTCTAATTATTTGGAAGGGTGCTGAGATATAATAGATATAATATCTATTATAACAGATATAATGTAGATACCTATAATAGATATAATAAGGTACAAAACAAAGTACTTCCCGTTATGAGAAACATTCTGCTGGGTGGAGCTATTTTATTAATGAAGAGACACTGTGCCTTTGAGATTTGTATGCATATATGTACATGTATATTTACAATATATTTTTGTATATATGCCAGCATCAAATAATAAATTATTTTAGAGGCCACAGTTAATTCTGAGAGGAGTAGTAAGAATTACTTTGGAAATATAAAAAATAATTACGCTCTGAATTTTTTAAAAATTCAAATTCACAAAGTGATAAATAGGGTTCTTCGATTCAGAGTATCAGAAGCTGACTCTGGCTTCTTTATTGCAAAAGTATAAATTTTTAGAGTGTGAGATGGCCCAGTGAATTAAAAGATAGGTGGAGGACAAACTTGAAACTTGGTGGTTCCAAGAATCGAGGTAGCAAGAACTCAGTTATCTCTGATTTAGAAGAGCTGGGTGAGATGCCCTTCATCTTCAAACCATTGTCGGCGCTCTGTGAGACCCTGACCGGTGAAGAAACCATGTCACTGCAGTGTGACAAGCAGTTAAATCAAAGGAAACACAGGATTCTATGAAAGAACAAAAGAAAGCTAGCCCATTCTGGGGATTTACAAACATTTTCCTAAAGGAGAAACTCTCTGAGTTGAGCCTGAAAGATTAAGAAATATAAGAAGAGGGCGCCTGGGTGGCTCAGTGGGTTAAAGCCTCTGCCTTCAGCTCAGGTCATGATCTCAGGGTCCTGGGATCGAGCCCCACATGGGGCTCTCTGCTCAGCAGGGAGCCTGCTTCCTCCCCTCTCTCTGCCTGTCTCTCTGCCTACTTGTGATCTCTGTCTGTCAAATAAATAAATAAAATCTTTAAAAAAAAAAAAAAAAAAGAAATGTAAGAAGAAACTCAGCAGGAAAGAGTCCAAGCGTCCATTAAGTGATGAATGGATAAAGAAGATGTGACATATATATCCAATGGGCTATTACTCAGCCATAAAAAAATAGCAAATTTTGCCATTTGCAGAGACATGGATGGAGGTAGAGAGTATTATGCTAAGTGAAGTAAGTCAGTCAAGAAAGAGAAATATATTATTTCACTCATATGGAATTTAACAAATGAGGAAAAAAAAAAAAAAGAGGGAAAGAGAGAAACCAAGAAACATACTCTTAACCATAGATAACAATCTTATAGTTACCTGAGGGGAGGTGGGTAGAGGAATGTGTTAAATATGGGACGGGGATTAAGGAGGGCACTTTTGATGAGCACTGGGTGCTGTACTGAAATGTTGAATTACTATATTGTATACCTGAAACTACTAGTGCACTGTATGTTAACCAGCCAGAATTTAAATAAAAACTTTATGAAAGGAAGGATAAGAACTTAGGTAAGGAAATCTATGCAAGAGTTAAAAGCTTGCAAAAGCATAGCAATGTTAAATAGCACGGTGTGTGCCTTGGGAACTAAAATCTGCTTGGTATTATTGGGGCATAAAATTTGAGTAAAAGGAGGGCAGCAAATACCAAGGGATAGTGACCCTAAAAATAATCTGGGATTTCAATTATTTTTCCACTAGTAAACGGGGTAACTAATAGAGCTTTTTAAGTAAGGGAGTGTCAGTATTATATCTTCCATATAAATAGATCATTTTGACTACAGTATAAAACTAGGATTGAATAGCAGAAAGAGCCAATGAGAAGCTGGCAGGCTTTTTCTGTGTTCTGTTGAAAGATAATGAGCAATATTAGTAAGGTTAAAGCTGTAAGAAGGAGAGAAGATTTTAAAGTTGATGAGGCAGTAAAACAGATCTTTGTGGTTAAATGGATGGGGTGGGTGAAAAGAAGTCAATGATTCTTTGGCTTCTGTTTGGATCACTCGTAAATAGTGGTTGTAGGCACAGCGAGCAAGCAATTATAAGAGTAGTGGGCTTCAGGGAGGGAAGGAATAATTTAGTGGGAACACTGGTGCTTCGCAGTGTGCCGGCATGCTACCTTGGGTAACAAAATGTGATCATTAACATGGTAGAACTTTTAAGTTAACTCGATGTAGAATCTAGTGCCTGGACAACTGAACAACATGCCTTGGGCCTCTTTCTTTTACATAAGGCTTTATATAATTTATGGCATTGCATTTCTAAGGAAAATGTCAGAAGAGAAATTAAAGACTATTGACTGACAAATATGGTTATTTTCCTAATTAGAGAATAAAATTCTATATATTATGGAGAGTGAACACTGACTGTGTTGGGGAATAGGTAGGACATGTAGGACAAAAACTTCTGCAATTATACTGTAGGTCTGACACTTTCCAAAAGAGAAATGGAAAACTTACAGTTTTGCCATTCAAATTAAACTCAGTCCTTTGGGCTCTTATGTTGTAGGTATCCTAGCCAATTCCAAATGTGTTATGTGATTGAATCCTCACAATGTTAGCATATTTAATCATTTACTGAAGAAACCAAGACTCAGGGGGGACAGGTGATTTGGACGTGGCCTCAAAGCTTACGAGTGCCAAAGATGGCATGCGAATGTGTATTTTCAAAGCCAGTACTTATTCCTGGTCTATTCTACCTGTTAGAATTCGGTGCCTTTCATCATTTCCTAAGGAATGACACATGTTGTGGACCTAAGCTATTAGATTTCACAGGTCTGTTTCCTCAGCCAAAGACTCTGAATCCTCTTGACCAAAGACTTACCTCAATTCTTGCTTTATTTCCAAGAGAAGGGACTGTATCAAGGGAATCGGTGTTAAGGTTTGACAGAGGGATTTAGGCCATTCAGATGCCACTGATTTTTCCCTCATCCGTCATCCCCAGCTTGGTCTTGTGGGCCAAGAGTCCCACAGTTACCTTCGTCTCCCACTACCACTGTGGTTTTCCAAGACACCAACAGCTCCCATATTTTCTCTTTTCCCTTCCGTATACTCACCATAACACAGTGACATCTAAGAATGCATATGACCTTCAACAGTATGTGTGCGATACTCTAGTGTGGAGATGTCCTTTCTTGTTACTTTACAAATATGAATTACAATCTGAATTAGTATGTGTGGGACACTGAAGAAGGAACATGTAACATTTTCACTTAATGGCTTTAATTGAAATTTGCCTTTTGTAAATATCATAGAAAAAAAGATTAGAGAATGAATCACAGGAAAGATAAAATATTTTTGTGAAAGAAATTTGAAGACATGGCTTAAATTTTTTATGTTCAGGCCAATCTGTGAGTGTGGCTGTTGATCCCAGTCACAGACACATATGTCAAGGTTTTAAAGTCTTGAAGTGTTATTTTAAAGCCTCTTTGTCCCTTTTTTAAGTATCATTCAATTCCTATGGAAAGAAAAGGCAAATAAAATAAAATGTGGTTTAAAGAGTTGGTGAAGTTCCGAAGAAAAATGAAACATTATGCTCAAAATGAAACATTTTAAACACAATTCACACAAAATGCATCTCATGTTATTCATATAAATTGGCACATTTAACATAGTAACTCAACTAAATAAAATATCAGATGAATTCTTTGCTAACAAAGTAAAGTTCACAGCTACCAAGTCTACAACTTGGAAAATTTCTATAAAGTACTAAATCTATGCAAATGAAAAAGTGAGTGTCACTTGAGGTTATTTGAACATATAAAATAGTGGAACTAATGTGCCTAAATGATTTATAAATGTGTTTTTAAGGAATTCTTCAGTGATATTCAGTTCAACAGTTATCGAGTAGACACATCTTTCCAGCATTATCTGAGAGCAATATGAAGAGGAATAGGGTTTCCATGTTGTGGGCATTACTAACTTAGTGGAGTGAAAAACTATAAACACGTGTTATATAAGGAATCATTTGGAGCATAGTAAATAGAAATATAAATAGAACTACATGTCCACATACCAACTAGAAATATAAGTAGGTTTAATTCTAATGGAATGGGGGAATATAGAGTGGTTTCATGGAAGAAATGGTATTTGCATTGAGCTTTAAGAATGAAAGGAATAAAAAAGAGAAACAATTGATAGCATAAATAATATCCTTATCAACAGATGAAGATTGTTAAATTTTTTGGTTATTGATTGAGAAGAATGCAAAAATGGCTATTTTCACTTTTTTTCTGTCTTCTCTTGGATACAGGAAATCACATTCATGCATTCTTTGATTCAGCAATTATTTATTAAGCACTTACTGAATCCCAGTAAAACTGGGCTATGACAGATAAAAGAAAAAGTCAGAGATGCAGCCGTGGAAGCCAGAGGAAGATAGAATAATAAAGCTGAGTCTCAGGAAGTCAAGCATTCCATAGTTACTGTTGGATTTGCTACCAGAAATCGATAAGAGCAAAGTCAGTCCATTTGTGGTACCAGAAGGAAGATTGCAGTGGATAGAGGTATTAATGAGAAGTGAGAAGGTTATGAATATAGACAATTCTTTTAAGGAACTTGACAGTGAGATAACGAAAATAAAGGGAAAAAATGAACCATAGACCCATCTGGCTGGCAGTAGCATACTTGGGAAATCTTATCTGTCTAAATTGATAAACTACAAATGGATAAAATTAGCTTACTTTTCAGAATAGCATGTTAATCTGAACACAATGATTATATATTAGTTAGTTTTCTGAAGTACTTTGTGTTGAGGCTATGTTTTTAAGTGTCTTTGATATAAAACAACATGTGTTGAAAACTCCATCTGTTCTGCAGTGAGATTTTCTAATCATTGTAATAAAGACAAAGAAAAACCAATCCCTCATTGAGATGGAATGGTATGCAATTTGTAGAAATACATTGTTTGTAAATAATATAATTAACGCAGGAAGTTTCAATCCATGAGTAAGAGTCCTTACTAGTTGCAATTAAAGAAGTATGTGCATATCTAAGAGCACTCTTAAGCCGATGCATATTAAAGATTCTTTTATTTATTTTCTTCCCATTTCAGTTAGCTTTATTTTTATACCTGAAGGAAGTCACATATCTTTGTGTGTACTACTTTGCTATTTTAGTGTTTTTGTGAGGAACAACTCTAGGCATAGTTCACTCTAAAATAAATTAGAGTAGATGAAACCTAGTTTCTATTGAATGGTGCTCTCAGATCTGGGCCATTCTTATTCTTGGGACGTACCGACACAGATATATTTCAGCATCTAGGATAGAACCCATTTCTTTAGAAAACCTGAGTGTTGATTTTAGACAAGACAATCTGATCTCTCTGTACCTTCAAGGCTCATAAGAGTTAAGAGTTTATACTCAGTTGGCAGTTAGCATTTTTTCCCTCATTGTGTCATGTGGATGACTGACTCGTGTCTCCTCATATGAATTGTAAGTAACTTGTACAAATCAGTGTTACGATTACAACTGTGAAAAAAAGGCACATTCAAAGTAGTATACAAAATTTTATCACCTGAAGTGAGATGGGTAAGTGCTCTGTTACTAGAACCTAAAAGGAGGGAATCCTATAGATTCTCAAGTAATAGAAGCAGTAAGTTTTGGTTGAGGAACATAGCCAGACTCACATGTTTCCAGTGTGTAAGAACCAAGAAAGTAAATACCATGCACTAACTTTATTCTCTTTGTTTGATTTGTCTGGTTCCATATTGGTGACAGCCAACAAAGGCTCAGAGATCATGGGGATGTTATAATTTATTCAGATAAAAACTTTGTGTCCTTGAAAGAACACATGAAGTTCCATCTGCTGTTGTTTCTTTTTTTAGGATTTTATTTATTTATTTGACAGAGAGAGATACAGCAAGAATGGGAGAGGGAGAAGCAGACTCCCCACTCAGCAAGGTGCCTGATGTGGGGCTCGATCCCAGGACCAGGATCATGACCTGAGATGAAGGCAGATGCTTAATGACTGAGCCACCCAGGTGTCCCTTTGCTACTGTTTCTTTGTAGAGTGATATTAGTCCACTTTATGTACCAGTCTGCACTTATGTTTTCCATATAAGGTTTTGGGGGAAATGTGCCCAAGAAAAGATATAAGGTTATCATTTGGCCTTAACTGGTAATCCTAGCTCCCTCTGAGAACTACTTATTCATTTTTCTCTTCTGCCAGTATTTTGACTATACGAGTCATTTATGTGGTGGATCAAACCAAAATTTTATCCCTGCCAAATCTTATTCCTTTTCCTCTTTTTCTTAATTAGGTTGCTACATTTTCAGTTTTCCACTGAAATGGAAATTGGAATGTGGAAATGTAGAATTGGAAAATGAGATCAAGTTGGACAAAGGAGTACTTCTGAATCTGCTGAGTCCAGATAGTCTTCTTTACTTTCTGTTATATAGTGAAGACACATATTCTTCCTAGCAGATGAGCTTAATCATCAGACAACACTGTCAAGTTCCCCTGCCATCCCCAGTCCTATTGAGTCCCACATGATTGGGGGGAAATTTCAGCTTCCAGTTCAGAGGAAGAGTATTAAGATATTGTTTGGTGGAAGCAACCCCCACTGCCATAGGTATTAGGACTCAGAAACCTATTGATCTCCTTATCATGAAGACAAGAAACAAAATATATCCAGTGGGGTAATGATGTGATAGTGATAGAGAATGCTATACTTCTAACCCTTAGTTCCTAGATCTTTGCTTTCTGGCTATGAGAGAGGGACATATGTATGCTCTATGATGACATCCCAACTTCAGGATTGTTTTAGCACCAAGACTGAGATAGAGAAGACTAGTTAACACTTCCATCAAACCAGGTACATATAGCTTAAAAAAACCAAACAAACAAAACAAAACAAAAAAACAGTGAAATTCATGGCCTGAGCCTAATTGCCCTTCTTTCTGCTGTAAAAGAGTTCCTGTTTCCTGGTGATGGAAGAGAAGATTATTGTGGTAATGGATAAGCTATTCTGCAATTCCATGATTAGCATAGGCATAGCTATACAGAGCCTGTGTCTATCTTGTAAAGACAAAATGCTACCCCTTCTTGATGGAATGCTTCCCAGGTAATCTCCCTGCCACCAGGTAGCCAGCTGGTCCTGCTGGGAAATCATACCACGTCAAGAGTTGAATGACGGCCACTATCATTGACGGGTAATGGTGGGAGCCAAAGCAGACGGACATGCGCCCGGTAGTTATACGGTCCATCTGATTATTGAGAGCCTCCTCGGCTGTGGATGTGTTCTTGTGGGTATTAAGTAGGATACTGATATCTTCATATTTTTACATTTTTACATTTTTACCCCTCCTGATAAGTCAATGCAGTTATCTTTCCCTAAATCTCCTTGTCTTTTTGTCTTCCCATAACCCTAATCAGGTCTTTTATTAGTTACTCTGCATGAATCAGGGTAGATCTGTGCTTCAAGCCAGCTCTCCTTCCACAAGAAGTAGAAGAGAACATATCTTGTTCAAGAGTCTGCCAACGGGAAGGAGTTTATGTTTCCTTTAGTCTTTTTTTTTTTTTTAAGATTTTATTTATTTCACTGACAGAGATCACAAGTAGGCAAAGAGGCAGGCAGAGAGGGGGGTTGGAAAGCCGGCTTCCCGCTGAGCAGAGAGCCCGACGCGGGGCTCGATCCCAGGACCCTGAGATCATGACCTGAGCCGAAGGCAGAGGCTTTAACCCACTGAGCCACCCAGGCGCCCCTCCTTTAGTCTTTTAATGCCATTGCTCAGATTGTGGTACAGAGCCTTTCCAATTCCAGAGTTTTCAAGTACATCATGCAGACCTGTCCATAAACCAGACCTCCATTTATTCCTCCCCTATCCGTGTGTCTTAGAAAACAGATCTTGTTTAGATATTAGCTGAAGAAGAGAGGGTAAAGCAGAGGATGCAATAATCTGGACATTTTACTTATGCATTCTGTCCAGTCCCATATATGCCCCTTCTGTTATAGTGGGATATTGCTGTATGTGTTCTGTTTTACAGTCAGTGAACCAGATAAGAGTCAGTTCCTGATGGTCTGCATAGCCACTTGGTATCCTGTGGTCAGGCTAATTGTTTGGGCAAGAGCCCAGGAGAGAGCTGCTTTTGAAAAGAATATTTATCAGCACAGGAGGAAATGCCCTTCCTCTCAAGCTTGTAATGCCTGTGCTTTGATTGCCATAATAATGTGTCAGAAGCTCCACGCAGCATCTCTGTTTACCATGCAACTTTAAAACGAAGATGGTAGGGAAAGCTGTTCCATGTCCCTGATCTGCAGAGCCCTTTCTTGCACAGGCTCTGCTCAAAACAGGCAACTTTACAGGTTACCTGGGAAGTAGAACAGGGCAACATATGTGAATGTGGTTTAAGTTGTTACTCAGAATCAGAAGAATCTACTCCCTCTTTACTTTAGCGTAAGTACAATTCCAACAGATTTTCTCCTACTGTAGAAGAGATACCTTGCTGTATACTATGCTACTGGATCGCTAAATACTCTTTTAGGGATACAGATTCCTCAGCTTTTTGGAATTTATCTTTCCCCTGCCTCAATGCAGAGAATGTCTAACTCCCTGGGAGAGAGGCTGCCTCTGTCAGAAAGGAGACTTGTGTAAATTTTGAGGTTCAGCATCTTCAGCCATAATATTAGACACTTACAGCAACATTCCACTATGAATGTGTTATTTATGAGACTAGTCCAGAAAGCACAGGTATACCGCACATGTTTACCCAAACATCCTTATCCTATCTGCCAGTGTCCTAGGACTTCTCCACCAATATCTCTGTCTTAGCTTTAAAAAACACCTGGAGTAGGGCCTCTAATTTGTGTCATAGCTGTGCCACCCTTACTGTGTTCTCTTGGACCTCTGCCTTATCCGTCTGCAGTGGCAGAAGGAGGGACTCCTCAGAGTTGCCATGGTGACCTATTTTGTATTCTTGGTTTTGCAGACGTGGTTCCTATTTCAGTTTATCCCTATGGAATCTCCCTGAGGTGTTATATGAACCGGGTGAGCTTCATTTTACAGTTTTTACAGTTGCCACTCTTGTAACAATTAAGTACACAACCGATTACCCTCCTAAAACCTTTCATCTCTATCTGCATTTCATTCTGTATCATCACCAGTGACAGTGGATTACTCCTGATTCCATCCTTTGATATGGATTATCTATGCTCCAGTTCCCTCCTGGAAAGGTGATTATCATATCAAAGGTAGGACAGATACAGATGTATATAGATATAGATCACCAGCTTAATCTCAAAATCTAATTTTAAAGGTCCCTTTTCTGAGTCTCTTACTGGTATTCATCATGGTACCTGCCAGGGTACAAAGTTGGCACATTCAGTAATCTGAAGATTTATTTACAAAGAGGCCACATTTACAAAGGGAAACCATGAAGGACAGAGCTATAATCTAGACTAGTAGCAACCAAGCTATAGTTACCCCTGTGACCACAGAAATGAGCCATTACAAGATACAAAAAGAGAAAATTTCACAGAAGAGACAGGGGTAGTGACATCATTTAAAACATACAGGTAGACTGAAGTGACTTTCCATGGTAGAGCCAAGGGAATACATACTCTGACTTCACTCTCCTCCTTCTAATCTCTTGCCATAGTACCATAAAGGTCATGCTCTGGAGGGCATGGCGGCCCTTCTGCTGTAGTTCATCCGCGTAAATCTTCTGAACCAGAAAGCAGGTTTAGGCAAGTGAATAGTGGAGCTGGGGTCACAAGAAAGATAACGAATTTCTCATTCTCTTTCTTTACAGCTTAAAATGATTTCACGAGTGTAGTGGGTATTCAACTTGTTTGATGATGAGAGTGGGTATTTAATGTGCTTGATGATGGAAATATGATTGAATGCAAATGTGAATGAGTGGAGACATAAATACATTTTGTGCCATATTTCAGTCTTCAGTTACTGTTCCTACTCTTTTTACTCCAGCAGTGCTTTCACTTTCTCTGTCCACATTGCTGACAGCCTGTGAAATCCTGACTTCATTGCTTCATTCTTTCCTGCCATTGCATCTGCTTGTTCTGTGACTAAAAGGGGAGCCCAGAAATGCAGAATTCTCTAAAACATTGATAAAATCCAACACATTATATAGAAAAAAATGTATATGTGCAATGGAGATTTCAAGGACAGATGTTTGTGGGTCACTGAGCCCACATCTCTACAGTTGGTTTCAAATAACACTCATTTATTCTAGAGGAACTTCTGCATTCTCACATTGCCCACTGGTGGTCACCAGATGGAGAAAGGCTTGCCTTCCT
Source organism: Mustela nivalis (assembly GCF_964662115.1). Classification (NCBI taxonomy): domain Eukaryota; kingdom Metazoa; phylum Chordata; class Mammalia; order Carnivora; family Mustelidae; genus Mustela; species Mustela nivalis. The sequence continues at coordinate 15,691,404 of NC_139030.1, read as the reverse complement.
GATGATAAATGATTCGTTGGTGCCTAACATGGTTATCCCTCGATTTACTGGAGCGTTGTATCCCAAAGGAAAGCAGTATCCATATCCTAAGGTAAGTAACGGGAAAGTACTCGTTTGTTCTCTTTCTCCGCACTAGTGACTTGATTGATAGTATCCTTGGTTCATGAACAAGTTGTCTTTGCAGGGGGGAAAAAAAGGAAGCTTTTCATTCCTGGTTGGCAGAGTCATCTTTCAGGACTTGCAGTAGCCTGTCCAGTGTTTGGATAGGAAGAAGTAGAAACAATTCAGGGCTTCCCAACTGCCACGTTTGCTGCATTTCTTTCTCTTTGATTCCCTCATTCTTTTTCCCCCGCCTTCCCAGTTGGAAAGAAAATGAGAAAATTTAAGGGGCAACACTGATGCCAAGTCACAGGTTTCTCCAAAGTCCATTCTGTGTTAACATTTGTTTTGTTCTGGTTGTTACTGGCCTTATAAGGAAAGAAGAAGTCCCATGGTCAAATAAGTTGAAATTTCTTAGTTAAAAAGAAAGCCCAAGTTCTTGCAGATGCTTTCTTAGAGCACTTAATATACTGTATGTTAATGTGCATTATAAATGTCCCATAGAAAACTGACAAAGCAGAAAGCATCCCCAGTAAGAAATAGACTAAGCATAAAGAATATCTATAAAGAATAGACTAAACAGAGAATCACCAATAAAGGATAGACTAAGCATAAAGAATTTATTTGTATTTGTAGTAACATCAGTTATTATTTTGTCAGAGCATATTCTGGAGCATACTTTATAACATGATGGGGTAGAGCCACAGCCAGGTTGTAGCTAAGATAGATGGAACTATTTTATTGTGTCAGGCAAACATGGACCTCTTGCCCAGCGAGCAAAACTATTTTCAAAGAAGGGAGCAGGTTGCAAAAACATCTGGACTGTAACTGTTATGTTTTTTTTTCTTCCTATGGTGTGACATTTTTGATAACTTAAGGTCTCTTTAAAAAAAAAATACATTTCCCCTGTGTTTATATTATAAAGAAAAAGACTCATGAATGAGGCTTCTGTGCTTGAATCATGTAAAGATGTTTTAGGAAACTTTTTTACACATTTCAACTCTTAATTAGGTAAGAGGTGGCTGCTAATTCAATGTAGAAGCTATGTTTTTAAGAGATTTTATTCTTTATTTGAGAGAGAGAGCAAGAGAGCGAGAGAGAGCATGAACAGAAGGAGGCCCAAGGGAGAGGGAGAAATAGACTCCCCGCTGATCAGGGAGCCTGCCAAAGGACCCTGGGATCATGACCTGAGCCAAAGGCAGATGCTTAACTGGCTGGACTGAGCCACCCAGGGGGCCCTCAGAAGCTACTTTTAAGCCATTCCTGAGTGAGTTGTAGTTTGTTTCCCAAGCACAAGCATGATAGGTTTTATACCGTAATGTAACCTGTTCATTACATTAACTGGGCATGGAATTGGACAAATTACCCATCACATAGATTATTCTATGAAAGCATGGTGAGGGTAGGCATGACTTTTCTTATCTTCCTGTCACCCACCAGACTCAAGTACTTAAATAGAGAAGGAAGGCAGGGAGGGAGGAAGGAAGAAAGATAGCCTTGGATAGAGAGAGTCGGGGGATAAGAATAGAGTTTCCTCAGTGAGATTCTGCACCGTCTTGTTTGTTGTTATGTTTTTTCCCCCTGTCCACCGCACCTTCCTTCCGTAGACTGTGGTATTCAACAGCTGGCTTACAGCTGAGAAGGACAAGAAGGTTGAGAGGAATCTGATTCTCCAATTTTGAAATATTATTTTTTGTGTCTTTTCTGGTTATAAATTAGAGGACATATACACTCAGGGATCTTCAGGAGACAATGACAACTTGACCTAACAACAACAAAAAAACCCATAGTCACCAGGAGATTTTTTAATTGTACTTCATGTACATGACTTACCACTTCTGTAGTTTAGATTTGGTCACGTTTGATGAATGATAGTTCGTTCCTCTGTAGTGTATTTGCACCCCCTTCCCCCGAGAAATGACTGAAAAAGCTTCTCAAATATATTAATTCTCATGTATGATAATGAAGGTTCACCTGACAGTTTAAATACAGAATGGAGTAGCGTATTGTGAGAAGCATATGTGACCAGGCACGATATTCACACACGACTGTTTGGTTTTCTAACTGCACAAAGGGAATAAAATCAGCCCCAGGGAAGGAGCAACATTTTGTAATTCATTTCCCAAGAGGAGTGGGGATCTTAGGACTCACAACATAAGACCAAATGCCATAGGTGCATTTTCAAATGGCCTTCTCAGTTAGGGGCTGCTGGTGCTTGAACTTGGACACTCCTAGAGCCTCTTAACTTTAACAGACTGAGGCAAACAAATAGACAAACAGAAATGTCTGAGCAAATTTACTTCGGAGGATCCTGGGTTGAGAAACCTAGACACTTCGTTATTAGTAAGTTATTATTTTATTAATTATTTAATGTTTCTTAATAGTAAAGCTAGCCATAAATAATAATATTTGCTATTGTGGGGCACCTGGGTGGCTCAGTTGAGCTGCTGCCTTCGGCTCAGGTCATGATCTCAGGGTCCTGGGATCGAGCCCCGCATGGGGCTCTCTGCTCAGCAGGGAGCCTGCTTCCTCCTCTCTCTCTCTCTGCCTGCCTCTCCGACTACTTGTGATTTCTCTCTGTCAAATAAATAAATAAAATCTTAAAAAAAAATATTTGCTATTGCATAAATCAGGTGTGCTAATAATATGCTTCATATTTTCAGAGAGACTTTTCACTTTTTTCCCCCCCTTATTTGGCCCTCTTCACAATTTTCTGTACTTACGGATGGACAGACGAAGCTCTCTAAAAGGCTAAGTGCTTTTATAAAAGTCATAGTTATTTTGAGAACAGGGAAATAACTCAGATTTATTGATTCTGTCCCACTCTGTAGAACAACCAGAGGTTAATTTGTATCTCCAAAAACATAGCTGGAATCAAAATTATCTTCTTGGAAAGCTAACAAATACATCTGGAGCTCTGTTTGCTCCATTTACTCCTAATGACTTACCTATATACGTAGTGGGATATACATAGGATTCTTAGACGGTCTCACTCTTCGAAAGAGATAGAGAGAGAGGGATTTGTAATACAATGTGAAAGTCCTGAATGTGTGTCAGTGACTACTATTGAGGAGTATTAATCATAAAGAAAAAATAGCTATTCCTGGTGCCACGCCGAGAGAAAGAATCGTAAGTCCTCAGAAGGTTTTTAGTAGGAAATCCCTGCCCAGGTACTTAAGACAACAGGACTCAAAAGAGCAAGATCTGTGCTTGATCCTTGTTCTCACATTTCAGTATCATTTTGGGTATACTACTGGAACTTTGAAAAGTCTTATTATTTTCTGGTTTACAACAAAACATTTGCTAGGTCTTCCACCAACAACTGTATTATTTTTATTTGCTCTTACTTTTGCAATAAAATTCCAAAAAGTAGTACTTTGACATTGAAATAATTCATAGAGTTCACACTAAACTGTGCTTCAAATTAAACTAGATTAAAATGAGTGCAGCAAATACTCAATGTGGTCAGATTTACTAATGAAATACTTACACTAAACAAATATATTTGTATTTTACTTAATTCAGCATGATTCAGAACTCATAAAATACCCTATCATTAGCAATTCAGCACAAAAGAGATGCACAGTTCTATCTCAGTAACCTCAGGTTAATCTTCTTAATTAAAGCATTATCTCGTTTAATGACAATTTAGTTGCCAGTAAAATAAGGTTAATTATTATTGAGGCTTGTGTTTCAGAATCATAGAGGAAGGATTCTGTAGATATGCAGTCTTTCTGGCAAATGTGACTATAAAAAGCAAATAGATGAACTCTTCTAATTTGCAAACTATTGAAATGATCCAAATATTAAAAAAGGTACAAATGAACTTGAAATGTGCACTTAATTTCAAAACTCCGTGGAGAGATAAAAATCTAATTGAGATTATAGAATGCTGGACAGCTGAATTTTAGAAACAGCCTGATGTGTATTTTTTGTCTAAAATTGGCCACATGTGTACACAACTTTTATAATTTGTTTCCATGTAAAAGCTAACTGGGGTATCAGTAATCCTTTACAGGTATATGTATACAGAAACAAATAAGCTTTAAAAACAAAACAAAACAAACAAACAAAAAATCCCTGCTTTACAATTTGGTAATAACCATATATGTCTTTGACAAAGGATGCCATAAAATTATTAATCGTTGATAAGAACTGACAGAAACATCAAACTTAATTAAATTTCTCTTTTTCTTAATGAGCTTATTGAAGGATTTTAACAATTAGCAGAATTTTTTTACCAAGTAGAGAAGTCAGTGTTTTAATTAATTCTAATTCACTACTATATACTAGTTTAGATATTTCTTAAAAATTTAAGACTTTTATAGATAATCTTTTTGTTAGTCCACATAACAGAATTATGAGATATTTATAGCTATAGAACGGAAACCTACTTTGGCTCAAAGCTTTTGACTTATGACATATTCTCAGTGAAGTATTGTCTTATTTTTGATAATATAATAAAATAATACTTGAGGATTATTACTTTATTATTAATAATATTATTAATATAATATTAATTTATAATAATTTATAATTTAATAATATAATAATTTATAATATATTAATATAATGATAATAATAATTAATACTTATGGTCTATATTTAGTAAATAGCAGTCAAAATGTAAACCCAGGTTTCTCTGACTCATGGGTTAAGCTAAACTGGTTCTCACAATGTGGTACTTTTACCAGAATGATCAGCCTTATCTGGGAAACTATAGAAATGAGATTTTCATGCCCCATGACATGAGAAATGCTGGTTAAAATCTTGTTAAACAAGCCCTCCAGTCCTCTGGGTAATTTTTTCCCCTTTTCAAAATATATTTATTTATTTATTTTAGAGCTAGAAAGAGAATGTGAGTGGAGGGAGGATCATAGGGAGAGGGCAACCAGACCTCTAACTGAGTGCAGAGCCCGATGTGGGGCTCAATCCCAGAACCCTGAGATCCTGACCTGAGCCAAAATCAAGTCAGACGCTTAGCTGACTGCACCACCCAGGGACTCTTTGGGTACTTCTGATGCAGGCTAACACCTCTGATAACCACTGAGCTATAATATATATCATTGTGTACATGTATGTATATGATAACATATGTTATTGGACATGTATGCATTACTCTATGTACTAGTAATAATATATATTACTGGAAAAAATATATATCAGAGTCTTATAAAATTTACATACAAATTATAGTTATCTGATAGTCTTGTTAAGATAAAGACTCCTAGGCCCACACCTGGAGATTTTTGAGTTGGCGGGGGGCCCAGAATTTGTTTCTAAGATTCTGGGTGTTGCTGATGAAAGCCACTGGTCAAAGATCAACACTTTCAATGGCACTACTAAATATTATGTCCTGGCTCTGATTTTTAATAAACCTTGTCAAACTTGAGAAATGATTAGATTAAAAAATATGGATAAGGCCAGGATTTTCAGGGAGGCCCATGGCAATTAGATTGAAATGGGAGTGATGTGAAAAGGAGCTCCTTTGTGTGGTAGAAGGCTAAAATGCCCAAGACAAATGTGCCCATGCACTTGAGGGGTTTACAACAGTGAAAAGCTTTATAAAATCTGACACAAGAGCCTTCTCTGTGAGACAGGATCATAGCTGATCTTCCAGGAATCCCTTCATTATATGAACCATTTCCATAATCTCTCTTCATAGCATAGTGTTTCTGTAGCGAAGGACTTTCCTGACTCCTTCCATTGGCTCAAAACTTCCGAATTGTGTATGATGCACCCCCAAAGATATGCCAGTCATTTTTGTTTACACCAAACACTAATGATGTACAATACCTTGACCAAATGAATTTAAATAAAAAAGAAAAGACTATTTTTACAGCAGCTTAAGGTTCACAAGTCTGACAGGTAGAGAGAATTCACATGTGCCCCCTGCACACACAGACATGCAGAGTCTCCCCATCATCAGCACCACTCCCTGCAGCAGCACATTGGTTACAACTGATGAAGCTATGCGTCATAATCCCCCAAAGTCCACAGTTGACATTATAGTTCACTGTGTGTGTTGTACGTCCTGCAGGCTTGGACAAATATATGATGACACGGATCCATCGTTATGGGATCACACAGTGGGATGATCCCTGAACATCCTCTGGGATCCATTCATTCATCCTTCTGCCTTCGCCTCTGTACTAGTTGTATTTACTAGCCCAACAACACAGTCCTCGAGGAGCTATTATGGACTACTGGTGGAATGTGTTATGCTGCTTCTGGTCCTCTGGTCCTCTTCAACTTTGGGTTTTGTCAATGCCAATTACTTGAATGTGGATTTTTCTTTCTCATCTTTAAATCACTTTTTTAAAAGAATCACTTTTGTAATTCCCCTTGGATTTTTGTCCATCTTCTAACTCAACCCACTTTTAATGGCCTCTTTCTTTGTACATCTCATATAGTCTTCTCCTAAAACATCCGCTGCTCCATGATGACACATCAGCACTTTGTTTAGGAACACAGCGCCCCACAAGCAGTCACCTGATTCTCTACATTATTTATTCATGCTAACATTCTCTTATTCATTCATTCTAACTACTTGAGATGTATTGGTAAAAGGTCCCTGTTTGCCCCCTACAAGTTCACAGTATCTTTAGAAAAACTTTGGAGGCCATTGCCTGGGAACAAACTGAAGCAAAGCACAGCAGGGAAGAGCATCCTGGGTTTAAATAGTGGCTTCCCGGGTTATGGGATATACACCTTCCACCGTTTGCTTAGCTTCTCCATTGTCATCTGGAAAATGGTTATAATTATTCTTAGGATGGAAGTAAGGGTATTTAGTAAGATTATTCATGCAGTGCCTTTATTACATACTATGAGCCAGAAGCATACTAATGTTCTGGGCTAGTTGTTACTGGTTCTTGTCCCTGTCTTTCCACTCATCTAACTATGTACTTAGTGAAGGCAGACTGCTCTGTGGCCCACCACCTCCCAAGGAGCACTTACACCTCATCTGGTATTTACTAAAGCTTAGAAGGGAACTGGAGGGAAGGGAAGGAGATACAAGATAATAATGGGGGAGAGGCAAACCATAGGAGACTCTTAACTATAGAGAACAAACTGAGGGCTGCTGGAGGGGAAGGGGGCATCAGGTAGTTGGGTGATGGGCATTAAGGAGGGCACGTGATATAAAGAGCACTGGGTATTACATGTAACTGATGAATCACTGAATTCTACTTCTGAATCTAATTAAAAAAAAAAAAAAGGAAACCTAGGTATGTTTAATGCATTGGGATGGATTAGGTATTGGGGAATTTTAAGCATGTGTCACCCATATTGGCAAATCTTTTTCTTTCTTTTTCTTCTTCAACTTTTTTTTTTTTTTTTTTTTAATTAGCCAGCTTTTCTCATTGCATTTCTTATCCTATAATGTGAGTAGCAGCTTGTTCTACTAGTTGTTTTGTTAAGCCAGCCCTCCTGGTGTCATTCTAGGGAAAGAACACAGAAGCACTGCCTAATGAATAAACTCATCATGATTTTCCATCACCTTTAATTGTCTGACTAAAATGCTTGAGAAACAGCAATCTACAAAAACAATTGAAGGCAATCAGGTTGTTGAATTTAAAATCATTTCTACTTCAGAGAAATTAAACTTTTTCCCTGTTCTAACGTAATACTATAAAGGAATCACACCACATTTTCTTTTTTCTCAATATATTTTAATGCTTAATATATTTGTATTACAATCTTCATTTTCTCAAAGGCAGGTCAAATGAACCCAACCGTCAAATTATATGTTGTAAACCTATATGGACCAACTCATACTTTGGAACTCATGCCTCCTGACAGCTTTAAATCAAGGTATGCGATTTCCATTTTACTTTTACTTAGAAATAGTTATTTTAACTTCAATTATCATTTTGTTGCAATTTAGAGAGATGTGATCAGCTCAGCAAATCCACTTGAAAATAAATCTGAGGTTGTCCCATTAGTGCAGGAATGAACTCATTCTGGGTTTCTTGTTGTTCCCAGGGAGCATTTAAAGTTTCAAGGTGATTAGCAGCACCAGAAAATGACTAAATTGTAGTGATATTGAGAATTAAACTTTTTGCAGGAGATTTGACAAGGAGATGGGGGCAAAGGATAATTTTCCATTGAGTGTTCTTCCTGAGAATAGTTCCTCCATTTTTTTTTTTAAATGGTCCTCTTTAAAAGAGTACAATTTTCTTAGAGTTTTTGTAGGTTTTCCAGCAGAAATTCTCCCCATAGCTTGGGGAGCTTTCTTCTCCAGGTAGGATAATGTAATAAGATGTGGTTTCAAAATATCCTACATATGAAGCCTACTTATCTAAGAAATTTGAATGGAGAGAAAAAAAAAAACACCTTTAGTATGTCATAGCATAATTTTAGTATTAGTAAAATCTCCAGTAGCAGACAGTGGATCAAATAACCATGTGGATTTTAAAATTCAGAGTGATCTGAAACTTCAGGGGTATTCTGTCAATTAGTGCAACCCTTTGAAACTTTACAACTGTTCTGGTGATGGAATATGTAGCTGATTTAGGAAAATACTTTCAACTATTGAGTGATATGGGGCTAAGCTCAAGCTTTGTTTTGATGCCATCAACCATCAGTGCTGGGGGACTGATTCAAATTCCACTCAAATGTTCCAGTGATATATTTTGGAAAATTCCATCACAGTTGCAGGTTTTCACAGACAGTGGAGACTGCAGTGTGTGGAAATTTTCTCAGTTTTAAAGTTATTAAAAATTTATGGACTGCTTACACTGGAAGGTCGCCCATAGCCACCTAAAACAATCTGTTTCTATTATTGAGGGAAAAAATGAGGCCCAGAGAGAAAATAGAACCCCAAGATTAGTTGGTAACAGAGGTAGGAATATAGTAAAGCCTTTTTCTAGTTATAGACCATTTCATGCAGGTCATGATGGAAGATCTTACAGGGTTTTTGGAATTTGCATTTAGAATGCAGTAGAGTTGACCAAATCAGATCGGAACTCTATACTGAACTCAGTCTACCAGACATGGAAGAATTAGTCACAAATGAAGCAATTATGGAAGCCATTAGTATTTTATATAGTCCTGAGCTCTTATCTTTTTCTGATTCATTTAATGCTCTGAATTAACAGGAAAAGGGCACTAGCCTGGAGTGTTTGAGTCACAACTCTGCCACCCTTTCATTACATGAGCTTGGACAAGTCACTCTACGTCTCTCTGGTCTGAATAACCTCATTTTAAAGTAGTAATTTTTTGTTTTCCTCAGTCTTTTGAAACCTTTGAAATAGAAATCAACTTTACAATATCCAGCTTCTTTTTAAGAAAAGGTGGTGATTCTGGACCTTGATGTTATAACCCAAGACTGTCACCAAACACAAAAATTTCTGAAGACAGAACCAGTTGTTATTTATTGGGTTATTAGTTAAGTATATATCTGTAATATTCAAAATATAATATGATAAATTTAGTCATCCATGGCAAAAAGGTATCACATATCCTTAGATATAAATCCAATACACAGAATAAAATATGAGATCCCATTAAGAGTGAGGAAGAATATTGTAAAGAAAAATCTCTTAAGTGTAATTCAAGTATGTTGGTTTCATGATAAACTTGGTCTGCAGTTTGGCGAAAGTCAGTAATACCTTATCTATACAATGCACTGAACAATTTTGCTTTTTCTCCCTCAGGGTCTTATGTAACTGCCACCTACAGCATGTGAAATATACCAAAATGTATGATTTTTGTTGAAAAACTCAAGATCAAAGTTTATTTCAAAATTGATAATTTTAAAATATCACCCCAGCTCAGTTTTACAGAAATGTATTTCCTTACTCATCTGTTTCTCGTAGGAAGTTTCGGTCCAATTCACAGAAGAGTAATAAATGAATTTTAGATCATCCACATTTAGTCACTCTGACCATAGGTGTTACTTAGATGGGCTCAGAATCACACAAATGAATGAAATAGATATATCCATGGTGCAAATCAAAGAAAGTTGCATTCATCTGACTGCACATAAGATGGAAACCAAACTCATTTTTTCATTGGTTTTGTTTTAGGATTATGAACATCTCTAATATTTAATACATAGTACATTAGCCATATAGAAATTAGCTAGGAAACTGTTGTGCTCTCCTAGTTAGAGATCTAAAAGAGCATGTTATTTTTTATAATTTAGTGGTCAGGGTCCTAGAAATTAAACAGATGACACAGTCAAGAATGATAAGCGAAATGCAGTTAGTTGAGGGACTATTAACAAAAATGTGAGCAGAATTAAGGGGAAACTCACAAAGGATGAGAGAGCAACTCTAAGTATGTAATAGAAAAACTGCTGCTGTCTCAGGACTGAAAGAATGAGGTCCAGACTCAGTTATGAATCCTGAAGCGGCCTGTAGCTGAACACAATGGCCAAGGAGGAGCTGTCCACAGACCAAGCAATTCAGCCATTGCCAAACCACACCTGAGTAGAAAGTGGGTCCTGGGAATTAATACCCTGGATTCACTATGCTCCCAAACTTGAAAGTTCCTGCAGAGGCCTTCCACTGGCAAGGCAGCCTCACTGTGGAGGCTGCAGGTGGGGAGAACTGGAGAATGGACCTGGCAAATGAAGACTATTCCATATAAATAATTTAAGAATAATATTTGCCATAAGAAATTTATTATACTTTATGCATGTGTTGTTGATGACCATATGAGGACACAGTGATTTTCCTGAAGCCACATGAGAAAGTGTTCTGTATCTGCCTGGTGCTGTTTCTATCTCTGTATCTGTCTCTGTATCTTTTTCTGTGTGTGTGTGTGTGTGTGTGTGTGTGCGTGTTTCCATCTCTCTATTTCTATACAAACACACAAACACACTCATACACAAATCTACATACACATATCTGTGATTTATCTTATTTATGAATGTGCTTCTACAAACCTGCGTATTTTTCTCATGCGCACTTCACTAAGTTGCATTAGCGTACTTTGGACCTGGAGTTTTCCATGGTAACTAATGCCTGTTTCCCTCTCTAACTCATTTGCCTTTTTCTCCTAATTTATGCTCATTTTATTCTTAAATTTTCCTAAGCTAACTCAGATTCTTTTTTTGTATTTTAAAAATTTTTATATATAAAATGCATAAGTTAAATTTTTGATACCAGTATTAGTAGCACTATTCTCATATTAGTGACAGAACTCCTACAAATTCCAAGAAATACAGATCATTTTTTATTTTTCAAGTTTATAAGTATAAACATGCATTAATTGATTTATTAGTAACATACTTTCCCCATGCCCTATTAAGACTATCAAATGCTTTGGAGAAGGTGGTGGGGTTATGGACATTGGGGAGGGTATGTGCTATGGTGAGTGCTGTGAAGTGTGTAAACTTGGCGATTCACAGACCTGTACCCCTGGGGCTAATAATACATTATATGTTTATAAAAAAATAAAAAGATTAAAAATAAATAAAGACCATCAAATGCTCTCTCTTTTTGGAGTTTGTGTTTTGTTCATAGCTACCCATTATCATTTGATGTTCTATTTAAGCTCTCAATAACAGTATACCCAAATAATTCATTCATTCTGTAATAATTTACTTGTTTACTTTTTTTGTTCATTATCTAAGCATCGGTATTTTATATTATCTTTAGATATGCATATGGCAATTAATAATGAATCATATTCTGTTACTTTGTGCAGTTATAAACCTTATCTTTTTTTTTTTTCTTTTTGGGACTTCCTTTTTTTCCACTAAACTTGAACTTCATCTCTTATCCTCTCATAATATCACCCTTGTGGACGTAATAATTATTAAACGTGTATGTACACACCTAAATAGGGAGGAAGATTTATAAGATAAATAGAAAGATGGTCTTTTATGGCTTGAGGTACCTTATAAACTGTATTCTTTGACTCCCACTCCAAAGAGCAAGATTTGTTTAGAATTTATAAATCATTTGTTTTGGTCTGTTGATTGTTTATTTGGCTGGTTGATAGATTTATAACAACCCATGTTTATAAGTGTAATAGAAATATGTCTCCAAGCTAGAATCAGCATTCAGTAGACCTTGCTTAACACCAGATACTTAAACTCTAGTCAAAGAATGTAAAACAAATTTTAATTCATTTATATGGCTTTAAAAAGAAACTAAAAGGATACCATAACTTGGAGAAAGACATAATTTCCCTTCCTTTTTCTTTCTCACACACTCCTTCATTTTTTCAAAAAATATATTTGTGATTCAGCTAAAGATCCTCTATCAAACAAAATCAGATTATGAATGCAACTTTTCTTCAATAGGAATTCAGCTCATACTCTTATCTTTAACTATTGTCTGTATTGATTCTTCAGAATGTAGCACAGTAGGAACTCAGATAATGCCCCTTTATGAACATTCCAGACCCATTTGGGAGTTAGATGATTCATCTCATCTTAAGGGAAAGGAACATTTTACAAATTTTTACACTATGAATGTAAGGTATTGTAAGCATTCTGTATCATTATTGGGATTTATAATTAAGATTTTAAAAATACACATTGAAGTTGGGTTATGAACATTGGGGAGGATATGTGAAATGGTGAGCGCTGTGAAGTGTGTAAGCCTGATAATTTACAGTCCTGTACCCCTGGAGCAAATAATGCATTATATATTAATAAAAATAATAAATTAAAAAATACACATTTACGTTCTGGTGGAAAAATTTTTTTTATTCTTTTTGTTTGTTTGTTTTTTGGCGGAGGCGGGGGCGGTTTGGGGGAGAGAGAATCTTAAGCAGGCTCCACCCTAGCACAGAGCTCCACAAGAGGCTCCATCTCCTGAGCCTGAAATTTTGACCTGGCCAGAAATCAGGAGTCAGAAGCCACCCAGGCGCCCCCTGGTGGAAAGATGTTTTATAGTAATGAATCATATAGATCTTTCCATAGGTTGGCATGTCTGTTGTTTTGAGGAAGTTGTTCTACTTTGTATTCAGATATCTCCAGGCTGAAGAGTAATGGTAGCATTTTGTCTTTGGTTTCTCCTTACTCTGTGTCTCTGACATTATTTTATTTATTTGAAATCTTTCTTTAGTCATCCACCCTTTGTAACCCATTATTTTTAGCGTGTATCTCTGATGTGACATTGTAATATTACCTGTCACGCTTGAGAGCACCTTGCTTTTTCTTCTGTATCATTGAAGTATGCCTAATCTACAATTTTTTTCTGCTAAAGAATATTATTGTCTTAAAAAAATCAAATTAAGAAATTATTCTATGTTCATGGAAATGCCCTAAATGACCCTTCTTACAAGTAATCCATAGTTACTAACAATGGTCTTTGCAGATCACTAGCTATGGCTTGGTCATACATGCCATTACAATACAGTCATGGGTAGAGATCCTGGATTATCTGGAAGAAAGTGAGCTCAGTGCAATGATATGTATACAAAGATTATGTTAGAACACAGAGTAATGATTGGAGAGAAAGCCAGTGAAAACACAGGTGTGACTTCTAACATAGGACCTTTCTGCTACTGATGCTGGGCCTCCATTCCACATACCCTTGTAAACAATTAGATCTTCTGTGCCGGACCTCTCAGTTGATTCAAAGTCTTTCTGGAGTGCAGTCCACCTAACACACTTGACTCTGTGGCTCAAGAGGGTGAGCTCCTTGCGGACTTCCTGGGTAATCCAGAGCCGTGGATACTACGAACAAGCAGGAAAGACAATTATAAGGAGGGGGCAGTTCTGCTAGTCAATGGTTGTGGGACACCAGATCTAATGTGTTCATGATATGGAGTACAGGAAGACAGCCACATCAGCAGCAGGCAGGCCAAGGAGTGTGATTTCTAAGTAAGGGCCCTTTCCCTAATCCCTCATTCAGAGGAAGCCTGATTACTTATGAGAAAACTAAGGAGAGCTGCACTTAGGATCCTGGAATAAGCAAAGAAGGAATACAGGATGTGTTTTACTTCTTATGTGTCAAGCTCTATTTTAATTTTCATTTTAGGTAACCCCAACTCTTTATCATGGAAATTTCAGTGGCTTGAAATTACCCCTGAAAAACCTTATAAATTCAATTTTGAGGGCAACTCTTATCTTTCAGATTATAAATAAGGTCAATACTAAGACAGTTTACATCATGCTAAATTCTCCTTATAGGCAACTAGATACAATATGTACAAACACAAAATAATCACAGTATTTAATCAAAGAGAAAGATGAGTGGTGTAACTATGAATTAATTACTTTAACTTAATTTTACACCTAAATTAGTGTACCCCTTACAAAAAAATCACTTATTCACCAGATTTGCCTTGGTTGTATTTTAGTGGCTTTTCTAAAGTCCTTTTTAAAAGTCAAGATTTTACATCATAGATAATAAATATGTGTCAGTGTCTGTGAAGACATTATAATGAAGATGTTCTTGTAACATTACACTTGAGGGCTACTTTGAAGGGGAAAACACTCAAGATGAATATTTAAATTTAAATTTTGTTGTTACAGTTGTTATTTATTTTAAAAGTTATTCATGTTGGTTGTCATCTCATTTGACACAATATGCAATATTATTCACTTAACTAAGATAAATTGTCGATTGAGTTTGAAAACTTGTATCTACCAGTTCTATCTAGATTTTTCTATAAATATAACCTCCTTGATTTTACAGTGTTTGGTCAGTTGTTTACAATAACCAAATTATTTTTTACTTCAATTCTAAACAACATTTATAACAATTAATCAGAAATATATATTGTCAGAATTCAGGGTTTCTTTTCCTGGTTATAGTATCCATTGTCATTTTTCTCCATGATAAATCCTCTAGATAAATCCATTAAAGGTTAATACCTATATTTTCCCCTTTTCAATATTCATACTGCTGAATATGATAATGCATGCAAAATAAATCAGTTTAAACGAAAACACAGTAAAAATGAACTGGATATGATTCTTTGAAGAATCACAAGGGCTGCTCCTTTGGCCAAAGATTAATCCTAAACCAGTTAGTGGCACATGTGATTCAAAGTTGTCTTTGTTAACTATTCAGAGAACTTTCACTGAGTTTCTTGGCATTTTGAAGTGAGACTTAGCTGGTTTTGAAAGCTGTCAGCGGTATTGGAGAGATTGTTGAAGAAAATATGGCAGGCTTCACTGTATGCTAAGTTTTGCTTGCCCTTCTGCTGACGTCTTCACTTTCTGATGGGCTAACCAGTTTTCTGGAGGAAGCAGTAGCTTTTCAGAAATGTTAGAAATGTAAGATTCATGTAGCTAAATATCTAACCCACAGGTGTCTAAGGACAAGTGATTTGTATCACAAGGCTTTTCTACTCATACATGATTTTTTCCTAAGTGACATAAAAACTGGGTGAATTTTTTAAAAGATTTATTTATTTGAGGGAGGGAGGAACAGAGGGAGAGGCTCTTCAAGCAGATTCCCCACTGAGCATGGAGCGACAGGGTTCCTGATCTCACTGCCCATGAGATTGCCGCCAAGAGTTGGACACTTAACAGACTGAAGCGCCCAGGTGCCTCTGGGTGGATTAATTTGAAGACTGTGCTCACAGATGCCACTTTATTTATTTATTTATTCACTTTAAAGATTTTATTTATTTATTTGACAGACCGAGATCACTAGTAGGCAGAGAGAGAGAGAGAGAGGAGGAAGCTCCTTGCTGAGCCGAGAGCCCAATGCGGGGCTCGATCCCAGTACACTGAGATCATGACCTGAGCTGAAGGCAGAGGGTCTAACCCACTGAGTCATCCGGGTACCCCTGAAACTCAGTTTTGTTTTTTTGTTTGTGTGTGTGTGTTGTTGTTGTTGTTGTTTAAATTTTTAATTTATTTTTTTAATTTTTTATATATTTTATAAACATATATTTTATCCCCAGGGGTACAGGTTTGTGAATTGCCAGGTTTACACACTTCACAGCACTCACCAAAGCACATACCCTCCCCAATGTCCATAACCCCACCCCCCCTTCTCCCAACCCCCCTCCCCCCAGCAACCCTCAGTTTGTTTTGTGAGATTAAGAGTCACTTATGGTTTGTCTCCCTCCCAATCCCATCTTGTTTCATTGATTCTTCTCCTACCCACTTAAGCCCCCATGTTGCATCACCACTTCCTCATATCAGGGAGATCATATGATAGTTGCCTTTCTCCGCTTGACTTATTTCGCTAAGCATGATACGCTCTAGTTCCATCCACGTTGTCGCAAATGGCAAGATTTCATTTCTTTTGATGGCTGCATAGTATTCCATTGTGTATATATACCACATCTTCTTGATCCATTCATCTGTTGATGGACATCTAGGTTCTTCCATAGTTTGGCTATTGTGGACATTGCTGCTATAAACATTCGGGTGCACGTGCCCCTTTGGAGCACCACACAGATGCCACTTTAAATCATCTCATCTGTTCTGAAGCTGGGCAAATTTTTGAAAAGTTTTTTTTTCTTTTCATCATAAATTGAATCAGTGTTGATTACTGCATTTTGTCTGTGTGGATTGAGGGTTTTTTGATATAGATTTCCAATCATAGAATCTGCAAGGAAAGAAATACAAACTAACTATAGGGAAAAACACAAGCCTTCCCAATCTAGAAATAACTTGAGAACATCATAGGCTCCAGTAATTAGCATCCTCACTATATGGAAAATTCAGTAGCCCCTCATCTCCATCAATTGAATTCCTTCTTTGTTTTAAACTGTTTCAAATAAAGAAGACTTTAAGAAATTAATATATATATGCATATGTGTGTATAAGAATATATGATGATTATGCCTGGAACTGGCCCTTGACTCACAACTGAGAAAGACCACACACAAAATAAATAAATAAAAACTAATAACTCTATCATGCAACTCCCCATGGGTAAAGTGAAATAACATGGAGATCATGCGTAAGAAATAATTATTAAGTGAAGAATAAGTTTTGCCTTTTAGTTGATTTTACTTTTTATAAAAATAAAATGCAGCTTAAAAATTTATGCTTATTACACATTAGTGCTAACCAATAGACAGTTTAAAAATTATTCATATGTCTATTATCTTAATTATTTTTATTTTTCCAAGGACTTCCTTTCTGGGATATCATTTACTTTCATATTTATTCTCAAATTCTTGGTACATTTTCATGTGTATGTAAATGCACATGTGTTTACATACATACACACATATTTGTATTTATGTGGGAGTATTCAGAATAGCAGATGTGTATGTGTACATAAATAGAAATTAATATGATGTGGCATCCTTATAATGCTTCATTTATCCTTGCATATAAAATAACAAGTGTATGTTAGTAGTGCTATACAGGTTCTCTGGCTCTAAATGTAAATTTTGTTGTTGTTGTTGTTTCCCAACTAGAGAATATTATATCACTATGGTTAAATGGGTAAGCAATACCAAGACGGTGGTCAGATGGTTAAATCGGCCTCAGAACATCTCCATCCTCACAGTCTGTGAGACTACCACTGGCGCCTGCAGTAGAGTGAGTGTAATTTACTTTTCTCTTATGCTTAAAATGAAGTACTTTCTGCTACTCTCAAAGGGATATCAAGCAATCCATTGTACAAAACCCAATATTTAACTTCCAGAGGTAGTTGGGAAAGAGTCATTCTATTAGAAGTATATACTTTAATCCATAAATCATCCAAACTTTGAAGTGAGAGAAATGAGTGATAAGCAAAAGAGGAAAAAAAAAAAAAAAAAAGACCAAACTTAAAAAAAAAATGAATTCTTTTATAGTATAAAGTGGAGTCTAAACCACATTAGTTTAATCTCAAATACATCTTTTTCTCCATATTTTGAGTTTGATGAACTTAGGAATGTGGACTGTTTTTCCTGTCTTCTTCAACCACATTCCAATAATTCCATCTTTTTTTGGTAGTTCAGATTAGTCTTCTAAAATAATGAACAGTGTCTCTTTTTTAAAATTAAATAAGAAGAGTAAAAAAAAAAAAACTGGTCCTTTGAACCATTGTGTTTTGAAAGCAGTTTGTATTTCTATTTCTCTAATCATTTTTTATAAGCTCTGCAATAAATCCTATAGCAATTCTTAAAGTTCTTAACTGAGAGTATAATGTAATTGTTGTTGTGTATATGCCTGTATTGGTGAGTAGTAAAGTATTCCCAGTTACTTAAAACCAGAGTTTTCAAACTTCTATTTCTGGACAGGATGGAGTAAATTTTGCCAGCCTAACCTCTGCTGTAGTTAACTATAAACCTATATAAAATGAATTAAACAACTACTCTCAGATACTGGACAATAGCAGGATCAGGACATAAAAAGTGAAATAATGTAAACATATAAGATAAGCCTAGCTTCCTGTAGGGCACACACACAGTGCAAGCTAATGGAGTCCTAAAAAAGCTCAGTGATATCACTGATCCAAGTCAGCAGGGAGAATCAGTTTGAGGCTCTCGTGGTGGCTGAAATCTGCAGGATAAGTACCACAAGATTTGGAGCTATAGAGAGAAGAGCTCCAGCAATCTATGTAAAGGACCTCTTAGGACTTTAGCTCTTAAAATTAAAAAAAAAAAAAAAAAAAAAAAAAGACTTTAGCTCAATGCTTAACTGTGCAAGTACAGGACACACTTCACAGAGAGAGAAGCAAATACAGAATCTGCAGGTTTCTTAATTTGGAGACTTTGGAGTGCTGAACAGCAAAAAATAGAGCACTCTCACTGAAAACCCTTTGCATTCAACTCACAGCCCAGAAAGAAAAATGCATTAGAAATAAGGCTGTTCTATACTCTTTACAGTAAACCTTTATATCAAGCTGGAAAGGATCAAGTACATGCCTATAAATTAACTGTCTTCCTAGAACAAAGTTTACTCTTTTAAATGGAGAATTAAAATTTAAAATATCAATTACACAATCAAAACATACTATACATGTAGAAAAATAGAAAATGTAACCTGCCTACCTCCCTTCAAAAATAGTTATAAAAGCAGACTTACGCAGAATAGAGATGTTAGAATTAACAGGTACAGAATTTTTTTATAAAGCTGTTTGAAAGATTCTTGGCAAATTAAAGGGTGGCCCTAATTTATAAATAGATGAGATATTTCAGTAGGGAAACAACTATAAAATACAAAACAATGGAATTTCAAGAACTAAAGAGAACAGTATCTGAAATGAAAAAATTGGATGGATTAAACACAAATTGGGCATTGTTGTAGTCAGGGAAATAGAAACAATTCAAACTGAAGTCTGGAGGGAAAAAAGACTGAGGAAAAAAAAAAAGGAACAAAGCCTCAGCTACGTATGGAATAATTTGAGCTGTTGTATATGAGGGATGAAATACACACAGAAGGCAAGGTTTGAGATGTTGGGGCAAAAAAACAAAAAAAGAAAGAATGACTTAAAATATCCCAAATCTGAAGAAAAACCATTAACCCATGTATCTAAGTTAGCAAATCCCAAACAGAATAAAAACAAAGAAAATAAATAGGCACATAACACTCAAATTATTGTAAACCAAAGATTATGAGAAAAGTTTCAAAAGAGCCTGAGAGAAAAATACATTACATATGGAGGAATAGAATAATGAAAATTACTGCCTCTCTCTCATCAGAAATGATAGAAGCCAGAAAGCAATGGAATACATTTTTAAAGAAGTGAAAGAAAAACAGTGTAAACCAAAAGTCTGTATACTCTGAAAATATCTTTCAAAAATGAAGACAGACATATTCAGATAAATAAGATCTGAGATAATTTATCACAAGTAGATCTGCTTAAGTAACATGAAATGAAGTTATTCAGTCTGAAAGAAATAGCATCAAATGAACCCTCAAATCTAAATAAAGGAAGGAAAGGTGCTCCAAATGACAAACATATGAATAAAATTAAATAAAAATATTTTCTAGTTTTTATTTTTTCTAAAAGTTAATGGATAACTTAAGTAAATCAAAACTGTCAAGCTAAAAGTCTTGTGTACAGTGAAAGAAACAGTCAACTAAATGAAAAGCCAACCTGTGGAATGGAAGAACATGTTTGCAAATCATATATCTGATTTTCAATATCTAAAAGTATTTTTAAAATATCTCCTTCAACTAGATAGCAAAATAAAACCAAACCAAACCAAAACAAAACCCCCAATAATCTAATTTGAAAATGGGCAATGGACCTGAATAGACATTTTTCCAAAAATATGGAAAGGTGTTCAACATCACTAATTATTAGGAAATGCAAATCAAAACCTCAATGAATTAATCACCTCATGCCTGTTAGGATGGGTAGTATCAAAAAAGACCAGAGATAATTGCTGGTGAGGAAGTAGAGCAAAGGAAACCCTGTGCCCTGTGGTAAGATTTTATGTTGGTATAGTCACTATGGAAAATAGTATGGCAGATCCTCAAAAAAATTAAAAATAAAACTTCCATATGATCCAACAAATCAAATTCTGGATATGTATCTGAAGGAAATAAAATCACTATCCGAAGATATATTTGCAAGCCCATGTTTGTTGCAGCGCATTATTTACAATAGCCAGGACAGCGGTAAAACAAAACAAAACAAAACAAGTGTCCATCAATGGATGGATGGATTAAGAAAATCACATACACACACACACACACACGAATATTGTTTAGCCATAAAAAAGAAAGAAATCCTGTTATTTGTGACATATAGGGGAGGGAACTTGAGGGCATTTATTATGAGTGAAGTAAAGACAAATACTGTATGATCTTGCTTATATGTGGAATAAAAAATAAAAACAGAAAAAAGATTAGTGTTTGTGAGGGGTGAGGGTGGGGAAATTGAGTGAAGGTGGTTAAAAGGTACAAACTTCCAGTTATAAGATAAATAATTTCTGGGGATGTAATGTATGACATGATGACTATAGTTAACAATGCTTCATTGTATATTTGAAAGTTGCTAAGAGAGTAAACCTAAAAAGTTCCCATCATAAAGAAAAAAATGTAGTTACTTGGGGTAATGGATGTTAACTAAACTTGCAGTAATCATTTCATAATATATACATGTATCATTATGTTGTACACCCTGAACTTATACAACGTTATATCAATTATATTTCAGTAAAACTGGAAAAAAAAACCCCAATAAATTTTACCATTTTTACAATTTCCAGAAAGTGGAGAAGGAAACTTTTCTTTCTTTTTTTTTTTTTTAGATTTTATTTATTTATTTGACAGAGATCACAAGTAGACAGAGAGGCAGGCAGAGAGAGAGAGAGGGAAGCAGGCTCCCTGCTGAGCAGAGAGCCCGATGCAGGACTCTATCCAGGACCTTGAGATCATGACCTGAGCTGAAGGCAATGGCTTAACCCACTGAGCCACCCAGGCACCCATGAAGGAAACTTTTCAATTCATCTTATAAGCACAGCATTATCCTATTACCAAATCAAGGCAAGGACTTTATGAGAACAATTTAGACCGATATATCTCATGCACATGTATACAAAAAATTCCTTAAGCATATTGATATATCATCTATGGCAATATAGAGAAGAGTGCATTATGACTAAATGGGGTTTATTTTGGTAACTTATGATTGGTTTAGTACTGAAAACCAATCAATGCTACTCATTATTTTAACAGAAAAAAAAAGTAACTCAGTAGATGAAAAATAAAAAGCAGTTGACAAAACTTAATATTTACTCATGATAACTTTCAATATAAATGAATAGAAAAATATCCTTAATTTGATAAAGAATACCCAGAAAATACCTCAAAGTTATACTCTATGGTAAAACACTTTCCTTACCTTCATGTCATCAGTAAGGTAAAGACATACATTCTCACTGTAGTGTGGAAACTTTATTAGAGACTCTAACCAGAATAACTTGGCAAGGGATAAATATCAGGATGATTGGTAAGGAAGAGATAAAATTCTCTTTATTTGTAGATGTCATTATTACATAAATAAAAAATAAGACATCTGCAAAAACAAAAACAAACCTGCCCAAAAACACACACACACAAAATCCACCCTAGAATGGGTCACAATTCACAAGTCAGGTTACCAACTTAAATTGTTAAATTTCCTGATTCTTATTTTACTGTAAAAAGCATGTATGTATATAGGATACTATAAATTTCTTAAGAAATGCTTACTAAATTATTTAGGGGTAAATGGATATAATGCCTCAAAGCTTCTATCAAATTATTTAGGAAAAAAAGTATGTTTCTAACAACTTTTAATTGATTTTGAAAAAAAATATGCTTTTCCCTTTCTTCAAATGGCTTTGTTTCTATATTGAGAGAGATAATAATAAAGCAAATGGAACAAAATAAAATAAATGAGGAATATGTCTAAAGGCTAAGCAG
Source organism: Mustela nivalis (assembly GCF_964662115.1). Lineage (NCBI taxonomy): Eukaryota > Metazoa > Chordata > Mammalia > Carnivora > Mustelidae > Mustela > Mustela nivalis. The sequence continues at coordinate 15,669,077 of NC_139030.1, read as the reverse complement.
GTGTTTCTTGAACTAATCTTTCAGAACAAAATGTGTTCCTATATACATTATAATGAAAAATAAAAATGCCACTAAAATTTTTAAATACATTAAATACATAAGGATAAATTTAACAAATAGTGTGCAAAATGCCCATATTGAAAACTGCAACATTTTTGACACACATTAAGAAAGACCTGAATAAATAGAAGCTATACCACATGCTGGACTTGAAAGGCTGAATGTTACAGGTGGCATTCTACTCAGAGTGAACTAACTGTGGTTTCAGTACAACACAAATTCCCAGAAGAATTGGGAATTTCTGTAGAAACAGGTTGATTCTAAATGAATATGGCAGTGCAAAATCAGAAACTTCGTACCAGACACTGTTAAGAAACAGCTTAACAGAACAGCTAAAATGAACAGCTAAAATTGTTTGCAGAAACTATTTTGCAAAATGTATATCTAACAAAAAAAAAATAGACATCTCAATCATGAAGAGACAACCCAATAAAAAGGCAAAACATGTGGAGAGAAGTGCATAAGGAAGTAATAAATGCATGATAAAGTATTCAACATTAGATATAGGAAAACATAGATTAAATCATAATGAGATAACACTATATACCATTAGAATGACTAAAATTAAAACAACAAAAAATGACATTATTGATGAGGATATAGAAAATTGCAGTTCTTGTTCTTCATGAGTAGAAGTGTAAAATGATACAGCTAGTTTAAAAAATGATTTTACAGTTTCAAGTTACACATACACATATAAAACATATATATTATAATGTATATTACATATATAGGTGTGTGTATAGATAGATAGATATAGATATACTCCATACTCCAGTAACTCCATTCTTAGATATTTGGAAAAGAAAAAACACCTGTATCCACCAAGGATTTGTTAAAAAAAAAATCTTTAGAGAAGCTTAATTTACAGTAACTAAAAATTAGAAGCTGTCTAATTATCTATTAACAAGGAATGAATAAACAAAATGAGCCATATCTATACAATAGAATTCTGTTAAGCAATTTAAAAAGAAAAAGAATACTGATATGTCCAGCAATATGAGTGCATCTCAGAAACACGGTGTGAAAGAAGTGCCACTCAAAAGAGTACATAATACATAATTTCAATTTATCTGAACTTCTAAAATAGGCAAGACTCATCTATGGGAAACAATTTCAGAAGAGTGACTGCCTTTTTGGAACCTCTGGGAACGGGCATGAGAGAACATATGAGGAAATGTAAAGATCTTATATCTTGATGGGACATAAATATATCTGTCAACTCATCACACTTTAGAGCTGTGCATATCACTATATACAAATTATACTCCAATATTAAAACATAGTTTTTAAATGGTCTATAAAAGGGAAAGGGGGAAGAAATTTGTCTTTGATTGGAGTGGTGAGCATGGATGTGGAGATAAAGTTGATGCATCAGCCATTTACTTACTGGATTTGACTAATGCTCTTTATGTTTAGCTTGTATTTATTAAAAAATCTATTTTGGTCATCATCTTTCATCTGATTGGTTGGCTAGTATTTTACCACTTATTTGTTAAAGTATTCTGAACGGTTTCTTATTCAGCTGATAATATATTACTTAGAAATTGGCATGTATATATTCTAGTCAGAGAAAGCCTGTCATCTTTCCTATATAATGATAATTTGTATAGATAATGGCAAGAATGTATCAAAATGCTTCATCAGAAAATAGATATAGGAACCCTGTCATATTATTGATTTGGTACCTTATTGATATTGTTATATTTCTAATATATTTCTAATCTGTTTATAAACTTAAAGAAGAGTTTACTTTCTACCATAATTGAAATAATAAGAAAAATAAATGCAAATGCAAGTGAAACTTTGGACTTCCAGGGATTCTAGCAAAACTTAGTAATATTAGTGAAAAGTGACACCAATATATATTCTTGTATGTCTGTGTTTCATATTTACCAAGGATGGTTATTGCAGAGATGCAAATAGAAAAATCAAGGAAATTTAGTTAGAGTTTTCTTGATATCTATATGTAACAAAGTCTAGTGAAATAAACAAAATAGAAACAGGCCCTGAAAAGAGAAAGTGTTTGATTATAATGTATTGATATGGCTTTAAAAGAGGATACTGGTTTAAAAAAAAAAAACCCTATAAATAATAAGTTTAAATATATATATATATTTTGCATATAGATAAAATTTATAATATATTGTAATTTCATTTTCATTTAAATATTTTTTAAAGATTTTATTTATTTATTTGACAGGCAGAGCTCACAAGTAGGCAGAGAGGCAGGCAGATAGAGAGAGAGGTGGAAGCAGGCTCCCTGCTGAGCAGAGAGCCCATGTGGGGCTCGATCCCAGGACCCCGGGATCATGACCTGAGCTGAAGGCAGAGGCTTTAACCCACTGAGCCACCCAGGTGCCCCTCATTTAAATATTTTTATTACAGACTCATTTTTTAAAGTACAAGATTTTCCTAAGTTCTTGTATGTAAACAGTACTAGTAAAATTTATTATATCTGTACATATTTAATTTGAGATTAAATTCATCTCATTTTGCTTTGTGAAATATGATCTTGGTTCTGATCATTTGTAAGATTACTTTAATGGAACATAAAATTTTGTCCTTTCAAATGTTTAATTGTTTTTCCTTAAGAAAAGAAAATGACTATGATGGAGAGTGGATTGCATGTTGAAAGAACATCTACCTTTTCATTTTATTCCTGGCTGTTTGCCCAGTTCTTTTGAAGGACTTAATAATTTTGTTTCCCAATGATGCCTAGAGGTGAAAAGAGACAGTGCCTGGTGGTTCAAAACAGTTTGAATGAGGTAATCAAACAGCACTGGAAAATGATCTTCTGTCCCTGGTGACATACTACTGGGAATTCTAAAGGAGTTCACCAAAGGAAAGACTTTATAATTAAATTATCATTTAATCCCAATTCTGTACTTATTCATTCAGTTGAAATCAGTAGTGACAATAGGGATGTCTCATGGTATTTCATGAGTTGAAGAGAAAAGAAAATGCCTAAAGGATTATGTGTAAAAAAAAAGTTACATTGATGCATGCTCATTTAGAAAAGCTTCATGGAATTCATTGTTTCTTTTCAGAAATATGAGATGACATCAGATACTTGGCTCTCCAAACAGGTATGGCATAGAAGGTTGCTTTATGTCACATTTTGGCAGTTGTGCTCATTCTACTTACCTGTTTGCTGTGTAAGAAGAACTTTCTCTCAAAAGTTAACTCAGTATTACAACTTTAAGGCTTTACCATGTTTGAGTCTTTTCCATGAACATACTTATGACTTATCTTTTCTAGGACATAATTTATAAAAAGGCTAATTCTGTTCTCTTTAGAGCATAAGTTGCAGAATAACTACTAGGATCCGTTTTTTTCAGTATCATTGATGTAACTAAACTTTCATGTAGATGAAAAGAGGAAAAAATTGTGACCCATTAAAGCTGTAAACCATCAGCATTACTCAAATTGCCCAGAAAACTGACCAGATCTTCACATAAATTGTTTATATGGAGATTATTTAGATGAATGCTTCTTTCTTTAGATATATCCTAGCTCCTGATGCTAGTTTATGACATAAATGAGACTGGAATCCAGATCACAATAGAGTAACTACCAAACGTCTCCACAACATTGGCTTATACTGGACATTTCAGAAGGAAACACAAGTAGCTATCTGAATATGGCTGAACCCATTTTACTAGTAACTCCATCACTATCTTTTGCAAAGGGGAGTGTTGTGTTTGGCTTGTTTTTGATTTGTTTTGTTCTTCACAGCAATCTTTTATTTTATAGTCTCTCCTAAAGTGTCATACATATCTGTGGTTTCAGTTACCCCCATGTATTGAGACGTCTAAATGTACAGCCTGGGCAGCTCATATCGCTGAGTTCTAAAACATCTGAATTCAAGCTTGGCATCTTCTCCTAAATGTATAAAAGTAGCTGCATACTCCACAGGTCCACACTGAACATACGCTAGTCTTATATACTCTTCTTATCCTAGAAGTCAAGGACATAATTACCCATCCAGCTCTTAAAATCAGAAACCTAGCAGTCATTTTTAAGCTTTTCTTATCCTTTTCTGCATATTATTAGAAGGTCATTCTGTATATTATTTGTCACCACGTTCTTCAGTTTCACATTCAAAGATCTCAAGTCAATTTACTTTTTGCCGCTTCACAAACAGCATCCAGGATCAAACTAGGAAGTAGGGTTCCTCTTTCTCTTCTGACTGCGCTCAACCCCTCAGGTGTATGCCCGTCTCTTCACGCTGCAGGCTGCCTGAGGGACCATTGCAAAGTGTGTACTTGGTTGCCCCTACCCATATCACTCTCACAACTGAAACTGAAATTTTTGTCAGTTCCTTCTCCATTCTAGGCACATGAGCTCTCATATTCACAAGGTCTGTGTAGGAGCCTGCCTTCTAAATGGAATTCTCTCAACTACTTTCTTTGGTGAAGGCTGCTTCTTTTTCAAACCTCAGCTTAAATCACCTACTTATAAAAGCATCTCCTTCAACCACCATATCAATAATTTTTTTTAAGTCAAGTGTAATCTTTTTGTAATACTTAAATAGTTATTTCTGTATTGTTTTCCTAAGTTCAGAAGGGCAGGAGGAATATTCATTTTTTGTTACCCATTGTAAACTAAATGTCTAATATGAGTTATAACAAAATCTCCATAAATACTTGCTGAATAAAGAAAGAAAAAGTAAGAAGGACTGTGGATAAGCTAAACCTTTTCTCATTTGAAGCATAAGCACACCGAATCTACTAATAGATAAATAAGTAGATGTTACTGTGAACTACTTAATCTTAATGAAATTGGGGAAAAAACCCAACTTTGATCTTGTAGTCCGTAATGGATTTTCTTAAGTTAGATACTGAGAATAAAACCAATGACAAGCTATAACATAATGAATACTGATGTATTCAGAACTGTCCTGCATTATTAAACCATTTTACTCTCATTTTTATTTTTAGTGACACTCATAGTAGTGTAACATGCATCAACATAATGCATGCTCTTTTGGAATTATGTTATCTACATTTTAAATCCCAAATTTATGAATATTTAATATAAACTTTTCTTAAAGCAAAGAAACTAGTTATCAATTATTCAGTAAAAAAAAATGTAGGTGGTAGTTTGTCACAGTTGAGTTTTTCTCTAGGAGCTCTTGGAGAATTTTATAAAATATTTAGAATTTGATGAAATATAGAATATGAGAATGGTGGTAGTAATTAGATGAAGCAAATTTCTAAGACAATTAGAAACTTAATATAATCATCATATGCTCACTTTCTGGATGGTAGGAAGAACAGAGAAGTAGTCATATTTGGTCTTTCAGGAGACATGTGATAACCTACCTACAAAACTTCTGGCCAAGAGATAGAATTTGGTAACCCCAATTCATTGCCCTGTGCGTCATAAACACTGACTTGTTTGCAGTCATGAAAGTGGACAGTGCAGTTGGCTCCACTTCCATTACTGGATTCTAGGAAAAGGCTGGCATAGAGCTCTATTTATTTTCAAATATTGCCTAGTGGTGAAGGTTATTAAGCCCAGCAGTGAATTTGAGAATATAGTCCCCATCTGCTCCTTCATTGAGCCATTTATAAGGTACTAGAATATGAAAGGAATGGGTGCACAAATACAAAAAGAAGAATGCCCAGATATCCCTGTACCTTTAAAAAGGTAATGTATTTTTGAAGCAACAGGGCGACAGTGTTAAATAGGGGAGAAGCTGATAGTTTGGAACAAATGTGGACAGAGTGAAATATAGCAAACATGTCTGCCTGTTGTACACATGCATTCATCTATCCAGTTTTGGGTTGGACACCCACTGGGTCCTAAGCCATAGAGCTAAAAAGATAAAATTTCCAACTTAGTTTAATTATTACTTGCCTAGTGAAGGAAGTCAACCATATAATAGAATGCATTGAATGCCATGATAGAAATGAATATGGGGTAATTGTTAGAATCGAGGAAAGATTTCCTAACTACAAGATACTGTCTAACTAGGAAAATTTGGAAATGGTTTCTGTTCCTTGAATTGAAGGAATAAATAACAAGAGTAAGATTCAGCATAAAGGAAAACAGAAAAGTTGTTCCAGAAAGAAAAAGCTTCACGTGCAAAGGCCAAGAGAGAGATCCCAGAGGGCAAGAGACGGAACCTACAGAATTATTGACTTTATGATAGCTGAAAGATGTCAGGTATCTTGTCAGTATTTATTATATGCCTAGCAATGTATTGTCTTCATCCTTGAGTTGTGTATTACTTCAGAGTTTAAAATTTTACATATATCATCTTATATTTTCCTGAGTGTCCATGAAGTAGACAAGGAAAATATTATCCTTCTGTTTCTATCAAGGGATGAACTCACTAATGAAACTAAAATCAGACTCTTGATTTTATTAAAAAGTCATTAATTTATTCATTAAGTAAGTAAGTACTAAGCACAACTTATGTGACAGTCATTGTCTAGGTGCTGGAGATAGAGCAGCAAAGAATACAAGGTTCCACCCTCATGGAGCTTACATTCCAGAGGCACACTGCCTACTTGCCTATCCACCTGCCCACCTGCATACATATACACATTTACCCCCTCCAAAAAAAATGCATACCTGCCTGAAGTATAGTATGATACATGCTTTTAGGTGTTAAGGAAAGAAACAGGAAGTAGGTAAAAGGGCATGAGGGATTCAGATAGAGGTGGATGATCTTGCTTCCAAGAGCTCCCTCTACAGGGGTAAATGGAAAGCACCTCACTGATAAGGTGACATAGAGATAACATACGAAAGAGATAAAAAGAAAGAACCAGACAAAGGGAATAAAAAGTGCAAAGACCATGGAGCCCGAGCATGCAGGATAAGGAAACAGGAGAACCAAAGGAGAGGAGATCAGAAAGAGAGTGCGGGGCCACCTGAAAGAACTTGTGGGCCACTTTAAAGACACACAAAAGAAACCATAGCAAAGTCTTTCTTTTACCATGTGTATAATCACTTTCACTAATCCACTAGGAAAGAACGCAGTGCTCTGTCAGGCAAATCCATTTTCTTAATGTTTTCCCTGGAGGAAAAGGAAAGCAATCTATATGTATAGCTTCCATCATTTAATTTTCAGAAAATAATTCTATTGATTTAACATGCCACTAGAGTTTAATTAAAAAATCACCAAATGGGCATTTGTGTGTGTGTGTGTATTTTTGGAGGGGTGAACAGTGAAGATGATAAGTTTGAATTAAATGACTTTCAGTGGATTCCTTCCAGTTTTGCAGCCTTTTAGTTCTCTTTATTATATTATATATATATTATATTATATATATTGTATATTATATATTATATTATAAAAATTCATTATTTTTAGAGATAATTTTTAGAGCTAACTTGACCTTTTTCACAAACGAATTCTAAATAAAAAATGGTGTGACCCATTAGCAATGGTTGGCAACACAAAGCACAATCTTGAGATCATTATATGCACTTTTGTGTTTTAGAATGAGGAGCCGGTTTTTTCTAGAGATGGCAGCAAATTCTTTATGACAGTTCCTGTGAAGCAAGGAGGCCGTGGAGAATTTCACCACATAGCAATGTTTCTTGTTCAGGTAAGTGCTGGCTTCTTTCATTTAGTGTCATTGCTGTCCTGCTCACGAAGGTACAATTCCTGTGGCATATTCTGAACCTACAGTTAATGCCTGTTAAGTCCAGCCATATATTTAACCCAAGTACTATGTTTTAGGAAGAGGATCCCCCTCCATAGCAATAAATTCGAATTGTACCTTCCCACAAAACAGTCTGAGCACTCAGTAGAATTTTGTGAGTCACACACGTATGCTAAGAGGTGAGGGCCTTGGGATATAGAATTGAATACATGAAAATTACCCACCCCCTATTTTCATAGACTTTAGGTCAAACTAGAGAAAATTTTTCATTCAACAAAAGATATAGTCCTTATTTTGTACAAGAAGTATTTTCAAGGTACTATGAATATTTTAAATACTTGAAGCAAACTAAATGTCCATCAAAAAATTGAACAACTGAATACATTATTGTATATACAAGGAAATATAATGCACATTTGAAAAACCAGGATAAAGACACAGAGTCTGTGCTATAGTTCTATAGACTTTCTGATAAAAAGGAAAGGCTTTAAATTTCAAATAAGTTAACAGTGAATAGTTTATACAGTTTTATCCAATTATTGAAAAATCAGAGAATTCAGAAATGGTTGAAATAAGACAAGGTTAATGAGTCAATCTGAATGTAATGGTCAATAACAAATATTCAGGAGAACTAGTTTCCTTCAAAATCAGATTAATAAACATCTCAGTCACAGGTAAAAGAAAATTTATAAAGGTAAACCTTTGTGGCTAAATTGGAATCCTCTTGGAGAGTTTACAAACTAGCCAAGAATCAACTTCATACTTACAAAATATAGAGTAAATATACATGTGCCAAAGGATCTCTAAACAACCTGGTTACTTTTAGGTCCTTAGAACCTTCAAGCCTTACGCATATTCTCAAACTTTTATCACCATCTACATACATATTTACGTTCAGCAACTCAGTGCCTTGAATTCTCAAAATCTTGTGTTGGTAGTTTAAATATAACACTTGTCTAAGCTCTGTACCTATTAAAATAATTGTCCTAATTTTAATTTTAATCAAAGCTAAAAAATAATTTGCAATATGTATAATTTCTACAATAGAGATGTAGATTAATTTTTATAGTGTATCATTAAGTTGGAAAAACAGATTATAGACTAATACATAATGTGATCTCATTTATATCCTAAATAAATGTATCCATATGTGCATAAACTTTGACAATTTTATATCTAGTAAAATGATTATATCAGATAGGTAGGACTAAGGGAACTCTTATTTCCTTTTTTTAAAATGTGAACTGGAGGAACCTTCACTAGCAAATTGTTCTACCTGATTAATTCTAGCTAGCTAATAGTAAACTTTGTTATCATAAATACTATGAAAATATTTTGGCCAAAAATAATGAACCACACTTTCCAAATCTTAAAATTGACTGTGACATTTTATTAAATTTTTAAACTCCAGTATTTTATATTCAAGAAATTGGGTGAGAACCCAGGTGGTCAAAATTACATACAAATTGTAAATATTTATAAGATAGGGAAAGAAGGATAAGGAAAGATGTGTAATACATCTTTAAATATATAATTCCAAGAAGACAATCTATTCAACAAATTGAGAAGACAAAGAGTGTCTTTTGAAAAGTGTTGGATTGGGAGGGAATGGAGGTGCTGATGCTGGCATGTAGGAACTGAGATTTATGAACCTAACAGAAGTTCCTTTATAAGCCTTAGGAAGAAATACCTTCTGTCCCCTATCAAATGATCCTGACATGCAGGCTAATGCATTATTTCTGAAATGTTCAGAACAACTTCACAGAGCAGATGTGTTTACTTTGTTCCTCTTCTATATGAAGATTGTAACAAAGCTTTCATTGAAGTAGAAAATATTTTGATCTATTCTGGTTGCAGTTCAGGGACTCTGTGGCTTGCTTCACTGAGAAATAAACATGACTGCATGATTATTTATGGATATTTTGGCATTGTGGATGAAATTAATCTACTTTGTTAATGAGTAGAGGTCAGTGGTTAGACAACTGTAAGTTATGCCTAAGTCTACACACTCACCCAGTCTTAATGAATAGTTTGAATTCCTTTGCCTCAGTTTTTTCAATAGCTTACAAAAAAGCTCCTTTATTAATCTTTTATGATTACCATTCTGACACATATATATGTTATAAAGACTTCTACAATTCTAAATTGAATTAACTGAACTAATTTAAAAATCAAACCCAATCTCATCACCCCACACTCTCACACTATACATCAATTGGTGTATGTATTTTAATTCCTTTTAACATTAAAAAAGTTGATTTCCCTTAAATATTGCATTCAAAGCTCATATATATATTTTTGTATTTAAAGAAAAATTTATAAGCATTTTAACATCATTATTATGTTAATATTTAATGTTATTCTTAAGTATGGTTTTAATAGCTGTTCAACATTCTGCCAAATAGATTTACTCTATTGTTTTTAAATGAATCAATTTAATCATCATTAAAATTACTCTAATTTTGATACTAGAAATTATTCAGAGATAAATATTCTTATATATAAATACTTATTTGTGATTATTACCAAAAAAATATATTTTAAGATATCAAAAGATACCTAGGCAAAGCATATGTGTACATACGTATTTGTTTAGGTTTTGATACTCAGTTCCAAATTGGCTGTCCATAAATAGTGTAATAATTTATAGTCTTAAACAGTAATGCATACTAGCATTGATGACTTTTTACCCTCTCTTTCTTCCCTTGACATACTGAAAGTGAGAACTGACAGGAACAGCCAACAGGCAGGATGACCACCCTTGCAGTATTTGATACTTAGCTATATTTGAGAGCTTCCTCACTGACTGAAAATATATTTATCTGTTGAAGTATCTTACTAAATGAAATTAGTAAATTTTTGCAAACCTTTTGCTCTCCTTCACAAGTAGGTAGATAAAAATTATTAACTGGAGATCAGGCTATGTAATTAGTCTTTGAGGCTATTTCATTATAAAGGGTGATGGTGGTCATTAACAAATATTTTAGTGTTCTTTTTTTTCTCATTTACAGAAGTGACTGATCTTTCCTAAAGTAATTTCAAAAAATAAAAGTAGAAAGAATTTATGTAGTTTCCTCATTTTAGACAAGATTATAATTTTATATAAACTATAGTATTTCATTCTCCTATTTTAAATTCTAATTTAAAGCATACTTTTCTCCTAATGCTACATAATTTTGAAAATGTTCTTTAGAAGATTAATATTTAGTTGACTTTACATAGATACTTAACCAGTATTTGTAATTTGCTGTAATTATATGTCACTATACAAGAAACTACTTTATATTATGGATTATTTATTTAGTTTTGATTAACAGAACTAGAATTCCTTTATGAAAAGTAAAATATTTCTATTCTCTCTCTTTCTATGTATATATAGTGCATATAGTGTATATATATTTTATGTATATATATATAGAATATATATGAGCTTAGAAATATACTAATATATCTATATACATACATATATTACTTTTATTTCTACATTACTTTCAGTATGAATATGTGATAGTATAATTTCTCTACTTTTTTAAGTATTAATGAAAATAAAAACTGGCTTCTCTAAAAATCTATACAGTTTAATTGTTCTTTTGAGTAGAATATGCAGTATGCATTATTAATATCAATTTATGTATTTCCTGAACCAAAAAGTGATGCAGAATTTCTTTACCTCAGACCATTAAACTTGTGCCTGCTTCAGAAATGTTCCCTTCCTCTTTCCCCTCCACAGTATTCCTTACAGAGGCCTTTAACTTCTGAGTTGCCCTATCTGGAACTCTAATATCCCACACACTGTAATGCAGGCTGCAGTTAAGTAAAAGGTTTCTGTCAAAAACATGGTTACCTTTTTCTCTCAAATATGGAGTAAGCAGAGTTTCAATCATGTTAAGTGGTTTAAATTCATAAACATAAGGAATTGCCCTGTCATCTTCCTAAATTGTGTTAAATGAAAAATTACATATGTTGGTGAATCCATTCTCTTTCTCTTTGCAGCAATAGAAAGTTTTGCTCATGAGAGCTGATGATTTCACTTGGAACAAATTTAAATGCCATTATTCATTACAAATACTGCAGAAAATGGCATGCCCCCATTTCACAATTCTATCACCTAATCAACCCAATAAATTTTTTTCATTAAATTTCACTACTGCGTCTGATTAGGACATTGTCTGAAAACAATTAGCTCACCTCATGTGATAAATAGACAGTAAATTAAAGCACGCTATTTTTAAGCACCACAATATTTCACTTATTTAGAAGCTGTAGAAGTTCAACAGAATTTAATATAAGAAATTAAAATGAGCAGTGTGTAATCAGGTAAAAAGCACATGCATTATTAAAATTTACTGATACCAATATCTTTCAAATTTTTAAATAGAAATAGAAGATTAATATTTAATTTTTCTGAGTAAGAAACAAATCTATACCAATTTGAGGGGATGTGTCTGATGTCTAATGGAGTCTGATGTCTTATTCCCAAATTTTATTTCGGAATAAAAACACTTTATCTGCATCCTAGATTGTCACCACTCTAGTGAAGGAAATAATTAGTTCTATTGCTATTTATTCTAAAATTAAAAGTGAAATATGAGTTTAATTTAAAGGTCATGTTGCCCTTGTCAAAAGTCCACTGTGCTTTCATATCCATAATCATTTTTTTTTTCTGTTCTACCAACTTAATAATATAGAGACCATGGTTGCATGGGAAGTACTGTGCATCAAAAATTATTATTTCCTGCTTTGTTAAATTTTCTTGGCCACAAATGCTTGTCTTTTGAAGGTGGATTGAAAACAGATACAGACACCTCGCTCATGAAATCTAGTCAAGTTCCCTGATACTTATTTTGAACTTACTATATGGCCATCTACTGTATTCTGATTTACACTACAATTACTTACCTGAAGTCCAGATCAAAAGTAATATGCTCACTGCAGTGATATAATCTGATATGCATTAGTGGGAAAGAGTTGAGTCTTAGCACTGTAACTATAGAACTATAAAAGATAGGGTCTGCTATTATATGTGAAATGAGGTTTAACTTACTCCATAGCCCAGATTTGCCCTGTTGGATATAAAGCAAACAGAGCAGTTTGAATGATTGTGAGGTTACTGTTAAAGCTTCCAACAAGGGAACTTTTGGTCCTAAATTAGAAGCATAATATTTTATGATAGATATATTACTGAAATTAATAATGTACAGTTTTAATCTTGTATACATTGTGTACAGGCATTGTCTCAAAGCACTGGATTTTTGCTCATGATCACTTGTAATGTGGATACTCTTCTATCCTTAAGCATACACCTATAAATAACAAAATTTTTCTGAAAACAATCGAATCGAAAATATAATCAACCTAGAATTCTTTGAACCGAAGGCATCTCTAGATATGTACAAATACAGAGCAACATTTCTTTACCTTTTAATGTTTTGAGATGTTGTTCATCTTAAAAGATGAACTAAAGATGCACTAAAACCTTGAGATCTTAGTATCCTGTCCTTGGCTCATTCAAAGCAGGGTCTGAAAATGAGTAAGGAAAACCATCTGTTGGTAATGTTGACCTATGGGAATTTGGCCATTAAATATATGACTTCAGAACTCTATGTAAGCCTTTGGTCCGTGTCTGCCTCAAATCACAGAAATTTGGTTTCATCTTTGCATTTATTCTTTCATTCAGCAAATACTTATAATGCACTGTAATGTGTCAGATAGTATGCAAAAAACAAGTTAAAGAAGCCATATGTTTGTTGTTGATGTTAAAAAGCTAAAAGTCTAGAGAATTCCTTTTAAACAAGGAATAGATGATTTAGAGAGATGTCTTAATATAGACATAGACCAATAAGACATTCAGAATTTTTGAAGGAAAATTCTAGTACTACCTATATGTAGTGGAGCAGAACGCCCTTTTAGTTTCTGCTTCCAGTAGTATGGAAAAATTGATATTATAATAAGATTCTCCCATATCAAAACCCTCAGTTTCTGGATATATTTATACCAAAGACACATGTGAAGTATTACTTACCCTAATGTATTGCATTCTCAGAAGACAATCCAATTGAATTAGAGGTGAGTTCCAACATAAATAACTGTCCCAACGCCATACATTTGGAAATAAAGTATAATTCCTGCATTATTCATGGGTAATATATAATCTATAAAAGGAACTAGGTACTATATAACATTCAATATCAGAATTTGGAAAAAAACAAAATAAATACAAATGAAGAAAAGAAATGAAAAATACAGTAGTAGAGTTTAGTGAACTAGAGAAAAGGTAAAATAATGAGGCTTAGCAAAACAAATATTTGGCTCTTTGCAAAAAAAGAAAAATTAAACCTACAATGTCTATTAAGTTTAATTTAAAAAGTAGGAAAACTGCCAAAGTATAAGTAATGAAAAAGAAAGCAAAACTGTAGATTTAAAAATGTATTTTAAAATACTATTAATAACTTCAAGCCAACGAATTTGAAAACTTGAGTGAAATGTATAAACTCTAGAAAAAAAATTACCAAATCTGATTTAAGAAACAATCTGGTTGTCCCATATCATTAAGGTAATGGAACAATGTTTTTAAATGTCTCCACATCAAGTACAGGTGTTTTCAAAGGTGGGCTCTACTAAATACTCAAAATGTTCAAGAAGCACACACTTAAATTGTATAGAAACACATTCAGAAAATAGAAAAAGATGGACTTTTTTTTAGTGTATTTTATGATAAAAGTATCATCCTGTACCCAAAACCAAATGAAGATAGTATGAGAAAGGACAATTAGAGGTCACTTAGGAACTCCTAAACCAAATTGTAGCAAATTGAATTCTTCAGTGGATTTAAAAAAAAAAATTGCTATTATTTTTCACACAGGAACGCTAAGTTTGCTTAAAATGTAAATAATAATTTAATTCATTGCATTTGCATCTACACAAAAAGATAGAATGGTTTTCTAGATGTAGAAACAGGCTCCAATAAATTCCACAAAATCCACATTTAGAAATCTTAGAAATATAGGAACAAAGACAAATTTTTTAAGCTGATAAAGGCATTCGCCAAAAACTTAGGTAATTTAGTATAGTCTACAGTGGATCATTGATTATATTCCTTCTAAAAATCAGCATTGAAACTATGTATATTGACAGGTAGCAAACAGACTTGACCTGGGGATCATTTCCTAGCGTGTAAAAATATTGAAACACTATGATATATACCTGAAATAATAAGATATTTTGTCAGTTAAACTTAAATATTAATTATCATTAAATAAGTACTTGTAGATACAAAATTATCAAATGTGAGACTTAAAACTCAGAAAAGCCTTCATAAAGTAGAAAGAAAAGTTGTAAACCAAACCATAACAGATTTTGGGAAGAAAACTGAAAAAAAATAGTACAAAATAGTAACTAATAGATTAATTGAAAGATGACCAAGAGTAAACAGGTATTGTTGAAAATATACTAGTGGGTATCAAGAAGATAAATGGAAACAAATGAGTAAACAAATAGGATCAGAAATTGCTAAGATAGGAAAATAATATGAATTGACATTTAATTAGATTTCCTAAAAAAGAGGAGAAGAATAGTAGAAGAAAGGTAGCATTTAAACCCATAACCCAGCAATAAACCCAAACAACAAAAAATGGTAAAGAAAGAAAAGATAGTTTTGGGGGGGGGGGTGGTAAGAGCATTATTAAAGTTATTAGTACATTAATAATGTATAAAAATAAAACAAAACTGACCACTAGATTTCAGAACATTTAAAAATATTACAAAAACTGCCTACAAAAAACTCATTAAATGTGATATCCATAATATAAAAACTCATTAAATGTGATATCCATAATATAAAATATGACAGAAATTTTCAAAAGTTATCAGTCATACCCAATAAGTGTAATTTGGCTTAACTTATGTACCAAAATTTTTAAGAAAATGTTTCTCATACTGGTTTTTGAAATTAATGCAATTCAGTCTTTTTGAAAATACACATTTAAAAAGGGATTTAGAAAAGCTAAATACTGATGCTAGACAAGATGAGTTTTCATGCCCCAAGGCATTTAGAAGAGCAGAAGATACTTTATAATGTTCAATGGCATAAAACACAAGGAAGGTATAATAGTTAGAAATGTCTGAATCTGGGGCGCCTGGGTGGCTCAGTGGGTTAAGCCGCTGCCTTTGGCTCAGGTCATGATCTCAGGGTCCTGGGATCGAGTCCCGCATCGGGCTCTCTGCTCAGCAGGGAGCCTGCTTCCCTCTCTCTCTCTCTCTCTCTGCCTGCCTCTCCATCTACTTGTGATTTCTCTCTGTCAAATAAATAAATAAAGTTTAAAAAAAAAAAAAGAAATGTCTGGATCTATGCCTCAGATAGTTCAGTAGCTACCTTCATAAATTGGAAATGCACAAAAGCTACTTGATAATGTGGAAGCCTTCTTGTACCATCCTTGGTCTAAAGTGAATCACAGTATATGATTTTTATATGTATATATGTTGATTATGTTATACATAATATATATTGTAATGTTATTGTATTATTTTCTATTTTATTCTATTAACCACATTATATATGTACATATGTATGTGTGTATATATGTGTGTGTGTGAGATAAATCCTTTTCAAGTTTTTCAGTGTTCAAGGGAACACTGAAGTTGAACATGTAGTTTAAAGGCTCAATAAATTCTGTAAACTAGAACTTACATGAAAGCATGCTATGATCACAAGGTAATAAGCCTAGATATCAAGAATACATTTTTAACAAGCTTTCTGGCTAGCAAACTTTTTAAAAGTAAATTCAATTAAACAATTACTTAGAAATTTCAAATTTGTCAAATTTATACAATAGCAACAAGAATGACAATACCTTCTTCAGAATCAGATGTCAGAATAAAACTCATAGCTATACAAACTTATAACAACTAAAATGGAGAAATGAAATTAAATGAGTCGAATTCCTAACCCAAATGGCTAAAAAAATACCAGCAAAGTAAGACAAATTTAGAACTAATAAAAAACAATAATGTTTGCTCTCTTGGAAAACACACACACAGGGGCGCCTGGGTGGCTCAGTGGGTTAAAGCCTCTGCCTTCAGCTCAGGTCATGATCTCAGGGTCCTGGGATCGAGGCCCGCATCGGGCTCTCTGCTCGGTAGGGAGCCTGCTTCTTCCCTCTCTCTCTGTCTGCCTCTCTGCCTACTTGTGATCTCTCTCTATCAAATAAATAAAATAATATAAAATAAAAAAGAAAACACACACACATACACAGACAAAACACAAGCTGGCCCAACTGAGGAAAAAATGAGAAATAAAACACACACAATTAGAAATGACTGGTAGGAAATAACAAAGGGCATTTTAATAGATCCTGAGAGAGTACTTTGCAGAACTCTTTGCCAATTAATCTGAAAATTTAGACCAAATGAACAATTTCATGAGGAAATACATTTAACCAAAACTGCCCCAAGAGAGACAGACAGCTTACATTGACTAATTACACAGAAGAAATAAAATGTCATCAAAGAACTACACCACAAAGGAACACCAAGGTCCACAGGATTGTATAAGAGAATCTTACCAGACTTTCAAAAGTAATGGCAACACAATTCGAATTGTTATATAGCATTGGTTTTCTTTATAGTTGCTATAAAAAAAGGCCTTTTATAAAATTTAATACCAATTCCTGGTTTTAAAAAACTTTAAAGTATAGGAATTGGTAGATAATTTCTTAAAATGATAAAATGCATATGCCTCAGTCCATAACCCAGTAGAGTGGCATTCCCATTAAGGTTGGGAACAAGAAAGCATGCACACTGTCTCCACAATATTGCTTTGGAAAGCATTCGTGTAAATCAGATGAAAATATGATGAAAACCATAAGCCATAGATTTGGAGAAGTATTCAGTGAGATAGCAGTATAGATATTCAGTATATGGAAATGAATAGTGTTCCTATTTGCAAATAATAACCATTTAGAAAGGATTTGGAATAAAAAGCCATATGCATTAACATCAAACAGTAATGAATATGAAAATGAAATATATATGAAGTGTGCAAAATGTACAGAACCTCTTTGAGGACAACATTAAGATATTTCTGAAAGGCATAAAGAAGACTTGAACAATAGGAGATTATCCCTGTTCTGGGTTCAAATGACTGAAGACCATAAAGAGTATTATGTATCAATAACAAATATTAATTATAAATTTTATTTTATCCCACTAAGAAATTCTAGCAAGTTTTTATATGCTTGAATGAGATATGCTAATTTTATCAAATAATATCTAGGAAAAGCCTGAAAAAATAGTGAGAAGGGGTGAATTCTAAGTAATATAGATGTTAAAAAAATCTGTAATTAAGAATGTATGGTTTTGGGACATGAATTAACAGAGACTAAAGCATAGATAATACAGAAA
Organism: Mustela nivalis; assembly: GCF_964662115.1. NCBI lineage: Eukaryota > Metazoa > Chordata > Mammalia > Carnivora > Mustelidae > Mustela > Mustela nivalis. The sequence continues at coordinate 15,650,997 of NC_139030.1, read as the reverse complement.
TAGCCTTAGACACATATGGTAATTTAATATATGATAAAAATGACCTTTCAAAGTACTGGAAAAAGTGAATTTTTTCATAAAATAGTTTTGGAAAAATCGAGTATCATTAGGAAAGATAAAAGTAGTTACACAATACCATCATAATTCTAACATCAGAGATTTAACTTTGAGAAATAAAACCTTAAATGTACAAGGTGAAAACACCAATAAAATTATTAATAACCTTAGACTGAAGAAAGCCTTTAAACTATGCACCAGTATACAGAGACAATGTAAGAATATAATGGTAAATTTGAAAAAAATTTTGGGAAAAACAGTACCATAACTGATGTCAGCACAGAATGACAAATCGGGAGAACATATCTGCAGCTTACATCTCACATAATGGATATAAAGAGCTCCTTAAAAATAAAGACCAAAACCAAAGAAATCTAATAGATAATACAGACAAACATTAGCAGAGATTATGACTGAATCTTCTTTGTAATGATGCAAATGACAGATTATATATGTTGTCTTATACATATATACATACATATGTATATCTCATGCTCAACTTTTTTCCAAAAAGAAATGCAAAATAGGTAGGATGTACAAAATGATACTTTCCTTATGGAGGAGTACATCATGACAATACTTCTCTACACGTTAAATACAAGCATATATACAGAGTTAATTACTGTGGTATTACTTGAGATGTGTTTCTTAGGAAGCTAGTTAAGGTACACAGCGGACTATGTAAGAATAAAAAGGATGGAAGAAGGGGCACCTGGGTGGCTCAGTCAGTTAAATACCTGCCTTCAGCTCAGGTCATGCTTCTCCCTCTGCCTGCTGCTCCCCCTGCTTGTGCTCTCTCTCTGTCAAATGAATAAATAAAACCTTTAATAAAAAGTTGGAAGATCTAGAACAATGGAGCACCTCCTATTTATATGTATATGTGTAACTGTTTATATTTATAGTGATATAATATTAATGTTTTAAGTATAAAAAGCTTCCCCCCAAAAGAATGAGAACCTAATAAAAAATATGTATATATATATTATATATATATATCTATATATCTACCTATCTATATAGATATAGATATATCTATCTATATATGTATATAGTGTGTTTGAACCGTCTACATTTTTTTTCCTTTTAAAAAAGATTTTATTTATTTATTACCGAGGAAGAGAGCCAGAGAAAGAGCAAGAGTGGAGGGGAGGGGCAGAGGCAGAAGCAGACTCCCTGCTGAGCAGGGAGCCAGGCTTGGCCTCCATCCCAGGACGCTGGAATCAGGACCTCAGCTTAAGGCAGATGCCTAACTAACTAACCCATCCAGGTGTCCCCCATCTACATATTTTTAAAAGAAAATGAAATACAAAAAGTGAGGACAACAAAGCCTATGTTGAAATACTAAGAGAAGTAAATACACCTGGATCTAAATCAAACTGATATGAATTTGAATTGAAGATAATACTAAGGACACACACACGCACAGGGAGAGAAACAGGGAAATCTTTCTAGCTATCCATCAGTCTCTTCTAAAAAGGCCCAGCATTAATAACACTATAGAGTAGTATGAGCAAACATAACCCTGTATCTTTACCATAATCCAGTAGAAGAAATTCCATGGAGAAATTACTGCTTACAGTTGGAGGTAGCGGAAGTAAAATATCTATGAACATGTGATTGTGTGTAAACATGGAAGTGCTCAAGACCAATGTAAGCATTTCCAAAGAATAGAGAGGTTAACTTGAAGGAGTCCCTGCTAACCTCATTTGGACAATTTCAGCATCATAAAGAGTAACAACAGTAATGGAATGTAACATTGCATTAAACATGCTTAAGTGTATAGTAATATGAAGAGTAGGAAGAAAGAGAATGGGAATAAATACAAGGAGAAAGAGTAGAAGTTGTTTTTACAGAAGTATGCCACCTAATAAATATAAAAGTGATGTTAGAATTGGAAAATCACTTTGAGATGGTAATTTATTCAGAGAAAGGTCATGAATGGATGCCAAACCTACTGAGTGAAGTTAATGGAGACAAAGGTATTCACATAATGTTCAAGTATCCGTCCTGCTTTTAATTATAAAGCAGAATGTATTTTTCCAATGACTATATCCCACAGTTACCATGTAAATGGCATTGTCATGAGAGGCAAGATATGTAATGGTATGTTTCCTAATATGAAGCAAAAGAAGTATCCGATATCATTTCTGTAATATTTTTGCTAAAAATATTGAGCCTAAATTAAAGCATAAGAAAAAATTCAGACAAATCCAAAATGCTGAATATTCTATAAGACCACTGGACCAGGAGTCTAAAAATGGCCAATGATGTAGAAATCAAAAAGGACAAATGTTTTTCTTTGAGATTATAGAGATGACAATCCAATATGATACATAAACCTTGACTGAGACATCTGTTTTATCTAAATATATAAATTATGTATTTAGATACATTTAAACATGAAATACATTATATATGTATATAGAAAGTTATTTGGGTTACTTGGGGCTCTTCTGGAATTTAGGGTATAGACTACATATTTAGATGAGTTAATGTTAATATTTATAGGTATGATATGTGACTTGCTTACATGTGAAGATAGTCTTAATTTTGAGACATAGTATTTAAGGCAAAAGTATCCTGATATTTGCAGCTCACTTTTAAATGATTCAGCAAACAACAAAAGAGGGAGGGGCAAATATCCAACAGGTTGACTTTTGGTTAGTCTCCGTGATGATCTTATGGATATTTGTGTACTTTTCATTTGGCCTTTCTGTAGGTTTGAAAAAGAAAATGAATAGGGGCGTAGAGCTATCTTGATGTTAATGGCTTGCTTGCCAAAAGACAACATTGATCAAGCCTCCGGTATCCCCGCACCTTGTAGGCCCTCTTTAGCATATGAAAGCTCTGTTGAAACTTCCCTTCCCCTCACCTTCCCCCCACCACAGGGTACATAATCTGCCATCCCTCACAACCCGGGGCAGCAGCTCTTCCTGCCCAGTCCCCGGGCTTTAATAAACCACCATTTTGCACCAAAAAAAAAAAAAAAAAAAAAAAAAAGAATGATATGATTTCAAGCTCATTAATTTGAGAAAAAAAAAAAGTCCCAGGAAATTAATGTTGGTAAGGAAGCGATAAAGACGTGGAGCAATGAAAACACATATTGACTGTAACGCAGTAGACTGTAAATAGAGATAAAGTTGGAAAATATTTTGTCACAACCTGGTTAGGTAAAAGACATGTGTACTAATGGCCAGTGCCCCTTCCTGGTGTTCTCTCAAGGAAACCCTGCCATGTGCATGAAGAGACTTCAATAAAATTGTTTATAGGCAACTTGTTTTTAAGAGCAAATATTTGTAAATGCTCAACTGTCAGTAAAACATAAATTTTGCTATATTCATATAAAATACAATTTACAGTGAAATCAAACTATGGCTACAAACATCAATATGAATTAATCTCAGCAGTAAGTTATTGTGGGAAAATAGTAAATCTTAAAGTGATTAATATACTCTAGAAATTGAAAGTATTATATGATTTCATATAATAGGATATGTAATATACTATATGCAATATACTATTATATGATATATTTAGAATAAAGTTTGTTCTGCAGTGTTTTATTTAAAGCTGTCCAAACTGCACAGTTGCCAGTCATTTGAGATGAGAGTTACCAAAGTCCTGTGTCTGTACCAAATGCAAGATGACATCCTGTGTCAAAATGATGTAGAGGAAGGCTTCACCTAGAGGGGTTTTTTGAATGGTTTTCCTACAGTATAGTAGAAAAGGCTCTATCCTACCCTGGTCAATGTTTGCAGGAATGTGTGTGCATTCTTGAGACTGAAAACAAGAAACTGAATGTTAGCTGAGAATTACAAAATTAAAAGTGACACAGGCAGTCAGTACTTTTGTGTTGACCAGAGAGATGCTGTTTAAATAAAAAAGAAAATCAATATTTTCTATTTCTTTGCAGAGTAAAAGTGAGCAAATTACCGTGCGGCATCTGACATCAGGAAACTGGGAAGTGATAAAGATCTTGGCATACGATGAAACTACTCAAAAAATGTGAGTGTTTTTGGTTCTCTGGTCAGGTTGGAAGTCAGGGCTTGTCGAATGCAATCTTTTCTGCCAGATTTATGTTTTGCTTACTGTGGTCCTAGTCCAGACAACCTGGCTATGTAAAGAGCAACTTTTTCTTTAAAGATTCTCCCTATCCATCACCCAGAGACACACTTGCACAGAAACGTGCACAGACCCACAGACAGAGGTCACGGAAAAGTGTGATATGATGATATTTTGAGAAAAAAAAAGCTGTGTTTCCCAAATGGACCCAAGTTCTGTGGTTGAATAATAGAACAGCTCTTGTCTGTTCTTTGACAGTTTGAAAATTCAAGTGAAAACTCAGCCTGGCAAAAATTGATCTGTGCCTGATGTTTTTGTTGTTTTCTTTCCTGGGCAGTTACTTTCTGAGCACAGAGTCTTCTCCCAGAGGGAGGCAGCTGTACAGGTAAGCAAGGTGCGAGGACTGCCCTGAACAGGTTGATTTCTCAATGGCCATCTACACAGCTTTATGATAGGATGGAAAAATCTGAAGCTTCTTTTTGACATGACGAAACCTCACACTCTTGGTCCAGGCTCTCAGCTCTGAACCTTTGTGAGCCTGAAGGGTTGGACCTGAAGACCATCTAGCTCTTCCTTCTTTTTTTCCTCACCTGCTTGCAGTCTCAAAATACAATTTTTGTGTTACTGTTTTAAGGCTTGCTTCTCTCAACACACATCATCTCTACACACATCTCTCTCTACACACATCATAGGCATTTACATATTTTCCTCAGTGGACTTTTCTATGGCTAAGGCTCATTTTCAATTTTCAGTGCATTGATATTGTACACTGGAAATTTGCCCCCAAACAAAATAAAACCACTGTGAACCGTTAGAAGAGTAGATCAAGAGAAAGTGTTTCTCCTCCCCTCCCCCATAGTGTATAAAACCTAGTAAGATTGTCACTGAAGCCAGGAATGCTCATTGCTTAAAGAAAGCAGTAGATGGGAAATGTTTTCATCTGCCCAATTTTCCCAGATGGAAAGTTGTATTCATAAAACGTACTTAAGGTCATACCTATTTAGTATTAAAATGTTTCTTCACTTGGAAAGCTTTCACCAGGACCTCACAAGAATTACTTTTATTTTTGTCTGGCAAGCAACTTATTAATTCTAGACTTTACATACACTTTCTGATTTCCATTTCACAGATCCATTTTTAAAGTGTCAAAACTGCCAAGGCATATTCTCAGTAGAAATTCATCATGTTTGAAGAAGTGTCACCACTGATTCCTACCCAGTAGCCTAGACTTTCCTCTGAAAGTAAAAATGCGTGTTTAAAACACCCTAAACTCCCTTTAATTCACCACATACACTTACTTATGCATAAATTGCTTTCATCTGAAACAAACATCTCATTTTTTATCACCTCTCCCAGTATGTAATTTCTGTGTTCATTTTTTGGGTGTATTTTGTTTGTTTTTTCTCTTAGAGTCCAGAACCCATATTCTCAGACTATGAGAAAAGGAAAAAAAGCTTTTTATTTAAAGAGACTAATTCTAGTTTCGGTTTAGAGTTTTTGATTAAAGTACTGATTACTTTTTTTTTTTTTTTTCTTTTTGGTGACCGGAAGCCTGTCTTGAAACATATACTCTGGTTGGTACTGGTAGACCTGAGCCATTTTTTAAGGTCCTGAAACCACTTCATCAAAGTTTTATTTCTCTTATATTATGAAACTCTTAAAAGAAAAGTGACAGAAGCTTAGACTTGGCCATTTTCAACCAATGGAACTATCTCAATCTCCCTTCCCTTTATTAGCCCAAAATGTGATCTGAATTAAAATGACTTCTTAGATTTGTGTGCTTGTCTTTACTTTCTAGTGACTGAGGCAGAATAGTCAGCCTAGCTATGAACTGTACTAGTGGAGTAGGCTGTTAGAAAGAAAATGTAGTACCAATAAATTTCCCCTTAAATAGCTCAGCAAATGCCAGTTGGCTTGACTGTTAGATAATGTTAATGTTTAACCCAGAAAACTCAATCATTGTCTTGTCCAGGTCATAAAAATAATGACTGGTTGACTAAATTTATGGGATGAGATCCTTTCTGCAGAATCACAACTGCAGCCAAAGACAGTTTAGAATTTTGTCCCAAAATGGGCATTTATTTCAGTAATTTCATAATCTAATGAGAAACGACCAACAAATCTCTGGGGAGCTTGAATCTGAAAAATTCTATGAAGGTATGTAAGTAGCTATGGACAACTGGCATGCATTCTTATCCTCTCTGTGGAGATGGTTACAAAACACTGAATAGAATTAATGATATTGACCTATATACTTAAAAATGATTAAAATGACAAATGCTATGGTGTGTGTGTGTGGGGGGGGTATATACACACACATAGTAATTTTAAAGAGAAAATAATCAGGTATGACTACCTTGTAAGTTATCATAAAGGTGAAACTGGTTAATGTGTTTAATTGCCTTGACCGATGAAGGAAGATTTGGGTTTATAATGAGCTCAGAATGTTTCAAATGTGAAATTTTGAGTTTATGAACTATACTTCACATTGATCTTCAATTGCTTCTTGTGCTTCTGTTGTCTGTGTCAATACACCTGTTCCCAGCCCCATGTATGCAGCTTACTGCACATCAAAATGACTAAGGTTCATTTACAAATATATAGCCAAAATCCTATTTCATTTCCAAATGAAATTGAGAATATTTTGTCTTAAGCTTAAACAGCTTAAAACACAGCTTCACCAGTATTTTCATCTGTTGGCATAATTTACAGTTCATCTTTATTTATAAAATAAATGATTCTATATAGGAAATTTAACCCTAAGTAAATATCTCAAACACTCTAATCTTAAGAATCTATGTAAAATAAATGATTGCTTTTCTCTTTAACTACTTCCCTGAGGTCTCAAAATATGTATATCATTAATTCTATATTATCATACAAAAATTACTTTCCTTTACCAAAAATTTCAGTGCAAGTATTTAAGGCAAGTGTTTTCAGTGCATCTGTTTAGTGGGAAAAATTTGACACGGATACCTAATTCTACTGTGAGGTTGATTCTTTGCATAGCTTGTGAAAACATGTATTGGCTCTTTCAACTAATATTTACCGATGGCGAGTTTATGCTAGTTTCTGTGGGCAATTCCTTTTACAAGTTTTTAAAGGAATATCTGTAGAGAAAAGGCAGGTAAGAATAAATTACATTGAGTCCTGTGGAAATCAGTTTATTTATAGACATGCATACATACATACACTTTATAAATATCTAGGCATACATGATTTTATTATAGAGAAGAAAAATGTGTATGTCTTAACATTAGTAATGGAAATGGACTTTGCATTTATACAGTAAGTCATCATTTACAGGGAACTGCAATGTAAGTAATGCTGGAGCTCCTCAGTTTGTTAATCCTTAAATATTGATGCCACACATTCAAGTACCTGGAATAGTACTGTTTCTAATTTTCTTTTTCTTTCCCCAGTGCATCTACTGAAGGACTGTTGAATCGTCAATGCATTTCATGTAATTTTATGAAAGAACAATGTACATATTTTGATGCCAGTTTCAGTCCTATGAATCAACATTTCTTACTGCTCTGTAAAGGTAACACATGATTTCTGATGAAATTTATTTGATCAGTATCTATTACTATCATGAGTAACTTTCTCTAGCTATATGATTTGATATTCTAAATTTATGTATTCACTAAATTATAAATTATGAATTTACAAGCTATGCATTGTATCTTCATTTAGAAAATAAAATTGGGAGTCAACATTTATTCCTGATCAAGAAAGGCTGTTTGAGAGCAAATGTTTTAAAAAAGTGAATAAACATATTTACATTAGCAAAGTCCTGCTAAACTAATTTATCTAGTCTTTAGAAAAAATTTTTGAAAATAATGGCTTGGTTGTTAAGAGATTTAGGATCTATAGAAATTTAATTGCCCAGTTATCTGGTTTCTGTTTCATTGTTTTAACTATGAAATGCTTCAATTTGGAAAAAAATAATTCTTTCATGTAGCCTTTCCAATAATGATTACTTAGATGTATTTAAAATATTTATACATATTTTTTTATACATGTTTTTAAAATCCAGGCCCAGGTGTCCCAGTGGTCAGTCTACACAGCATGGAAAACCCAGCAAGTAAGTACACAAACATGAAAATGTGGGATAGTCATGGGGGTCATTGGTCTTAGGTATTTATTCTCAATGTCATATTCTTACAAAACCTTTTTCAAAGGAGTTTCCACCATGGAGCAGGATGTGTAGATACCATCAGTTTGACTGTTTGAGCAAGTGATTTGAGCTGTGTTACAGCCACAATTGGATCACACATGCCCGGAACAGGGTGTCTACTGTTACCTAATCTAAAGGAGGACTGGTTGATGAGGCTCATTTAGGTACACTTCAGCCTACGGGCCTCTTACTATTCTGGCTCATTTTTTTCCTTGGCCTCATGTAGATTATTCCTCCAATGCTTTTTGTGTACTTTTGGGAAAAATATGAAAAGTATGTTATGTGTTCTCTATCCTATTTGTTCCAGATATCCAGGGCTTCCTAGTTTTATGTATTCATTTATTCTTTTATGTATTTAACTATTCATCATCTATGAAGTTTGGGTGGACACTGCTAGTAAAATATGGTCAGTGTGTTTATGAAATTATAGTAGAGTACGTAAGTAAATACAGGGTTGAGGTAATCATAAAAATGAATAGCCAGATTGCTTCTTGCCTTCTTTTCTTCCTATGTTTCTTTGGCTTTTTTCAATTTTATTCAATCAGTACTCTTATGCTCTAATGATTTACATTAGGCTACCATGATCTAATAAATTAGGCTTGTATTTATGAACTCAGAACACCACCGACATAGTTAATTTTATTATCCTCTTTTAAAGAAGAGGAAACTGAGTCACAGGGAAGTTAAATAACTTGCTTAATTAATACTAATAGGTAGCAGAGCCAGGAATCATGAGAAGTAGTCTGACTCCAAAATAGGATTTGTAATTGATGAAGGTAGGTTGGAGGAGGGGTTCCTGCAGGATCAGCCAAGAGGGTCCTTGGCTTCACAAAGGATAGAAATCAAATGTGAGTTGGAGAAAGTGAAAACAGAGTTTAAGAATAGCAGACAGAGTGTCTAGTAGACTTAGAAAGGAGAATGAGTCTCATCAGTGCTTGGGATCAGAGATTTATTTTAGAAAAGGATCTAGGTGTGTGTTCCTTTAGGAATCCAGGGTAGGCCCAATTAAAGTTGGTAACAGGTGAGTAACAGATGTTATTTCATGAATCATCGAAGGTAGAAGGTATTGATGCCAGTGTCAGCGGAAGTTTGTTGGAAGCAAATTTCCTGGAACACGTTCTGGATCCAGCTCTTCTTAGAGATCATTACATGCTTGAGGCCTAGAACAAAACTCAGAGAATGATTCACTTTCCTGCTTTCCTCTTGAAGTGAGAACATAATTTCTTTGTCTTGTTCAAAGGCAAAATATAGAAATGGGGCCTAGCAGAAAAACAGAGACCTAGCCTTTCTAAAATGGATTCCCTCCAGCTTCCTTCCCTCATTATAGGGCATCTTATTCTATTGTTTTTTGTCTTTCACATCCTGTATTTAAGTAGTTTTACTTAGATGTATAAACTTAACTAAGATGCAGGCATAAGACTGTAATGTTGAAGGACAATGTTATTTTAGACAACAGAGTAAGACCATTGATACTCTTCAAATACCAATATATGGAGACTTCCTCCTGTTCTAGAAAAAAAAAAAAGTACTAAATTTGTAATGGGGTTTTGTGTGGTTGGAAATAGGTGAGTACATTGTTTAGTTTCTACTTAACAGTATAAAACTTAAAAGAGGTTGTGGTGAGCAAATTAAATGTATTTAGTATTAAAAGCAATAGTAACAATAAAACAGTATATTGGATAAAACGGAAGGTTGGATTTTATAGATTAAAAGATCAGTATATTAAAAAATAGTATACAAAATGAGTTCATTATAAACCTTTTGTGAGATGTGAAACAAGTTAATATCTCATAGGATCAATTTCCTTGTAGGCAAATTAGCAAATGAATTTTTAATGAAGATGAGATATATTTGCAACATACGATGCACTAAATAAATGGGAACTATTTGTGTTATATTGCATATTATGCCAAAATAATTTTTAAAAAAATTCCAATCTGATTTTAATTAACTTTTTTCTACTGTTGTTTCCTAGTAATTTCTGCTGCAAATAATGAAATATTTTCTAATTTTCCCACTTATAAGCATCATCTCAGCATCCAGAAAAACAGAAGTGAGCAGTGGTCAGGTGCTTAATTTTCTTTTTTGAAAGACATTCAGGTTCAAGTAAATCTTCTGGTTAATGAATTATGGATTAATCTTTGTTAATGAATTAATTGGAACACATTTGGGGGCCACATGAAGTAGAATAGGGTATACAAAAGAAATTTAAAAAAGAAAAATGAAAATATTTAATCTGGACAACTTTAAACCCAATAGTTATCGAAGAAATGCAGAGTAAAACATTGGAATTTGAGAAACAAGGCAGAGGATTACAGGGGATGAGAGGAAAAAAATGAAACAAGATGAAACCAAAGAGGGAGACAAACCATAAGAGACTCTTAATTTCAGGAAACAAACTGAGTCTTGCTAGAGTGGAGGGGGGTGGGGGGTTGGGGTGGCTGGGTGATGGACATTTGGGAGCCTGTGTGCTAGGGTGAGTGCTGTGAATTGTGTAAGACTGATGAATCACAGACCTGTACCCCTGAAACAAATAATACATTATATGTTAATAACAAGTAAGTAGAATCTAAAAAAAAAAGTTTAAGCTATAGTTACAAGTGATTAAGGAGTCCAAATGTTTATGCCACTCCAACAAAACTGAAAATGCATCTAAAACTTTCAAAAAGTAATACAGATGTTAAAATTCTTGCATTTGGCTAGCAGCCCTCCAGGTGATTTTTGTTCTTCTTGAGTATTTGCCTTATGTTCTACAATGAACAAGTATTACTTTTTTTCCATATATTACTTTTTTAATGAAAAAGAAACCCTTCATTAAAATGCTCAGTGAGTTGAGACAAGGTATAAATATGAAAAATTTTACTTTTAATATTTCAAAGGCCATTTGTCTCATATCACTACCATTTGCTTTCTCCTTAATTTTGCATATATGCTTTGTTTCCTTTTTCTCCATCCTATCCTTGTTCTCACTCCCCTTTACTTCTTTTCTCTCTTCTAGTTTCTTTCCTCTTTATTTCTTCTCAGTTTTGTTTTCATTTTCTTCTCTTTTCTGTTCCATGTTTAAAACTGTGCTTTAACATTTCTTCCTCTTCACACTGTTTCACCAAAAAAAAAAAAGTGTATTACATGTTTTGCAAGTTTATCATGGGAAAAAAACCTCTCTGCTCTTAATATTTTTCAAAATGGCTTTACTATATTTCCTTTGCTTAAAAAGAACTTACTTCCCTGTGACCATGGATTGCTTTTTTTCCCCAGGAATAAATGAGTAGCCTTCGATTTAGAAGTAAAAATTTCTCAGCTGCCCCTCTATTCATGTCATTAGTTTACATGTAATTAGGTTTATTTTTTGCCACTGACATTTGATAATTAAGAGAAACCATGAGAAATTATTAGTATATTATACTCAGATTGGTGCCTCTGGCTGTATCCATTTGTTCAACTGTCAGTTAGTCAAATTATTCATTTATTCAAAAAAAAAAAAAAAAAGCCAGCCAACAAGATGATCTGTAATTAAAGGTATAAAGGTAAAAATTTACTAAGATTTATTCTTCAAAAAACTGTGTTCATTGTAGTTAGCAAATATCAGGTGACAATGGCTTCCTGCATTTTTATGATAGTTCTTAGGTTATAAATGCTGAGTCTTTAATGAAAGTATACAGAGTTTAGGTATTCACATTCTAAATTTTATAACTAAATGTTTAGGATCAGTTCCTTGAAAATACAGGATTTGGATAATCTGAAACTTCTTACTAGGGATAGAATAAACCTCTGACAACATCTAATTTCCCAAATTTGTATTGTAGAGGATGACACTTATTTACAAAAAATGTGGTTTGGTATGCCTGAAATCACATATAGAATTTAGAGTACATGGCAGGAGAATATTATATGGTTCTAATAGAATATGGTAATTTCTCTAACAGAAGTGGACATAATTGCAAGAAAGCAAGTCAGTAGAAAGGCAAAAGAATGTGAATGTACTAAAAAGAAGACATGAAATATTTAAACTTGCAAGATAAAGGTTGTCCCATGTGGCTGCAACAAAACATTTAAGAAAAAAAAAAAAAAAAAGGAAAGGATATAGGTGATAGGGGCAAGCTAAGGAGTTTGGATTTAACAGTGGATTATCGGTGATAAGCCACTGATAATTAAAAAAATAAATTTGTGATCTGGCCATGGAATAACTGAAAGTAGAAACAGCCTGTTGCCAGAAAGTGAGGGGGAGAAAACTGGATAAAATATATTAAAAAAACCCCAATTTTCAAGCATTGTGACAGTAGTCAAGATGGGACTCTCATTCCTGGAAGAAGGGAGACAACTGAGATTAATGTTTTAATTGCTCTGGCTTTCTGGCTGGAATCATTTTAGGAATTTCAGTGCAATGAGGAACAGTCCAAGAAGAGTTTAATGGTATCTCAGAGTCAGAGTCTCAGAGTCAGAATGAGAATGGCCATTGGAGTTCAGAAAGTTTGAAGCTTTTGGAACGTTGAAAACATGGACAAATACACTGGAGAGGAGGAGAAATCTTAATAGGGATTCAGGGGATCACCCTGAGTCTACTGCAAAAAACCCCTAGCTAAGCATGTAAATAACAAAGGACAGAGCTTAAAGAGCGCTGGCATGTGCTGAAAGTTCCAACCAGGCAGAATACTGGAATGTGTAGGAGATAGCCCACCAGAGTCATGCCTTTGTAATAGAGCTACACTAGCCACACAGCAGAAATCACCCAAACCTACACAAAATAAGATATTTTTAAAAGTCTTAAAATGATTTAGCTGACCTGTAGATAGCCTATACACTTATTGGAACAAAATCCAACAATTTCCAAAATAACAGAACAAAATCCACAAAATACTGTAAGTCACAATGGGTCAAAATCCAGTAAAACATTACTGGGTGTGTGAGGAAGCGAGGAAGTGAGGAAGGAAGGGAGGAAGAAAATGTGATTCATAACTGGGAAAAAAGCTGCTGTGAATAAAGAGAGACTCAGAAAAGAGAGAGATGGAACCTTCTACAAATACAATAAACCAGCTATTATAAATATGATTTTGAAATGTGTGAATATAAATGGAATCTTTTTAAAAGGAACTTGAACTTTAGTATTGGAAATAAAAATTCCACTGGAAAAGACCAAAGCAAATTAGACACTATAGAAAAAGATCAGTGAACTTGAAACTTTATCGATAGAAACTTTCAGAAATAGAAAAGGAATAAAAGAAATGAACAGAGCCTAAGTTAATGCAAGTCTATATATATGTGTGTGTATACACATAGACACACACACATACAATGTTTTTACTTAGAGTCAGAAGGGGAGGCACATAAGAAATATTTGATGAAATCCAATATTTGGTCAAATACAAGTAAGATGAAACATATAAAATTGCTCAAAAACCTCAAGTGAAATGTATCCCAATAGAAAAGGTAATTTAAAAACAAAGCAAATTAAACCATAAGTCACCAAAAATAAAAGGACTTCTATATATCCAAACATTATATAAATGGTAGTCAAGAATTACTGCAAAGGTCTTATCAGAAAATAAATAAATAAATAGGAAAGAAAAGGAAAGACAAACAGAGCAAAAAATCTTTAAAATGATGATGGAAGAATTCCAGAGAAGATGGCAGAAGAAGACAACCCTAAGCACAGTGCATCTCAGGGGTACAGCTAGGTAATATTCACATCAGTGTAAATAACCCAGAAAATGACAGGAAAACCAGGAGAACAAACTGCACAACTAAAGGGATCCATGGGACTGTCTGTGGGGAGGAAGGAGGGATGCTGCTGGAATGGAGAGGGGAGAGAAACATTCTCATCCATGGGAATTTGTCTTCCCTGTGTGGACTCTCCAAACATTTGGCTTTGAAAGCCAGAGGGGCTGAATTTCCACTACAACCAATGGGATGAAAAACCTGAAACTATAAAAATCAGTGGGCTCAGCTCTGGGAGGGCTGAGGGCAATAGGAAACTGAGTCTCCACCCTTAATGAGACAGCACAATAAACAGCCTGCAGAGATATAGCACAGAAGCAGCAGTTTGAAAAATGTTTGGGGCATCAGTGTGACTCATCTCATGAGTGTGACTGAAGGGCAGGGATCTTGAGACTTCTTCAGAAACAAAGGAGCTGGTAGGCACCATTACCTACTCCCACCTCCCAGCACAAACACAGGGACATCTACAGGAATCAGAGAAGCTCAGACACTTGCTCCTTGCTAACACTGCATGTTCTGCACCTCCCTCACCCCTGCACTTCAGATCTGCCCTCTCCAGCAAGGCAGGCCTTAATGCTAGTAAATTTAGTCCCCGCCCCCAAGTTTGTGGACCTTGCCCTTAGCAGAGCCAACCCCTCCAAAATGCTTTTAGCCAGAGACCCTGCAAAGAGGTGCTGCAAGCCTAGCAATGTGTAAGCAACCCCAACAGGGGCCAGAATCACTCCTAAGTGACACAGGAATGGGGGAACATAACCACACACACCATTCCAGCTGTGGACCCAGCAGTGGGAAAGAGACAGAGAGCTGGTCTGACTGCAGTCCCCATGCACAAAAGCTTCTCAGGGGACAAAACAGGTAAGCATCCTGAAGTTTGGTGCTACTGTTATCTCTGGCAAATGGTTGGTCAGACACAACTCAAGCCCAAGGCAGCTGGAGAATGGCCCAATAACAGAAAAGAGCCCCAACACGGCCCTCAACAGGCAAAGAGAGCCATTGCAGATGACTAGACTTAAGGAAAAAGCTACTCACCCACAACAGCCGGGCATGCACAACACACACAGGAATCACCCCTCAAGTGTCAGGGGAAGTGGGGACACTGCAGTATAGGACCTCCTTCATAAGGCACAGCTGACTTTCCTAGCATACAGAAACATACACAAAGATTTAGACAAAATGAGAAATTAGAAAAGGAAGTAGGTCTTTGAAAAGAACAAAATCACAACAAATGACCTAACTGAAATAGACACAAGTAATACACCCAATAGAGAATTTAAAGTAATAACCTTAAAGATATTTACTGGACCTGAGAAAGAGTAGAAGACATCATTAAGAAACTTAAAGAGAAAACACAGGAAAAAAAATATAATCAGATAGGAACTCAATAAATGGAATTAAAAATACACTAGTTGGAATAAACAGTAAACTATAGAAAGAAGAATGGATCACTGACCCAGAGGACAGAGAAATTGAAAGCAATCAAATTAAGCAGGTGAGAAAAAAAAGTTACACCAAACAAGAACAAACTTAACATCAAATGTAACAGCATTCACATTATAAGTATCCCAGGAATAGAGAGAAAGTAAATGGTACAGAAAATTTATCTGAAGGAACAGATAAAAACTTCCTAAATCTAGGGAAGGAAACAGACATCCAGAATCAAGAGGCACAGACAGCCCCCTTTGAACTAAATCCAAGAAGGTCTACAACAAGACACAAACTAACTGAAATGGCAAAAAGTAGCAATAAAGAGAATATTAAAAGCAACAAGAGAAAAGAAAACAGTTCTATACAAGAGAAACCCCATAAGGTTATCACCTAATTTTTCAGCAAGAAGCTTTGCAGGTCAGAGGGGAGTGACATAATGCATTCAAATGTTGAAAGGAAAAAAAAAAATTGCAGAAAAAATGCTCTATCCAGGGAGGCTAGCATTAAGATTAAAAGGTGATATAAAGAGTTTCCTAGGAGCTAGTTCTTTGAAAAGACTGATAAAATTGATAAAGCTGTAGTAGTACTCATCAAAATCAATAAATCAATAAGCAAATAAATACACTGAGGACTTAAAATCAGAAATGAAAGAGAAATGAATGATAAGCATAAATATAAAAAGGATTATGAGAGAATATTAAAGATTACATGCCACCAAATAGGACAACCTAGAGGAAATACATGAATTCCTAGAAATATATAATCTCCCATAACTGCATCAGGAAGAAATTGAAAATTTGAACATACCAAAAGCCATCAATGAAACTGAATCACTAATCAAAAAACTCCAAACAAAAGTCCAGAACCAGACAGCTTTACAGGTGAATTGTACTGAACGCTTAAAGAAATTTCTCTCAAACTATTCTAAAACCAAAACAAACAAAAACAAAACAAACAAACAAAAACAAACCGAAAAAAAACAAAAAAAACAAAAAACACACACACAGAGGAGGAAGGATATCTGCCTAGCTTCATTCCATAAGGTGAGCATTTCATGAGGCTAGCATTATCCTGACACCAAAACTAGGTAGACAGTACAAAAAAAAAAAAAAAAAAAAAAAAAGAATTACGGGCCAACATCACTGATGACCATAGATGCAGAACTCCTCAACAAAATACTAGCTAATCAAATCCAACAATATATTAAAAAAATGATCAAGTGGGTTTTACTACCAGGATGCATGGGTAATTCAACAATCACAAAGTTATCAATGTTAAACATCACAAAGATACAGGATAAAAACCATATCATTTCAATAGATGTAGAAAAAGCATTTGACAAAGTACAGTGTGATAGAAACCCTCAACAAAGTAGGTTTAAAGGGAACCTGAACATAATAAAGGCATTATTTGAAAACCTCACATCATATATGAAAAACTAGCCTTATCTGAAAAACTAACATTATCCTCAATGATGAAAAACTGAGAGCAGTTTCCCTAAGATCAGAAACAAGACAGGGAGGTCCATTCCCACCACTTTTATTCAATATAATACTGGAAATCCTAGCTACAGCAATCAGACAAAAAGATGAAAAACATCCACATTGGTAAGGAAGAAGTAAAATGTTCACTATTTGCAGATGACATGATACTACATACAGAAAACCCAACACCCCACCAAAAACTACTAGAACTGTTAAATGAATTTAAGGTTGCAGACAGAAAATTCAATATACAGAAATCTGTTCCATTTCTATACACTAAAATAAAGCAGCAAAGAGAAATTAAATAAGCAATCCCACTTAAAAATGTACCCCAAATAATAAAAGTCATAGAATAAAATGAACCAAAAATGTGAAACACCTGTACTCTGAAAACCATAAAACGCTGATGAAAAAAACTGAAGAAGACACAAAGAAATGGAAAGATATTCCATGCTCATGGATTGGAAGAACAAATATTGTTAAAATGTCCATACTACCCAAAGCAGTCTTCAGATTTAATGAAACTCCAGAGCTATGGGAAATGCAGCACATAGAATTCACAGCCTTTTCCCCATGATTCTTCAGTGTTTCACAGTTAAATTTTTTAAGTTTTGTTTTTAAAATTTTTGTTTTTTTTTTAAATTTTCCTCTTTCCTATTTTAACCTTTTTAAACTTTTATCTTATCAATACCATTTTACAAATATTTTAAAATTTTCATTGTTATAGTCATATTCTATCCCTTCATTGTATTTAACCTTACTTTTTATATACATGTAAGTTTTTCTTTAAAATTTGGGGATACAGTTTCTTAAAACAGATCAAAATATACCCTAAAACAAAGCTATATGCTTTGTTCTCATCTCCACCCTGATCACATGTTTTTCTTTCTTTTTTCAAACAACTTATCTTACTGATTTCTTTTTTAGAATCTTTTTTCAATTTTCATCTTTATAATCATATTCCATCCCTTCATTGTGTTTACCCTTATTTTTGGGTGTGTGTTTATTTTTTCTTTCTTAAAAATCTGGGGAGGCAGGGGCACCTGGGTGGCTCAGTGGGTTAAGCCTCTGCCTTCGGCTCAGGTCATGATCTCAGGATCCTGGGATCGAGTCCCGCTGCTTCCCCCTCTCCCTCTGCTGCTCCTCCCATTTGTGCTCTCTCTCCTCCTCTCACTGTCAAATAAATAAATTCTTAAAAGAAAAAAATGGGGGGAGGCAGTTTCTTATAACAGACCAAAACACACCCAAAATTAAGTGAGTGTGTGTGTGTGTGTTTCCTTTCTACTTTCTCCTCTGCTCGGTTTCAGCTCTCTTCTGATTTGGTTAGTGTACATTTTTCTATGGTCGTTGCTACACTTTTAGTATTTTGTTATCTCATTCATCTATTCTTATCTAGATAAAATGACAAGGTGGAAAAACTCACCTCAAAAAAAAAAAAAAAGAAAAAGAAAAGAAAAGAAAAAGAGGCAGTACTGATGGCTAAGTAGCTAATCATTATAGAAATTCGTAAGATGTCAGAACCAGAGTTCAGAATGACGATTATCAAGATGCTAGCTGGGCTTGAAAAAAAGCATAGAGGATACTAGAGAATCCTTTTCTGGAGAAATAAAATCCATTTCTGGAGAAATAAAAGGACTAAACTCTAACCATGTTGAAATTTAAAAAGCTATTAATGAGGTGTAATAAAAAATGGAGGCTCTTACTGCTAGGATAAATGAGGCAGAAGGGAGAATTAGTGATATAGAAGATCAAATGGTGGAAAATAAAAAAGCAGAAAAAAAAAAAAAAACTACTGGACCACGAGGAGAGAATTCAAGAAATAAGTGATACCATAAGATGAGAAAATATTAGAATAATTGGGATCCAGAAGAAGAAGAAAGCGGGGGGGGGGGGCAGAAGGTATACTGGAATAAATTATAGCAGAGAATTTCCTTAATTTGGGAAGGGAACAAGAATCAAAATCCAGGAGGCACAGAGAACCCCCCTCAAAATAAAAATCAATAAAAATAGGTCAACACCCCATCCTCTATTAAAACTTACAAGTCTCAGTGACAAAGAAAAATTCCTGAAAGCAGGTTAGAGACAAGAGATACATAACATACAATGGCAGAAATAATAGACTGGCAGAAGACCTATCCACAGAGACCTGGAAGGCCAAAAATGGATGGCATGATATATTCAGAGCACTAAAAGAGAAACATATGCAGCCAACAATACTATATCTACCTAGGCTGTCAATGAATATAGAAGGAGAGATAATTAAAAAAAACAAAAAAAAAAACAAAAAAAAACCCAAAAAAACACTTCCAGGACAAACAACAACTAAAAGAATTTGCAAATACTGAACCAGCCCTGCAGGAAATATTGAAAGGGATCCTCTAAATAGAGAACCTAAAAGTAACAGACCAGAAAGGAATGAAGACAATATACAGTAACAGTCATGTTATAGGCAATACAATGGAACTAAATCCATACCTTTCAATTGTTAACCTGAATGTAAATAGGATAAATGCCCCAATCAAAAGACACAGAATATCAGAATGGAATAAAAAATAAGACCCATCAATATGTTGTCTGCAAGAAACTAATTTTAGACCCAAAGACACCTCCAGATTTAAAGTGAGGAGGTGGAAAACAATTTATTATGCTAATGGACATCAAAAGAAAGCTGGGGTGGCAATCCTTATACCAGATAAATTAGATTTTAAGTCAAAGACTATAATATGAGAGGAAGAAGGACATTATACCATACTTAAAGGGTCTATACAACAAGAAAATCTAGCACTTTTAAATATTTATGCCCCTAACATGGGGTCAGCCAATTATATAAACCAATTAATAACAAAATAAAAGAAATACATTAATAATAATGCAATAATAGTAGGGCGCTTTAACACCCCCCTCACTGAAATGGACAGATCTTCTAAGCAAAAGATCAACAAGGAAATAAAGGCCTTGAATGACACACTGGACCAGAGGGACAGGACAGATATATTCAGAACATTCCATCCCAAACCAACAGAATACATATTCTTCCCTAGTACACATATAACATTCTCCAGAATAGATCACATTCTGGGTCACAAATCAGGTCTCAACTGGTACCAAAAGACTGAGATAATTCCCTGCATATCTTCAGACCACAATGCTTTGAAAGTAGAACTCAACAAGAGGAAAGTTGGAAAGAACTCAAATGTATACAGGCTAAAGAGCATCCTACTGAAGAATGAATGCGTCAACCAGGAAATTAAAGAAGAATTTTAAGAATTCATGTAAAAAACAAAAACAAAAACATGACTCTTCAGAATCTTTGGGATACAGCAAAGGTGGTCTGAGAGGAAAGTATATAGCAATATAAGCCTTTCTCAAGAAACAAGAAAGGTCTCAAATACACAACCTAACCCTATACCTAAATGAGCTAGAGAAAGAACAGCAAATAAAGTCTAAATCCAGCCAGAAAAGAGAAATAATAAAGATCAGAGCAGAAATCAATGAAATAGAAGCCAAAAGAACAGTAGAACAGATCAACAAAACTAGGAGCTGGTTCTTTGAAAGAATTAAGAAGATTGATAAACCCCTGGCCAGACTCATCAAAAAGAAAAGAGAAAGGACCCAAGTTAATAAAATCATGAATGGAAGAGGAGAGATGACAGCCAACACCAAAGAAATAAAAATTATAAGAACATATTATGAGTAACTATATACCAGCAAATTTGAGAATACAGAAGAACTGGATGCATTCCTAGAGACTATTAACTACTAAAACTGAAACAGAAACAGAAAACCTGAACAGACCCATAACCAGTAAGGAGATTGAAGCAGTCATCAAAAATCTCCCAACAGAGGTGCCTGGGTGGCTCATTGGGTTAAGCCTCTGCCTTCGGCTCAGGTCATGATCTCAGGGTCCTGGGATCGAGCCCCGCATTGGGCTCTCTGTTCAGCAGTGAGCCTGCTTCCCCCTCTCTCTTCCTGCCTCTCTGCCTACTTGTGATCTCTCTCTCTCTCTCTCTGTGTCAAATAAATAAATAAAATCTTAAAAAAAAAAAAATCTCCCAACAAACAAGAGCCAAGGGCCAGATGGCTTCCCAGGGGAAATCTACCAAACATTTAAATAGGAATTAATACCTATTCTCCTAAAACTGTTCCAAAAAATAGAAAGGGAAGGAAAACTTCCAAACTCATTTTATGAGGCCAGCATTACTTTGATCCCAAAACCAGACAAAGACCCCATCAAAAAAGAAAATCACAGACCAATGTCTCTGGTGAACACAGATGCAAAAATTCTCACCAAAATACTAGCTGGAAGGATCTAATAGTACATTAAAAGGACCATGACCAAGTGGGATTTATTCCTGTTTTGCAAGGTTGGTTCAACATCTGCAAATCAATCAATGTGATATATTAATAAAAGAAAGAACAAGGACCATATTAATAGATGCTGAAAAAGCATTTGGCAATGTACAGCATCCTTTCTTGATCAAAACTCTTCACAGTTGTAGGGATAGAGGGTACATGTCTCAATATCATAAGAACTATCTATGAAAAGCCAACAGCAAATATCATTCTCAATGGGGAACAACTGAGAGCATTTCCTTTAAGGTCTGGAATATGGCAGGGGTGTCCATTATCACCTCTGCTATTCATCATAATACTAGAAGTCTTAGCCTCAGCAACCAGACAACAAAAAGAAATTAAAGGCATCTGAATCAGCAAAGAAGTCAAACTATCATTCTTTGCAGATGATATGATACTTTATGTGGAAAACCCAAGACTCCACCCCAAAACTGTTAGAACTCACATAGGAATTCAGTAAAGTGTCAGGATATAAAATCAATGCACAAAAATCAGTTGCATTTCTATGCACCAAGACAGAAGAAAGAGAAATTACGGAGTCAATCCCATTTACAAATGCGCCCCAAACCATAAGATACCTACGAATAAACCTAACCAAAGCGACAAAAAATCTGTACTCAGAGTACTATAAAGTACTTATGAAAGAAACTGAGGAAGACAGAAAGAAATGGAAAAACAATCCACGCTCATGGGTTGGAAGAACAAATATTGTGAAAATGTCTATGCTACCTAGAGTAATCTACATTTTTAAAAAGATTTTTTTTTTTAAGGTGGCTCAGTGGGTTAAAGCCTCTGCCTTCAGCTCAGGTCATGGTCCCAGGGTCCTGGGATCAAGCCCCACATCGGGCTCTCTGCTCAGCAGGGAACTTGCTTCCTCCTCTCTCTCTCTGTTTACCTGTGATCTCTATCTGTCAGACAAATAAATTAAAAAAAAAAAAAAGATTTAAAAAAAAATTTATTTGACAGAGAGAGACACAGCGAGAGAAGAAACACAAGCAGGGGGAATGGGAGAGGGAGAAGCAGGCTTCCTGCTAAACAGAGAGCCCCATGCGGGGCTCAATCCCAGGACCCTGGTATCATGACCTGAACCAAAGGCAGATGCTTAAATATTGAGCCAGCCAGGCGCCCCACAGTTTACATGTTTAATGCAATCCCTATCAAAATACCATTAACTTTTTTCAAAGAAATGGAACAAATAATCCAAAAATGTATATGGAACCAGAAAAGACCCCGAATAGATATAGGAATGTTGAAAAAGAAAATGAAAGTTGGCGGCATCAGAATTCCAGACTTCAAGCTCTATTACAGAGCTGTAATCATCAAAACAGATGGTATTGGCACAACAAAAGACAAATAGATCAGTGGAACAGTATAGAGAGTCCAGAAATGGACCATCAACTCTATGGTCAACTAATCTTTGACAAAGTAGGAAAGAATGTCCAATGGAAAAAAGACAGTCTCTTCAACAAATGGTGTTGGAAAAATTGGACAGTCACATGCAGAAGAATGAAACTGGACCATTTGGATGAAAGATCTCAATGTGAGACGGACTCCATCAAAATCCTTGAGGAGAACACAGGTAGCAACCTCTTTAACATCCAGCCACAGAACTTCTTCCTGGAAATATCACCAAAGGCAAGGGAAGCAAGGGCAAAAATGAACTAGTGGGACTTCATCAAGATAAACAGCTTTTGCATAGCAAAGGAAACAGTTAACAAAACCAAAAGTCAACTGACAGAATGGGAAAATATACTTGCAAATGACAGATCAAATAAAGGGCTAGTATCCAAAATCTGTAAATAATTTATCAAACTCAACACCCAAAGAACAAATAATCCAATCAAGAAATGGGCAAAAGACATGAACAGACATTTCTGCAAAGAAGACATCCAAATGGTCAAGATACACATGAGAAAAAGCTCAACATCATGCCACTTGAAGGAAATACAAATAAAAACCACAGTTAGATACCACCTCACACCAGTCAGAATGGCTATAATTAACCAGTCAGGAAATGCCAGGTGTTGGCGAGGATGCGGAGAAAGAGGAACCCTCCTACATTGTTGGTGGGAATGCAAGCTGGTAGAGCCACTCTGGAAAACAGCATGGAGTTTCCTCAAAAAGTTGAAAATAGAGCAACCCTATGACCAAGAAATCGTCCTACTGGCTATTTACCCTAAAGATACAAATGTAGTGATCCAAAAGGATATGTGCACCCAAATGTTTATAGCAGCAAGGTCCACATAGCCAAACTATGGAAAGAACCTAGATGTCCATCAACAGATGAATGGATAAAGAAAAAGTGGTATATAAATACAATGGAATACTATGCAGCCATCAAAACCCCCCAAATCTTGCCATTTGCAATGACATGGATGGAACTAGAGAATATTATGCTAAGTGAAATAAGTCAATCAGAGAAAGACAATTATCATATGATCTTTCTGATATAAGGATTTTGAGAGGCAGGGTGGGGGTTCATGGGGGTAAGGGAAGGAAAAATGAAACAAGATTGAACCAGGGAGGGAGACAAATAATGAGACTCTTAATCTCAGGAAACAAATTGAGGGCATCTGGGGGTGGGGGAGGGATAAGGTAGCTGGATAATGGACATTGGGGAGGGTATATGGTGAGTGCTATGGATTATCTAAGACTGATGATTCACAGGCCTCTACCCTTAAAATAAAGAAACATTATATGTTAATAAATAATAAACAAACATTACAGGGACAAAAATAAAGGGGGTGGTATATGCCTGTTTGGTTCATAGAGTTGGTAGAGTGTAGACTCTTGATCTTGGGGTTTTGAGTTTGAGCCCCATGTTGGGTACAATGATTACTTAAAAAAATAAAATATTTAATTTTTTCCCCAATGGATATAGATACAAAGTTCACTAACTAAATACTAGCAAGTAAAATCCACCAATTTATAAAAGAATATTATGGATACATGGGTTTACCTGAAAAATCCATGACTGTTACAACTTTCAACAATCAATCAAAGCAAATCACTCTATTTTACTATTAACTATGAGGATTTACAAGACAGTAGTTGATAAAAGTGAAAAACAGTAAAAAAAACAATAAATAACAGCAAGAATAGAAAGGGAATTTCTTAGATTAACAGAATTTACAAAAATACAACAACTGATACCACACTTAATGTCTTGATGTTGAAAGACTGATTGCTTTCTTCCAAGATTGAGAGAAATTAAAGACTCAATGATATACATACATACTTATGGATTAGAGGGCTATTTTTAGTATGTCAAATCTCTCCTATAAATTTACAGATTTAGTCTATCAAAATTTCATCAAGTTACTGATGCTCTTTTCGTGTTTTGTCAACTCATTTTAATTTTAATATTGTCTATTGCCATATTCTCAAATTCATTAATAATTTCTTTTATAGTACCTAATATACTATTAATCCAATCTAGTATTTTTCATCTTAGATTGTTTTTATGAATATCAGATTTTGCAGTTTTAAATTTTTAGTATTTTAACTTTTCTTTTTTTAAAAAATCATTCATGTGTCTGCTTAATATCCTCATGCCTATTTTCTAAATATATAAGATGTAATTATAATCGACTGGCAATATCATTAAAAAAGAGAATATATTATTTGCATTATTTCTATTATTTACATTTTTATACTCATCCTGGGGGTAATATTTTCCTGATTTTTCTACATGCCTCATAATTTTGTTATTGGAATCCTACTGTGGTAATGTCATCTTACGGGGTGCTAGATAGGTTTCTATTCTTTTAAATATTCTTTTTTTTCCCCTTCTTTTTTAAATTTTTTTATTTTTTATAAACATATATTTTTATCCCCAGGTTTATGAATCGCCAGGTTTACACACTTCACAGCACTCACCAAAGCACATACCCTCCCCAATGTCCATAACCCACCCCCCTTCTACTAACCCCCCTCCCCCCAGCAACCCTCAGTTTGTTTTGTGAGATTTGTATTCTTTTAAATATTCTTAAGCAGAGTAGCAACTTGATCAGATTTGCATTTTGAAAATGTAAATGCTAATTCCAGGTATAGGGCAAAAGAAAACATTTCACTGGAATAAAAAGCTCAGTTAGAAAACTGTTGTTGTAATCCAGTCAGGAGAGAAATTATGAGAGTTTAATCAGTGCCTAACACAGTGCTTGCTTGCCAAATGATAATCATCGGATTATTATTTGTTGTGTTGTACTGATTCCTGATCAATACATAGTAGTTAGTTATTTAAATTAACTTTTTTGATTTATAGAATATTTTATATTGGAAAGCAATTCCATGCTGAAGGAAGCTATCCTGAAGAAGAAGATAGTAAAGTCAGAAATTAAAATGCTTCATATTGACGACTATGGTAAAGTTTTGTGCATGCTATGTTATTTAAGAACAACATTCTCTGCATCTTATATTTTTATGTGTAAATGACTCTCCATATTTAATATTTTGCTCTTTCTTTAAAAGAACTTCCTTTACAGTTGTCCTTTCCCAAAGATTTTACGGACCGAAACCAGTATGCTCTTCTGTTAATAATGTAAGTATTCTATTTGTTTTTGAAATGAAGGAATCTAAAGGCTTTATAATTTTTCTTATGTCTCACATGACAGCATTCTGATTAAAAAAAAAACAATAAAAAAAATTCCTACATGAGATCTACTCTCTTGACAAATCTTAAATGCACAATAAAGTATTGCTAACTATAGGTACAATGCTGCATAGCAGGTCTGTAGAACTTACTCATCTTGCATGACTAAAATTTTATACCCACTGAATATCAACTCCCCAATTCCCCTCCCCTAGCAATACCACTCTACTCTCAGCTTCTAGGCTTCTAGGAATTTGATTATTTTAGATGCCTTTGAGACTGGAATCATGCAGTATTTGACCTTTGGTGACTGGCTTATTTCATTTAGGATAATGTCCTTAAGGAGCATCTATGTTGTCATAGGCCCTGTGCTCTTTATCAGTTGTTTATGCAACAGTGAGAAAACACTGATTGCCACTGGTGAAACCATTGGTTATATTTATATCACTCCTGCCAGTTCTCCTTCTTGGGTTCATGGCCAGCAGGAAGTACCTCCCATGCTCAGAAAACCTTTTTCCAACTTAGAATCGAATTCATTCATACTTTCTGTGAGATCATATTCTGAAATAGTACTGGGCACAGAGACACCTAGCATCTAATGGTTGACTAACTTGATACCGATGCAGCATTTTATTCCTGAGAGTTATTGGTTATTTTCCTCATTAAGAACCTAGCCAGCATATATTGCTAAGACAGTGCTTAAAGTTGTCTAAAATTATATCAGAACCTTATTAGGAAAGGGAAATGAAAACAGAATTACTTGTTGTTTGAATATAGAGAATATAGAGATTAATTGTTCAGTCTATGAAATCAAAGTTCCTGGCTTTAAATTTCAGTTTTGTCATTAATTAGCTGTGTCCTTGAGGAAGCTGCTTAACTTCATTTAGGGCTCAATTTCTCCAAATACAAAACAAGCATTAAAATACAGGCTATGTTTTAAGGCTGCTTTTTAGATTAAATGAAATACAACATGTAAAGTGCCAGGCACATGACTGTTTTAATTATTTTGATTATAGTTCATTATTTTATATAGATTATAGATTCTTTAATAAATAGAAATAGTTTGTCACATAATTATAAGCAGCTAAATACAGAAAACATTATACTTAATATTTCCCCACATTCCATTATCTATTCCTAATGTTAATGCCTAAACCTCATCTAGTTTTTCATGCCCAGACCATTCTCCTTTGTCCCTAAATAACCAGAAGGCCCTGAAAGTTCTTGGTGACTTCCTGAGGAAGTTCTTATTTGCTCTTTTATAATACCTTCTTTTGTCCCTTCTCTTTCACCTACTTTTCTTCAATCCCTACTTAAAGTATATGTGTGATTTATTGAGGAAAATATTTCAGGAGACAAAATAAGGACAAAAAAAAAAAAATCTTAAACCCTATATTTTGTCTCAGTCATATCTCCCTTTGGGAAAAGAGGCCTTTTTATTCACTTGGGGTGGTGGTTCTCAGAGAAAGGAACCCTATTAGGCATTCTTCCATGAAGTACTGCCTCACTCATGCAGATGGATATGTAGGCAATCATTCACCTGTCCGTTGGCTCCAGAGTAATGTCACAGTCTGGGGTGAAAAGTAGATGGGAATTACAGATTCTCACTATAGCCCTAGGTCAGAGAAACTACCTAACTTGTTGTGGCATCTGATACGAGCTTTATGCTGGATGATTTTTATTTTGTAAGCACTTATAGATTGCCCTCCCTAAGCTGTGAATCAATGGATCCACCCTCTCCAATATACTCTTGTCCAGACCCCAAACAGGATGCTGCAGCCCTGGCAGTGTGGAAGCAGGCCCTAGAGTAGCAAGCACCACTTCAAAGTGATGCATGCCCCTAAGAAAGTGAAAATAAACACACACACACCAGTCAGAGAACCACAGTAGGCTGGAGGCAGACAACTGATCTGACTCCAGGCCCCACCCACCAATGAAAGCTTCTCAGGGGACAGCCAGGGAAAGTGCCCTGAAGTTTGGTGCCACTACATCTCTGGTAAATGCATGGTCTGACTCAAGTCAAGCCCAGGGCATTTCCAGGCTGGCCCATGGACACCACAGGGAGTAAACACTGCCCACAATAGGCCAAGAAAGCTACTGCAGATTACTGGACTGAAGGAAAAAGCAGTTCTGCCACAGCAGCACAGTAGATATATCACACATAGAAGACACCCCTGAAGGAGCAGATTCTGGTGAAAAGGGGACACTACCTAGCAGGAAACTAAAGAGCCTCTTCTTCATAATGCCATTAGTTGCAAGTCCAGATGTGGCTGTCTCCCCTAACACAAAGAAGCGTTACAGAAAGTAAGACAAATAAGGAGACAGAGGAATATGTCCCAAATAAAAGAAAAAGACAAAATCACAGCAAGAGACCAAAGCAAAATGGAGGTAAGTAATATGCCTGTTAAGAATTTAAAGTAATAATCATAAAAATACTCAGCAGACATAAAGAAAGAGTAGAAGACATCTCTGATGCTTAATGAGATTAAAAAAATAACTGATTAGAGGTAAGGAGCACAATAAATGAATTAAAAAATATACTAGATGTAATAAATAGTAGAAGAGATAAAGCAGAAGACTGGATCAGTGACCTGGAGGACAGAATAACAGAAAATAAGCTGAGCAGATGGGGATTATATTATATAATATATAATCAGGTTATATATAACCTATATATGTCTCATATGATATATAATTATATATAATACAAATATAGTCTTCTATATAATATATAAGCAGATTATGTTATATAACATGTATATATTATATATATATGTATATATACATATATATATATATATATATATATATATAAAACAGACTTAGAGAATTTAGTCATTTGCTTTATTGGGTCACAGAAGAAGAGAAAAGAAAAGGAGGCAGAAAATTTATGTGAAGGAATAATAGTTGTAAATCTCTGAAATCTGGACAAGGGAACAAATCCAGATAACCTAGGCACAGAGAGTCCCCCCACGGACACATAAAATCTACCCAAGGAGGTCCACACCAAGATATACAGTAATTAAGGTGGGAAAAGTAGTGACAGAGAATTTTAAAAGCAGCAGAAGAAAACAGTTAATTCAAAGGAAACCACATAAGGTTACCAGATGATTTTTTAGTAGAAACCCTGCATGCCAGAGGGAGTGGAATGCATATTCAAAATATTGCAGCCAAGAATATGCTATCCAGCAAGGCCATCCATTAGAATAGAAGGTGAGATAAAGAGTTTTCTAGACACACAAAAGTTAAAGGAATTCATGACCTGTAAATGAGCCCTGCAAGAAATGTTATAGGGGACTCTGAGTGGAAAGGAAAGATCATAAGCTATGGTAAGGAAAGTAGGAAGCACAAAAGTAGTAAAAATAAGTATATTTATAAAAGTCAAGGAACTGACAAAATAAAAGGATATGAAGTATGACACCATATACCTAGAAAGTGGGAAGTTGTTAAGAATGAGTTCAAACTTAATATATACTGCTATATACAGAAGGTATTATATACAAACTAAATGGTAACCATAAATAAAAAAATATCAGTGATATGCAAAAAATAAAGAGAAAGTAATCAAGTACATCACTAAAGAAATCCAACTTATCTTGAGAGAAGAGAGCAAGAGAAGAAAGTAACAGAGAAGAACTACATAAATGACTACAAAACAAGTAACAAAATGACAGTAAGTACTGACTTATCAGGAATGACATTGAATGAAAATGGACTAAACATTC
The DNA here is from genome assembly GCF_964662115.1 of Mustela nivalis. NCBI lineage: Eukaryota > Metazoa > Chordata > Mammalia > Carnivora > Mustelidae > Mustela > Mustela nivalis. The sequence continues at coordinate 15,621,408 of NC_139030.1, read as the reverse complement.
CAATTAAAAGACACAGGGTAATAAAATGGATGAAAAAATAAGACCCATATGCTGCACACAGAAGACTCATTTCAGACCTAAAGACACATGCAGATTGAAAGTGAAAAGATGAAGAAGAATCCATCATGCAAATGGGTGTGAAAAGAAAGCCGTGATGGCAATACTTATATTGGTCAATATACCTTAAAACAAAGACTGTTATGAGACAGAGAACAGCACTATATAATCATTCAGGGGACAATCCAACAAGAAGATATAGCAATTGTAAGTATTTATTCACCCATCCTAGAAGCAAACAAATACATAAAGCAGTTAATAACAAACATAACAGAAATAATCAATAGTAATACAATAACAGTAGGGGCCTTTACACCCCACTTATTACATCAATGGACAGATCATACAAAGACAATCAAGAAGATAACAGTGGCTTCTAAGGACATTTTGGACCAGATAGACCTAAAAAATTCTGTTCAAGACATTTCACCCCAAATTAGTAGAATACACCTCCTTTTCAAGTGTACATGGAACATTCCGAAAATAGATCACATCTCAGACCACAAAGTAAGTCTCAACAAATTTAAAAAGACTAAAGTCATACCTGGCATCTTTTCTGAGCAGAATGTTATGAAACTAGACATCAATCACAAGAAAAATTCTGGAAAAAACAAATTTACTAAGATACTAAATAACATGGTACTAAACAATGAATGGATCAAACAAGAAATCAAAGAGGAAATAAAAGATAATAATAATACATGGAGAGAAATGGAAAGGAAAACACAACGATCCAAAATCTTTGGGATACAGGATGTAGCAAAATTTCCTCAAGAAGCAAAAAAATCTCAAACAAGCAACCCAACATGACACCTAAAGGAGCTAGAAAGAGAGTAAAAAAACACCAAACCAGTAGAAGGAAGGAAATAATAAGGTTAAAGCAGAAATACATGAAATAACAACTTAAATAGTGCAAATCAATCAAACCAGGAGTTGATTCCTTGAAAAGATCAACAAAACTGATAAACATTTAGCCAGACTCATAAAAAAAGAGAGACTTAAATAAAGCCAGAAAGAGGAGAAATGACAAATGATACCACAGAAATAAAAAGGATTTTAAGAATATTATGAAAAGTTACATTGCTAGCAAATCTGACAACCTAGAAGAAATGGATAAATTCCTAGAAACATGTAATCTACTAAAAGAAGAAGGAAGAAATAGAAATTTAGACAGACCAACTACCAGCAATGAAACCAAATCAGTAATCAAAAAAGTCTCCACAAGCAAAAACTCAAGACCAGATGGCTTCACAGTTGAATTCTACTAAATATTAAAAGTTAATATTTAATTTATTTAAATTTAATTTGACTAATTTAAAAAGAAATTTATTTTAATTAAAATTAAAAATATTAAATTTAATTTAATAAATTTATTAAAAGTTAATACCTCTTAAACTATTCCAAAATAGAAGAGGAAAGAAAACTTCCGAATTCATTCTATGAGGTCTGCATTACCCTGATACTAAAATGAGATAAAGATACTTAAAATTAATTAATAAGAGAGAGAAAAAGAATATTATAGGCTAATATTCTGATAAGTAAAGACACAAAAATCCTCAACAAAAATCAGCAAGTTGAATCCAACAATACATTAAAAAACTCATTCATCAAAATCAAGTGAGATTTATTCCCAGGATGTAAGGGTGGTTCAACATTGGCAAATCAGTCAGTATGATACATTGGATCAAGAGCAAGGATAAAAACCATATGATCATTTCAACTGATGCAGAAAAATCCATCTGGCAAAGTATAACATCCATCAGAAAAGTAGGTTTAGAGGGAAAATAACATCATAAAGGCCATATGTGAAAAACCCACAGCTAAAATTATATTCAATGGCGAAAAACTGAGAGCTTTCCCTCTAATATCAAGAACAAGCCAAGGTTGTCCACTCTCACTGATTTTATTCAACATAGTACTGGAAATCCTAGCCACAGCAATCAGGTAAGAAGAGCTAATGAAATCATCCAATTTGAAAAAAAAAAAAAATCACCCAATTTGGTAAAGAAGTGAAACATTCACTATTCACAATGATATGGTATGATGTATATATAAAGAACTCAAGACTCTACCAAAAAGCTCCTAGAACTGAAAAATGAATTCAGTAATGCTGCAGGACACAAAATCAATGTACAGAAATCCATTGCATTTCTATGCAGTAATAAGGAAGCAACAGAAAGAGAAATTAAGAAAGCAGTCCTATTTATAATTGTACCAAAAATAATAAAACACTTAGGCATAAACTTAATCAAGGAGGTAAAAGACTATACTCTGAAAAGTATAAAACATTGATAAGAAATTGAAGTCAACACAAAGATATTTCATAAGATGGTTCATGCTTATGGTTGGAAGAACAAATACTGTTAAAATGTCCATACTACCCAAAGCAATCTACAGATTTAATGAAACCCATATCAAAATACTAAAAGCATTTTTCACAAAACTAGAACAAATAATCTTAAAATCTGTATGGAATCATGAAGGACCCTGAATAGGCAAAACAATCCTGCAAAAGGAAAAGAAAGCTGGAGACATCACAATTCCAGACCTTAAATTATACTACAAATCTGTAGTAATAAAATGAGTATTGTATTGGCACAAACAGAACAGAAAACCCAGGAATAAACCCACAACTATATGGTCAATTAATCTTCAACAAAGGTGGAAAAACCATGCAATGGGTAAAAGACAATCTCTTCAACAAATGGTGTTGAGAAAACTGGACAGCTACATGCAAAAGAATGAAACTGGACCACTTTCTTATACCAGATACAAAAAATAAATTCAAAGTGGATTAATGACCTAAATGTGAGATCTGAAACCATGAAAATCCTAAAATAGAGCATAGGCAGTAATTTCTCTTACATAGGCCATAGCAACATCTTTCTAGTTACATCTCCTGAGGCAAGGGAAGAAAAGCAAAAATGAACTATTGGGGCTAAGTAAAGATAAAAAACTTCTGCACTATGAAGGAAACAATCGACAAAACTTAAAACCTATGGAATGGGAGAAGATATTTGCATATGACATATCTGATACAGTGTCCAAAATATAGAAAGAACTGATACAACTCAACATCCCAAAACAAACAACCCAATTAAAAATTGGGCAGAAGACATGAATAGACATTTCTTCAAAGAAGACATGCAGATGGCTAACGGACACATGAAAAGATGCTCAACATCACTCATCATCAGGAAAGTGTATATCAAAACCTCAATAAGAAAACATCTCACACCTGTCAGAGTGGTTAAAATCAATAACATAAGAAACAAGTGTTGGCAAAGATACGGAGAGAATGGAATCCTTGTGCACTGTTCATGGGATGCAAACTGGTAAAGCCACTCTGGAAAGCAGTACGGTGGCTCCTCAAAAAACTAAAACCAGAACTCTCTGATCCAGTAATCACACTACTGGGTATTTACCCAAAGAATAGAAAATGATAATCTGAAAGGGTGTACGCACCCCTGTTTACTGCTGCATTATGTGCAATAGGCAAATTTGGAAGCAGCCCAAGTTTCCATCAAAAGAAGAGTAGAGATTGAAGCAGTGATCAAAAAACATCCTGAAAAACAAGAGCCCAGGACCTGACAGATTCCCTGGGGAATTCTACCAAACACTGAAAGAAGAAATAATACCCATTCTCCTGAAACTGTTTCAAAAAACAGAAACAGAAGGAAAACTCCCAGACTCTTTCTACGAAGCCAGCATTACTCTGATCCCCAAATCAGGCAAAGACCCCATGAAAAAGGAGAATTTCAGACCATATCCCTGATGAATATGGATTCCAAGATTCTCAACAAGATCCTAGCTAATAGGATCCAACCGTACATTAAAAAGGTTATCCACCATGGCTAGGTGGGATTTACCCCTGGGATGCAAGGGTGGTTCAATATTCACAAATCAATCAGTGTGACAAAAGAAATCAATAAGAGAAGAGAGAGGAACCACATGGTCCTTTCAATTGATGAAGAAAAAGCATTTGACAAGATAAAGCATTCTTTCCTGATTAAAACACTTTCAAAGTATAGGGACAGAGGCAACACTCCCCAATTTCATAAAAACTATCTATGAAAAACCCACAGCAAATATCATCCTCAATGGGGAAAAGCTGACAGACTTCCTTTTGAGATCAGGAACACGACAAGGATGCCCACTCTCACCACTGCTGTTCAACATAGTACTAGAAGTCCTAACAACATCAATCACACAACAAAAAGAAATAAAAGGTATTCAAATTGACAAAGAAGAAATCAAACTCTCTCTCCTCACAGATGACATGATACTTTATATGGAAAACCCAAAAGACACACCCCCAAACTACCAGAACTCATACAGCAATTCAGTAATACGGCAGGATACAAAATCAATGTACAGAAATCAGTTGCTTCCTTATACAGTAACAATAAAAATACAAAAAGTACAGGGAAATTAGAGAATCAATTCCATTTACTATAGCACCAAGAACCATAAGATACCTTGGAATAAACTTAACCAAAGAGGTAAAGGATCTGTACTCGAGAGGTAAAGTACAGAACACTCATGAAAGAAACTGAAGAAGACATAAAAAGAGGGAAAAGCAATCCATGCTCATGGATTGGAAGACTAAACATTATTAAAATGTCTATACTGCTCAGACCAATCTATACTTTCAATGCCATCCTGATCAAAATTCCACTGGCATTTTTAAAAAAGATTTTATTTATTTATTTGACAGAGAGAGAGAGATCACAAGTAGGCCGACAGGCAGGCAGAGAGCGAGGAGGAAGCAGGCTTCCCGCAGAGCAGAGAGCCCAATGCAGGTCCCAATCCCAGGACCCTGGGACCAAAACCTGAGCCAAAGGCAGAGGCTTTAACCCACTGAGCCACTCAGGCGCCCCTCTGCCCCACCATTGGCATTTTTCAAAGTGTTGGAACAGACAATCCTAAAATTTGTATGGAACCAGAAGAGACCCCAAATTACTAAGGAAATGCTGAAAAAGAAAAACAAAACTGGGGACATCATGTTGCCTGATTTCAAGCTTTACTACAAAGCTGGGATCACCAAGACAGCATGGTACTGGCACAAAAACAGACACATAGACCAGTGGAACAGAGCAGAGTCCAGCTATGGACCCAGAACTCTATGGACAAACAATCTTCAACAAAGTAGGAAAAAATATCCAGTGGAAAAAAGACAGTCTCTTCGACAATTGGTGCTGGGAAAATTGGACAGGTATGTATAGAAGAATGAAGCTGGACCATTCTTACACCATACAATAAACTTCAAATGGATAAAAGACCTCAACATGAGGCAGGAACCTATCAAAGTTTGAATTTTAAGTATCTGATTTTTCTCATTTTTTTAATCTTCCACATTTAAGCAGATGAAAAATTCACCTGTAATGCAGATGAAATGATTAAGAAAAGATAGTGGCATTTAATCTAGGTAATGGAAGGGGAGAAGGGGATCATTGTGTTTCATATTTTTCTCGAACAAACTCGACCTTCTTCTTTCACAATGTATAGATAATGCATCGTAAATGTCAGTATTAATTTCTTAGTACTACTTAAAAGTGTACACCGTCAAAAGTTGGTATCTTGAGAAGGTACCACAGGAAAAACAAATTCTAAATTTATAGAAAATGTAAATGTAAGTGGTTGGTAGAGTGTCACTTGTTAGACATCTACCAAGAGGTGAAAACTTAGCCAAAATGTATGTTTTTGGACTTTCACTACTTTTCCCTAAAAAATCTTAGGGATTAAAGCATTCAAAAGATATGGTATTAATTCAGGAAAAGGCCCAGACTTAGAGCTTGGTAAAAATAAATAAGACTTTCAAAATCTTAAATTCTTTATTCCAGTTAAGAATTATAAATACTTTTTAAGAATGTATTTATATGTCAAAGACAGTAAATCAATATGTTTCTAAGGTCTACTTTAATTAAATTGTGTTCTTTCAAAGATCTGGATTATTCATCTGTGGTTTACGGTTAGTTGCTTTACCTGTGTCTCAGTTTACTAAACTGTAAAATGATTCTTCTAATAATTGTCCATAGTTAGCACTATAGTTATTATTATTATTATTATTTCTATTTAACTGACACATAAAGTAAACTAAGATTAGTATCACCTGAGCTTATACAGGCACATTTTCAGTTGGTAAACTGAATTCCAGAATCCAGATTTTATAGTTAGAAGGAAAAAAAAGTAACATATAACCACCAATATAACCACTGCATATAATTGAAAGTGATCGACACCCTACTGTGGGTAACATGCACATTCAGTTTATATGTAATTATCATCCATCCATTCCTCTGTTAGGAATCCACTGTAATCCCTGATATATAGCCCATGTATTGCTGGCCTCAATGTTAACATTCACAACAGCCCCATGCTGAACTGTATTCTCCGTTAGAAAATGAAGAAATAGGACACTGTTCAGGAGTTCGTCAACTGCTGCTTTTTTAAAGATGCACATGCTTTGTTCTGTTTTCATCTAGAAAATTCCTATATCTGTTAAGTCAACATGTAGAATATTTTGTATTATAATATCTAAAGCAGACCTGCTGCATAGGAGATTTACATAACAGTTCACACACATCAAGAATAAGGTCAGTTCTCCTGTTCTTGATCTGTTTATGCAATGTGCTAAACTTTCGTTTGACTGTGACCATCTCTAAAGAGGTCCAAAGAAGTGAATCAAATGCTGGTCTACTTCAGTGAAGATACAGCCATCCCCAGAAACTGAAAGTAAATATCACCAAACTCCCTTCTCTTTCTACCTCCTCAGCTGCTCTGTTAGAAATTATCCCAGATGGAAACTGGCCAATGGTAAGAATTAATGTAGTAAGACTCTGACAGCAGAGTTGATTAGGAGATTGGAACTTGCTCCCATTTACTGCACAATTTCTGTGAGATATCCCTGAGGCCCTTTTCTGTTGGTTTTCTTCCAATATTTTCATGTGCTAAGATGTTTATCCTGAGGTTAATTTTGTGTGGATAATACTAACAGTCCATTTTTCAATTTATAGCTGGCTCATTAATATCCATGCTGTTCAGTGCCTCAACCTGCGTTCTGATAAGCTTTTCATTTTTTGGCTTCCTACAACAATAGAAATAACTTGATTTAATGAACTGGATTCTGCTTTTTCTTCATTGCTCTAATGATAATTGTAATGCAGTATTTATATCATACTAAGGATATATTCTCGGGCCTTTATTCAAGGGAAATCAAAGAACAAAATCCAATGGAATTCCTTTTAAAACAAGGAAAAATACCTTTAATAGACAGAAACTGGCCCTAATAGGAGGAAGCCTATTCTATTAAAAAAAAAGAGGAGGAAAGGGAGAGATTGAGTAGAAAAGTAGGGGAAGGATTAAAAAAAAAAAAAAAAAGATCCCATTTATTAAAGCAAAATAGCCTCTCAAATTCAGAGATCCAAATTCTGATCAAGAAAAAGAATTAAGTGGGGCGCCTGGGTGGCTCAGTGGGTTAAGCCGCTGCCTTCGGCTCGGGTCATGGTCTCGGGGTCCTGGGATCGAGTCCCACGTCGGACTCTCTGCTCAGCAGGGAGCCTGCTTCCTCCTCTCTCTCTCTCTCTCTGGCTGCCTCTCTGCCTACGTGTGGTCTCTGTCTGTCAAATAAATAAATAAAATCTTTAAAAAAAAAAAAAAAGAAAAAAAAAAGAAAAAGAATTAAGTTATCAGTAGATTTTGAATATAAAGAAAACCTACTGGGAAAAAAAGACTTAAAAAAAAAAAAAAAGACCTAATTCAAAGCCACAAGTTTTATAATCCAGAAAAGTATGCCAGGGTAAGATTTTGGGGGTGGGGGGGTGTGCCGAAAGAATTATCTTTCTGCAGAAGCAGGACAAGAAAGAATTTACACATACAGGGACACACATATTATACACCAATACACAAATACACATGATTATGTGTGGAAAGAAATCAGGCGCACACACATAAAACAAATGTCTACATATACACATCCTTTTATTCTGAACTAACTGAAAGACCCACCCACTGTTAAAAGTAGAACTTTTTAAAATTACTTTTTTAAAAGATGTATTTATTTGACAGAGAGAGAGACAGCACAAGCAGTGGGAGCAGCAGAGGGAGAGGCAGAAGTAGGCTCCCTGCTCTGCAGGGAGCCTGATGGGGGACTCAATCCCAGGACCTTGGGATCATGATCTAAGATGAAGGCAGACACGTAACTAACCCACCCAGGAGCCCTCAAATTAGAACATTTTTAATGAAACTGTATTTTCCTTTAAACAAAAGAAAAAAAAATTGAGTACTGTTATACTAAGGCTCAGAAATTATCTAAATTGTCTAAAGCCACTGGACCTGGGCTCAACTCAGTCTGGTCCTATCATCATACCACCTGTACCCTTTTCAGGATAGCACCCCACATTACTATAATTGTAATCCCAGTGTATTAATGCAATTTTTAAAAAAGGTGTAACACTGAATAGGATATATGAATTCAAGTATATGAACACAAGTGTTGAAGAGTAATAGAATTTGAGAATTTGACTGATAAGCCTAATTTTGTATGTACTATCTGGTAGGCCTTATCGTAACCACCACCTGGAACAGGCTTTGCCAGTGTAAGAAAAGTTCTAGGTAGAAGCCTAAATAACCCTGACCATTTCAAACACTTTCCTATAACCCGGGCGGGGTGTGGGGGGGAGATACACAGCCAAAAATTATATTATAAGCAAACCAGGAATCAGAAAATTGCAGATATTAGTGATATTCCTAATGGAATATCACTAATATTCTAATACTAATAGATTCTAATACTAATAGAATATTCTAATACTAATACTAATAGATGGGAATGTGTATAAAAAACTGTTCTCTGACAGAAAAAAAATGTTATTTCTCATGTGTTGCAGTAAATAAATATGTGAGAAAAGTCATTCTGTTATTCTGCATGTAGAAAAATCCATCCATGAGAAGAAAGCTAAGGATCTTAAAATGAGAAATGGAAGAAATTAGCCTAGAAGCACTTAGCTAATGTATGTATCTCTATGTAGTATTGCTCGAAAGAGGTCAAACTTCATGTTACAACTAAATCATCAGTAACTATATATTTCTATTAGGTAAATTTCAGATTAAGGCAAGACAAACTTGTTTAAGGAAAATGTCCTAGTCAAACTCACCTCCTTCTGTGGCCCCTCCTTCCAAAATGCCCCAATGGACAGATTAGTATAGCAGTTATATTAGTTAGTACAGCAGTTTTCAAATTCTCCCATGTAGGAGAAGAAATTCTGCCATGCAATAGATTAGAGTCAAGGAAAGTATACTCATTTTTAAAATATTTTCCTTCCATCTATTGTAACCAAGTTTTACTGGTTAGGAAAAGACTTCTTAAAATGTACTGCATGTGGTCTTAACTATTTACCACATACTATTTTATAACAACAACAACAACAAAAAAAACACAAGTAAAAATAAAAACAGCATATAATTACTCAGGGTAACTCAGCATATCCTAACAAAGTTAGGAGCAAAATCTAGGTCTTCAGCTCTCTTTACATTAATTTAAATAGCAATTTGTGAACCTGACCACATATGCAGTCTGAACAACTTGGTTGTTCTTCACTTGAATTCAGTTTTGGTATACAAAATTAAGTCATAAAGATTGTTTTGTCATTTTAAAGTTTTATGGGATATTGTGTTTACTCAGAGTTCTGTATTTTATTACATGCTCATACCCTGAACTCTTCATCCATATAGACATGCTTAATGCTGAATGTAGTGAAATAAATGAAGACTCTGCCTTCCAAGACCTTAAGTTCTAAGAAAAGTTTAGTCATAACTTGATTTTGCTGCCTGTGTTAGGAAATACAAATTTCATGTTGCTACGATATTTCCACTAGTTAGAACAGATGGGTTGTTCTTTTACCACAACCCTCAACAATATTTTATGTCCCCATTCTCAACCTTGAAACACCCTCATTTCTATGGGCCCCCGGAGATTTCTGAAACAGAGTAAAACAAAATAATGTAGTAAAAAGATGAAGATGACTGTACACCTGAGACTAATATAACTCTGTATGTTAACTATACTGTTGTAAAAATTAAAAAAAAAAAGATAAATACTTAGATCATTAAAAAAAAAAGAAAAAGATGACACTCAGAAAAAGACAAAGAGGAACCAAATAAATTGAAGCTTGAAGCTTGCCGATTCTGCATAACAAATTCATGTTCTTTCATAACTCATCTTGAAATAAATATGTACCATGTACCAAAAAAGAAACCCCACTAGATAGAGAAATGTGTTAAAGTCATTAACTGGTAATGTATTGATATCACTGTGTGTTCTAACATTGAAAACTTTTAAAGACGAGGTTGAAAGTTAAAAATAGCCATTTAGAGAAAATACCAAAGGAGTGGAATTACATTTTTTCTCTGGCTGCTGCAAGCCTGAGTAAGGGATTGAAGGTTTTTGTTTATAAAAGTCTATAACCATTTATTAATCATTAGGTTTGAAAAATATGCCTTAAATTGTATTAAAAAATAATTTATTTGCCTGCCATAAAATGTCTGTGACTTACTAACATTTTGTCTACATTTAATTTAGCTTTAAACTCATTAAGTAGCTATGAACAATTCAATAGTTTATAACTAAACTGGAAAATTACTATCTTCCATAACAACAAAACATTTTAGTGTTACATTAAAGCTGCTGTCAGCGATCATCACTCTGATCATCACTACCAAGGATCTGTGGATTACGCTTTCATATTTTAAGTCTTTAGGTATTATTGGTCCATCTAACACAATATCTCATATGACATGGCACAATACCTTTATCCACAGACACTGCCCAGTTTAATTTCTGCACAACTGCCACAAAGCTTTTAAACAGTTCTCCATTTCTTTTTTTAACAGTTCTCCATTTCTAACTGCAAGGAAATATGCTCAAAATAAGCAACACTGGCTGCAAACAAAAGAATAATAACAGTTTATATTGTTTAATGAATTTAATAATTGTCTTAAATTTCTTATTATATTTCACAGAGTACTTTCAAATACACTATGTCATTTAATGCACATAAAACTCTGAGGAAAACAAGATAGTATCTTGCAATCATTAAAGATAAGGAAACAGAGTCTTGGGGTTTTAGTGTCTTGCCTATCTATATTCAAAGTAAAATTGGGACTCATATGGTCATATTTTTACCCACCTTAAAAACTGAAGTTAATAATTGTACTTTATTCTCTGTGAATCATGGTTTCCTTTCTGATATTTGCAATAAATCCCCAAGCTTCAAAATATAGTGTCTTTATGAAAACTAAAGGCTTTTTAAGGTCCTTCCATTTTAAACCTCACATGACTCTACTTTCCCTGAAAAGATCTCGTTCAACAGCATTTTCTGTGTTCAGGCATATTGTTCTAGGTATAATGATTCATGCTATTTCTCAAATGATAAACAAGTTATGTCAGTTATCACCTGGGAGTCTGGAAAAAATACCAACTCCACACTTCATTCTGAGCTAGGCAATTAGAATTCTAGGCACGAGCATGTGGATATATATATAGTAACAATCCCCAATAATCTGATAAAAAGGTAATGTTGCAAAAACTAAAAAATTAAAAATAAAAATAAAATTTCAAGAAGAGCTAAAGATTGCAGATACCATGAAAGGACAAAACTGATTTATATTTGGATCACAGGATCATCATAATTGTGTGATTTAGAGGGGAATGGGGGGTGATCATGATTAACCCACTATAATGGAACAGTTTATAGGATAGAATAATGATACATGTAATAGGCCATGCAAAAGACAACTTCCTCCCAGAAAGGTTAAATAAGTTTTGGTAGTGTAGATCTATTATTATAAAATAATAAGTATTTAAACCACAAAAAAACATTTTTATTAGTTTACCAGGGATGGGCATACTGAACAGTAGAAATGTTATTTTCTCACAGTTCTGGAGAACAGAAGTTTAAGATTAAAGGTGTCCACAGGTTTTATTTATTCCGAGACCTCTCTCCTTGGCTTACAGCTGGTTTCCCTCTTGCCTCTTCACAGGGTCTTGCTTCTGCATGATTCATGTACCTAAGGTCTCTGTTCTGTCCTAATTTTCTCTTATAAGGACATCAATCAGATGGGTTAGGGCCCAACCTAAAGTCTTCATTTCAACTGACTCACCACTGGGATGGCACCATCTCCAAATACAGTCACATTCTGAGGCAGTAGGTATTAGAGATTCAACATATGGGTTTTGAAAGACAAAATTTAGCCAATAACAGCATCTGGTAAATTTTAGTCGTCCATTATTTTGTCCCATTCCTACCTCTTCCTCTCGCTGGTCTCACACAGTCCCTATTTTGGTTCAGTTCTATTTGCTGCCTGGAATTTATTTTCTTTAGCAAATCTGATAACCTAAAAGCTTATGGATAAGAACTAGTTTGTGTATTGGTATGTACTGGTGCTTCTAAGCATCAGATTTGCATACTGCAGCCAAGAAAAGCGAGTCTTGACAGGAAAACGAATAAAGTGAAGATTTCCGGTATGTAGCTCAAATAAAGTTGGAGATGCTCTCAGAACATTTCATGTTTGATGCTCTTTAAATCTATCACATGGACAAATGCATGCTTGAACTATATCTAGATCTGGATCTAGATAATCTGTGATTTTATGAGAGGCTGCTTTTTTACCTTCTCTATATTCTAGAAAATAAAGTACCACTGTACCACTGTAATCTGACTTTTTAAAATAGTATCACCTTATCCCTCCAGAGACAATGTTCATGCTTAATAACCTGTATGTCCTTCTTTACTTCTAGCATTCAAATTTTTCAAACATATGTGTACTTTTCTTGTTATTAACTTTAGTGAAGCAAAACAATTTTTGCTCAATGTATCCTTAAATTTTCTTTAGTGAGAATTCCATCACACACACACACACACACACACACACACACACACACACACACAAATCAGGGAATGTTAATGCAATATTTCTTTTTGAGTCAGAAGTTCTTTAGGATTGTCCATTTCTTATGTTAAGAAGCGAAATTCAGTTGAGTAATTTAAAGACCTAACTGACTTTATTCAGCGATTTACGATTTGTGCAGGATCCCATCTAGCAAACAGACCTATCCAAATTGGAACGCTGTATAAGCAGGAATGGGGTGGGACAAAAGGGTTTTATCCAAAGAAAATAAGGGGCACCTGGGTGGCTCGGTGGGTTAAGCCTCTGCCTTCCGCTCGGGTCATGATCTTAGGGTACTGGGATTGAGTCCTGTATCCGGCTCTCTGCTTGGCAGGGAGCCTGCTTTCTCCTCTCTCTCTCTGCCTGCCTATCTGCCTACTTGTGATCTCTCTCTGTCAAGTGAATAAATAAAATATTTGAAAAAGAAAGTAAGACTTTTTCAGCCCAGGTCACCTTCCCTTAAGCAGAAGATGGGGGCTCTAGGAAGGGTTATAGATCACAAAATTCCAACGTGACTGGTTTAAAATTCCAATCCTGGGAAAGAATTAAATTGCAATTAAGTTAGGTATTAAGTTTTGGTGGGATTTAGTAAAAGTGACTTCATTTTGGGTCTGTTCAGATCAGATCCTTTAGCCTTTGTATACCATCTGCAAGACATTTCTAAAACACACAGTCTGTTAGAAATTCAATAATGTAGAATCTGTACATTAACTTAATCGTCGTTCCTTTGAAATGTCTATGGCATGTGAATATATTTTCCTTCATTTCTCTCATTTGAAAAAGGAGTTAAAATAATCTCTTAGAACAGTTTTAAAATCGTGTTTCATATTTTCAGTTCATTAGAGAACTTTGCATTTGACATTTTACAAAGAAAAATGGCACTATACTTTCAGGTTTATTATCAAGAATTAACAGAAATTTTAATAGCCCATGGGTCCTTTCCAAAATTTTAAAATAATAAGTTTGAAAGTTAAAATGTCTACCATATTATCTACGACACTATCTACCAATTGCTCTTGTTTTGGTCCACTGTGCTGCTGTTCACAGGGATGAAGAACCAGGAGGCCAACTGGTTACGGATAAATTCCATATTGACTGGGATTCAGTACTTGTTGACACAGATAATGTCATCACGGCACGATTTGATGGCAGAGGAAGTGGATTCCAGGGTCTGAAAATTTTGCAGGAGATTCATCGAAGGCTAGGTTCAGTGGAAGTAAAAGACCAAGTAGCAGCCGTGAAGTAAGTGGGTGCACATTTCCCTACTGTTTCTCTTATAATGACAGAAGCTAGGTATATGATACATTAAATACTACTAATACTGATTCAGAGATTTATACTTTAGTGAATGGACAGTTTTCTAAGTTAGTCAAATAGACTGCTGCATTTTTCCAAGTACTTTTCACTCTTAGCACCAAATAAAACAATTATCATCCTTCCTCTCTGGAATTAAAATTTACTTTGGGTTTATGCAAATGGGAGAGACCTTACGGCCCCTGGGTGTTTGGCTGGTTAAATGTCCAACTCTGAATTCCAGCTTAGGTCAAGATCTCAGGGTTGTGAGACTGAGCCCAGCATTGGCCTCCGTGCTGGGAATGGAGCCTGCTTAAGATTCTCTCTCTCCCTCTCCTTCTTCTTCTGCTTTGCCCCACTCCCTATTGTAAAATAAAATGGGAGAAACCTTAATTAAACCATTTATTTACCATAATCTATAATGTCTATTATTTCCCAGTTAACTACAATTCTTGAAATTTCACAGATACCATACCCACACTAGCATGAGTGACCAAGAAATCTAGTAGGTTCTTTAAAACAGTACACAGAAATTGGCTAGGACATTGTCAAAATGTTAATCAGTAGGTCTGGAATGGGGCCCAAAATTCTACATTTGCATCAACCAGCCAGGTGATGTCCAAACAACTGGATCATTGCTTTGAGTAGCAAGATTTTGGGATCCATGATCCTTCAACATGAATAAGGCTCCAGCCACTTAAGTATTCCTTGTTTGAGTTCTGGGTTTTGTATATATGTATGCATGTGTGTGGATGCCCAGAATGAATTCTCCTGTGCATTTGACTCAAGAAGATTTAACTTTTTTTTTCATTGCAGGTTTTTACTGAAACAGCCATACATTGACTCCAAAAGATTAAGCATTTTTGGAAAGGTAAACAGAAATGTATATATGTATTTTTATATGAAAATAAAGTACATATTTATACATATGTATTATTTGTGCTTGTATTTGTACATATATAATTTCTTTATTTTACTATAATCTCTCTGTACTATTCTTTAAAATGTAATGTTATAATTAATACTATATACATTCAGTCATTTATAAATCCAGCAACTATTTACTATCTAATTGGTGCTGGTATTAGAAAAACTGAACAACCACCAAAAAAAATCTGTTTTCATAAAGCTTATCTTCTAGAAAGAAGGAACAGATAAGCACATAAATGAAAAGATAGCTTCATATAGCACTCTCTTATAAGGAAAACAAAAAAATAGGTGGACAAAAATTAACTCTAGGAAGGGCCAATGTTATTAGATTAAGTGGTCAACAAAGGTCCCTTGGATTAAGTGATGTTTAGGCTGGTACCTAAGTAACAAAAGTCCTATTAACCTCTTGAAGCAGGGTGTTCTCTCAGTAAGGATCAAGTACCACAGCCTTGAAGAAGACTACAAGGCTTAGAAACTGAAAGATGACCAATATGTATAATTATGTCTTTAGTGTTTTCTGCATGACATTTATCATTGCAATAATTTTTATGTCAGTTTCAACATCATTTTCACAGTAGGGAAACAGACTCCATATAGATACTTACTAGTCACCTAGTTCATTCATATTACTAGGCTAGACACTAAACAGATACTAAAATGAAAGGAAGGAGATCTAGTACTCTTTTAATTTAGAGACAAAGCAAATTATTGGTGTTCATGGATTTCAACATAAAATATGTTTTACTGTCCCTAAATGAACCCAGAGATACAGGACATGAATAACTGATCATTTTACTGGGGTGTAAATTTTGGTGGTGTTCACTGATAAGTAGGTATAAGAAAAGCTGTTTGACAAGTGAATAAAATGTAAATCAGCACAAATTCTTCCCTGACTTCATACACCTGCAGTGCACCAAGTCTTTGCTTTATTTTATTCTTATCCTCAGTAACAGTCAAGAGATCAATAGGGATAATGCTCCTCTGACATAAGCAGAAATAAATGAAAGCCCATCACTAACAATAAAGACAGTGAAAAAATGGAAATGTCTAGAAAGTGATCATTCCAAAGAAATGGAAACTCTAAACAGATTAATAAATGCATAAAGCGAAGTCTTATCATATGCTTATAGCATTGATGAACCTTGAGGACACTGTGCTCAGTGACATGAACCAGTCACAGAGGGATAAATTCTGTGTGACCCCACTTACATAAGATATCTAGAGTAGTGAAGTACACGAAGACAGAAGAGTGGGATGGTGGTTGTCAGGGGGAAGGGAAAAGGAAAGTTGGTTGCTTATAGGTAATAGAGTTAATGGGTAATAGGTAACAGATTTCAGATTCACAAGATGAAAAAGTTTTAGGGATCTGTTTCACAATAATGTGAATACACCTGACACTACTGAACTATGTGCTTAAAAGCGGTTACTCTGGTAAATATTAGGTGTTTCTTGTCACACGCATACATAAAAAAGTACATATAGTGAAGAACATTTTACTCTTTAATGGTCCTGATACATGTAAGGACTTAGGGCTTATGCATTTCAAGGCTCTACTCACTAAACACAGAAATAAGTCTAAAAGATCAAATGAGCTATAGAAACATTCATTACTGCGGAAATTTAAATTCAAAAGGTTGTAAAATGCCTCACAGAGAAAGTGGAGTATAACTGAATGGCAAAAGTCATTCAGTGAGGAGAGGGCAAGGAGAAGGCTTTTGTATAATGCCCAGTGTCAGCAGGGAGGGCATAGCTGAGGAACATGAATAAAATGACTGACTATAATTAAGGCTCACATAAAGGAATGAGAAGTGACACACTGAGAGTAAGTCTGGGCACAGACCTCAGGAAGTCCTTCATATTAACCAGAAAGTTGGTTAAGTCTAAAAACGAAAAAATAAAGTTCTAGGCCTTGGATTTAGAAGTTCAAAATCCCATATTTATCATTTTATTAGGGAACTGATGAGCCTCAGGGAATTGACTCTGGCAATGTAAATATACAAAAGACAAAGGATATAAATGAAACATAATTAGATTTTAAGTGGAAAAAATATCCCATCTCTTTTAAACAAGTACATGTATCTGTGACTGGAATTATAATTTAGAAGGTAGCTTTCTGATCCTGTAAAGGAACACTGTTAGCTTCAAGACTTCGTAGGTCTCATAATTTTTTTTTTCCCTTGGTATGTACTTATTTCATTTCAGTATCAAATTAAGTTAAACTCATAAAATTAGCTGGGAGTAATGATCTTGCTTGTTTTGGAATTAGTTAAAAAGCTAAATGAGGCTTTCTTTTCTTTGTTGGAAATATTTAAGTTAATGTTTAAATTTATTTAATCAGTGCAAGAATACTAAGATTTTTCCATTTCTTCTGGAGTCAATTTTAGTACTTTAAAACAATTTTTTTCCATTTCATTTATCTTTAAAGATTGTTTTGAAACATAGCATATATTCCATTATATGCTAGTGGGGACAATGCCCCATTTGACTACTAGTTTGGTTTATTAGTGCCCTTCTGCCTTTGCTAGAGCACTCCCTCTTAATTGTTCTTATTCCCCTTGCTTGTCTCTCTCTTCTGCACCCCCGCCCCAATACCTAACTCTTTTAATGAACCATATTTTGGCTTAGTTGTTCTCCTTTTGTCTTTTCTGTTTCACTAAATTTCTACCCTTACTATCCTTGTTTTTTTCTTCTAATTTTTAAATCCATTTTGTTCCTTTGAGTTATAAAATCTAAAATCCCTTTGTATTACTCCCTTAAGTACTTCCTACCAGTATTGAGAGGTAGTACTTTGTTTTAAAACTTCATATCATTATCCCCAGAACCTAACCTCACCTCACATAATACATAATCCTAATATTTTTTCTCTCATTTAATTATATCTATGTGTGAAAGGTAAGAAAACTAAAAAATTTTCTAACTTTTATTTAAAACAAAACAAAACAAAACAAAACACCTAATTATGTGTTTTGTGAATAGGTGGCAAAATTCTAAACCTATAAACACCATGTGTAGAACTGATATTGCTATGATAACCAGGCGACATCAATGCATCACTGGGGAATAAAATTAATCCATTCCACATTTATCCAATGTCTCTTATGTGCTTACTACTTTTCAAAGTGCTGGACATATGGCAATCACACATACACACACACATGCACACACATTTTTTGAAATTTTAGTTTAGTGAGAAAAGAAATAAACAAATCAGTAAAGTTTATAAAATGTCAGTGATAGAACAATTAAGGAAAATTAAGCAGAGAGGGGGCCCAAGATTAAGGAAGAGATAGCAATTTCCATTTGGAAGAGAGGAAAAATTTGACTAAGAAATCATGTTTGACCGCAGACCCGTGAATTTGAGAAGGCAAGAAACAAGGATATCTGGGGAAGGTTTAAAAAAAAAAAAAAAGTCCAAACATATGCATTAATATGGAAGCTTGTTAAAACTTGACTTACGGAGTGCCTGGGTGGCTCAGTCAATTAAGCCTCTGCTTCTCCCTCTCCTTCTAAACTTCCACCCTGCTTGTGCTCTCTTTCTCACTCAAACAAAACAAAATAAAACAAGACAAAAAACAAAAAAAACTTGACTTAGGGAGGTAGTTATTACTTATACTTTTATATATTCTCAATTGAGATAGGGCTTGTTAGTGGCAGTCACTTCTAAGGTTTGAAGCTTTTAACATATATAGTGTGAAGGACACAAGACAGGATTTTAAGAATTGTAATAAAATGTGATCACAAATTAAAAGGATTTAATGTAAAATAATACAAAGCAATAAACTGTGTTACTCATAATATGTGTATTATATTTTTATTTCAAATCATCATATGCCGTAAGTGATATGGTTCACAAAGAATCTTAAGTCTGAGGCTAGGAAAAACCTTTTTTCAATTGTATTTTTTTGACTATATACATTAACTCTCAGAGTACTCAAAAAAGTCACTTAACGATTATCTGAAAAAACAAGGTGCATAAAAATAGAAGTTCCCAATGAAATGGTTATTACAGACCCCACACCCAGTTCCTCTAAGTCCATCTATCTATTGGATTCAGTTTCTTCTATATGGATATAACTTTATTAAAATGAAATATTCTCAGGAAACATTTCCATACTTTAAGTCCACTGAATAAAAAATTTTCAAAGATAAATTTGTTAAAATTGTGTAAGTAATACTAAAATGCTATGCAAATGGAAAGGACGTAACTATGAATGGAAAAATCTGATTACTGAGAAAACAATAAAATGAAGCACAATTGAACAGAACAGCCTATACCATTAACTGTTCTTGATCTATATCAAATAAAAAACATCCTCCAATTAACTAAGTCAATATGATGACCCACAATTTCTGGCATCCTCCTGACAGACAGGAGTTGTTTTTAAATTAAAATCACCATCTTCTCTCTACCTAGAATTTACATCTGAATCTTACCCTTGTCCTGGATATATTTTCTGAGAACTATTTCAAGATCTACTCTTGCATTCAGTGAGTAAATATAAAATGTTACAGAGGAAGGTGGGCAATTAAAATTTAATTTATTCTAATGCCTCCCTGTGTTGATTTTCTTTTAAAAATAGAAGTTATTTTGCTGAAATAAATCAAATTAAGGCAGCATTTTGGATTAGGTTTTTGAAAGCTATAGAAAGAATTCTATTCAACAGATTTCACTATCATTAAGTCTTCAAGAGTATTTAGCTTCATTAATCTCAAATTTTCATATAAATAATAGTAAAATGCAACTCTTTGTGCACCAGCAATGATTTACAACCCTGGTTTCACTTTAAAATCACATGGAAAGCTCCACAGCCCATTCTCCACAGACTAAATTGTTTTCCAGAGCGTTATGTACATTTAAGTCTCCACTGGTCTAGGGAATGCTGGTTGAAGCTAGGGAAATGTTTGGGTAGGCACATTTGTTTTATTTTTACACTGTAAAAACTTATTATTCAATAAGTGTGGAACAACAGCCTAGGTATTCCCTGGGAGTTTGTCAAAAATGCAAAATCTTGGGCCCCACCCTAGGTCTACTAAATTAGCATAACAGGCATTTTAACAAGCTCTCCAAGGGACCTGAATGAATCATTGTTCAAGAATCTGCCCCTCCTTTGGAAGACACCATTCTACTTAGTTCCTGGGGATAATCAGATTGTGATTTATGTGAAATGGAATAAAAAATGTAATACCAAATTATTGATTTATATCATTAAACTGTGATGTACAGTTGTGGATCGGAATATTCAACTATTCTCTCAAAGTAGTCAGGTTATATAAACAACCAAATCATAATAAATTGAAAGTCTGCTCTAATTTCATTGTGGAATTAGAACCAGAAAAGTTACCAATTGAGATGCGCATTTTTCACTGTGGGAACAGTGTTGCCACATGGGAAATACTTGAAACCTCTTGGCTGCAACACTTTGGTCTTATCTCCATGCCTAAGAACTTGGGGAAACAATACACTGGAAAACTCCTTTTAAGGACAGAATTTTTAGGGGCTCTCTACACTTTTGTTCTATAATAGCTATTTACTTACTTTGCAGAACTCATCCCACCCCTGCATACTTCTGAAGGGGAGCAGAATATGCCATCCCAGAATATGCCTCTTGGCATAAGGATTATTTTGAGCTGGTTATTTTAAGAAACAACAGACACAAGAGAAGCTTTGGGAACAGAATAGAAACTACTCTTTTGTAAGAGACGTTTACATTTATAAAAGAAGTCTCCACTTGTGTCTCCCTCCTTCTACCAGGATGAGAAGGAACTTTAATTAATGGAGAAGGCACTAATTCTAAATTGGACTTAATCTGCCTAACAAAGCTTAACCTTGATTATACTTATTTTCCTGGTAACCTCCTATAACTGAGCTCTCTCCACATCTTTCTTTTGTCTTTGGCTAAAGATCGTATTTAAGGTGCTGGTTTGGGCACCTCAAGGAGTTACTCGATTTCACTGGATATCTCCTGTGTGTATATGAGGTATTCATGTTAACAAACTTGTTTTCTCTTGATAATCTTTTATTACAAGGCATTTTAGCCAAGAACTCAGAAGGAGAGAGGGAAATTATTTTTCTTTCCTCCACTTCTTTCTTCAGATGCGTTAACACTTTCAAGGCTAATGCTTCTGAATTTTGCTGACCTAAGGATATTTTTGTGTCTTTCAAAAAGAGTAAGTAAAGCCAAGCCACTCTGTGGTGGTTTATCTTGGTAAAGGATAGTTTTACCAACTGATGAAGAAGATTTGCTCAAGCTTCTGGGTACTAGCTAAGTATTTCAGCACTGACTTAACATATGCAAGGAAAGAAAGAAAAAATTCCCCCCTACACTTTCTGAGCTCTTGTCTGAGAACCCTGTAATAAAAGACAGATTTACAAGAGAAAAACAAAACAAAACAAAGCTAACTGACATACACACATACCCAGGGAAAAGTGAGTAACTCTCTGAGGTGGGCTTAGAATTCAGGCTTAAATATCACCTTAATAGGAAAAGGAGAATGGGACGTAGGCATTTAGGAGAGTGAATGATTGTCAGGAAAGACGAATGGGCCTTTAGAAGAACAGATGGGAAGGGTAATAATTTATGACAGCCTTTCTAGGTGTGTTGTGGACTTCTAGTTACAAGAATCAATCTAGTTTCATAGAAATTCCTGGGGAGGGGACCTATGACAACTGAGTTCCTTTTGGAGGAACTTTGGTCTTTAGGTAGATGAGTTCAGAGAAAGCCTTTTCCCACATTTGCTCTTTTCCAAGTGTTTACAGCTTAAAATAATCAATAGGTCAAAGTGGCATGTTCTGCTAGTCTTAACACAGGTTCTTTCACACACTTAAGTAATCTTTGCAATTGGGACTTTGATGTCAATCATCCTACTTTTTAAATAATATTTCAAATAAGCATAAGTGAAATTTTGTTGTTTCTCATCTCAAGAATCTGTGAGAATAACAGATTCTTAACACAAAGGACCACACGAATATCATCTGGTAATCTTTCAAAAGTAGACCTTATCATGAACCAACTGTGTCAGAATTGCTGAGGCTAAGGCCTAGGTCTTCATTTTGTTTTTAATACCTCCCAGGGTACTCTGATGTCCAGCAAGATGAAGAACATTGCCCAAAGCATAGCTAAAACTTAATTTCTAAAATGAATATATAATTCAGTAGGTAATTTCCTTAACCCAAATCTATTAAATTGTTAAAAATCTCCTCTGGAATTCTCCTGGTCAAATCATGGGCTACAAAAGAAAACTGGACATCTTAATTTTTTTTAAGAATTTATAATTAAATTAGTTTAGAAGCACTGCAAGATAAATTTAGATATTTAAGATTAAATTTAAACAATAATCCAGGGACGCCTGGGTGGCTCAGTTGGTTAAGCGGCTGCCTTCGGCTCAGGTCATGATCCCAGCGTCCTGGGATCGAGTCCCACATCGGGCTCCTTGCTCGGCAGGGAGCCTGTTTCTCCCTCTGCCTCTGCCTGCCATTCTGTCTGCCTGTGCTCACTCGCTCGCTCTCCCTCTCTCTCTCTGACAAATAAATAAATAAAATCTTTAAAAACAAAACAAAACAAAACAAAACAAAACAAAACAAAAAAAAACCCAATAATCCAACTCATATGACTAGCAACATTATTTATCGACCTCATGTCCTTCAAATATTTAAGTGTGTGGAACTGAAAGCAGAATGTATATTTGTGATAATAGATTTTAAATATTTAATTCTCTTTTCCTAATTCTACATAACTACCATTACTGAATATTTCACTAAATATATATATGATTTTCTGAAAATGATACAAGCTTTAATAAGTGCTATATTTCCCTAGTTTTTAATTATTTGGAGTTATTTCCCGATATACTACATGAAATTGAAGAGCAAATATTAGACAATGTTGATATATAATTAATTTTATATTTTACCTAAGGTTATTAAAACAGCTTGTTATATAAAAATTTAAATATTTTTCAAAATTTTCATCTGTACAAAGTGATTTTAATGTATTCTTTTCTCAGATCTGGGACATTATAAGACATTCTGTTATGCATATTACCAAACAGTGATCAAAAGCTAAAAATATCTCCAAGGATAATTGATACAAACACTTTCTTTCTCCCTATCTCTCTCTCTATATACATATTTTTTGTTTGTTTGTTTTGCCAGGGGTATGGTGGCTATATAGCATCAATGATATTAAAATCAGATGAAAAGCTTTTTAAATGTGGATCAGTGATTGCACCCATCATAGACTTGAAGTTGTATGGTGAGTAGTTCCTACAGATTGACTTAATATAACATACTGATTTGTAAAAAGGAAATCCCAATGCAGAAGAGCTCATTGAGTTCATTTATCATGTGCTATCAGAGATGTTTTCAGCTGTTAAATACCTTCCTGATTCAATCAGTTTCACTGGAGCATAACAATTAAATGTGAAATGTAGAAATTAAATAATGACATATGCTAGTCAAATGGTTTGCAGTTTATTTTTAAATTTTTGTTTTCTTGGGTCACAGCATCAGCATTTTCTGAAAGATACCTTGGTGTGCCATCTCGGGAAGAAAGCACTTACCAGGTAACAAATTTAAAATAATGAAGAAAGAAAAGTATTGTTCTAAAAATTCAGTCAAATTGTAAATAGATCTATATACACATAGATATTTATACTTTCCTTTATAGGCATCCAGTGTGCTACATAATATTCATGGCTTAAAAGAAGAAAATATATTAATAATTCATGGGACTGCTGACAGTAAGTATATATTGGCTGCTGCTGTTTATTGGGGTCTGACCCTGAACAAAGGGGTACATTTAAGAACTTGTTTACAAGCGGCCCTGTAAACTTTCTGAAGAAGATAGAAGAGGATAGTGGCACAAAGAATCCAATATATGATAGGAAGTAAGAAGGATGTCAGGACCAAGAGGAAAGAAGCTATGAGGCTCGATGGCAACGCCATCCAGTAAAACGTTCTGGGATGATGGAAATGTTCCGAATATGTGCTGTAGGACACTGTAGCCACCAGCCACATATGGCTCTTGAGTACTTGAAATATGTTTAATATGATCAGGAATGGAATTTTAAATTGTTTTAAATTCTAATTAATTAAAAATTTAATACCCACATATGGCTAGTTGACTATCACTGTGGTATTATTCAGCACACTTCAAATTGAAAGTAACTGAGAAAACAACAGGATAGCAAAAAGATTCCAGCACAGAGATAAAATTCTGATAGGATCACTCACAGTTAAAACAAAAACTTTTAAAAATGCATGTTTCTATCACTTCTTTTTTCATCACTTTAAACACTGGAGAGGGATGTGATATTACTAGTAAAAAATATAATTTTATATTCATATTGAAGTATTTAGGGGTCAAAGAATATATAATACACACACACACATATATACATATAAATATGTATTTATATATTTATGTGATACTTTACAACAGAGGGCAGAGTATTTATAGCCCCATTCACAGATGAGAAAAATCAGTTTCAAGGAGGAAACTGATTTAACCAAGGCTATCTGGGTAGTAAGCAGAGACTCAAAGCCTTGAAACTCTATTTCCTAATATCTGAACTTGTTTTTATTGATCCATCCTGTCCTGCATCAGTAGTTTTACCCCATTTTACAGAGAATATTACTAAAAAGGTCTTATAGCAAAGAAGATTATCAGATCTTTAATTTAACCTTACAGCATGCCAGGTCATGATTAGAGTTTAGATCAATACTTATGTACATATATACATGTATATATACACATACAAAGGAGATAGATAGATGCAGATATAGATACATCTTGATACATGCATATATAGGTGATATTTATACGCACACATACTGTGTGTGAGTGTGTGTGTACATATATATTATATATATAATATGTGTGGTGTATATCAATAAATATGTAAATGGGAGAGAAGAGACAAAAATCCCTCTTAGGTAGAATTCCAAATTTGTGTAGGTACACACCCTCAAGGAGGCAAAGCTTAACTTAGTTTTTCCCCTATCAAAATGGGCGTCACTCAGTGATTTGCTTCTAAAGAGTATTGCGTGGAAAAGGGAAGAAAGAATATGATGGAGAAACTTGATAAATAGCATCTTAGCCAGGTGATCAAGGTTAACATCAACAGTGAAAAGTCATGTTGATGGTATGCAGCTCTGATTTCACTTTATGAGAATGGTACTCTCTCTCTTGTCCCCCAAACCCATAACCTCACTTTACCCATGAGAAAAATATCAGGCAAACCTAAATGAAATGAGAAAAATTTAAATCCATACTCCTCAGAATTGTCAAGGTCCTCAAAAACATCTCTGAAAATTTCTTGTGGATCATTATGATATCTAAAGGTTTCTTTGTTTTAACAAATGAACCATAATAATGTGAGATGTGAACAATAGTAGGAACCAGGTAAGGGATCTAAATGAGCTTTCTGTACTGTCTTTGCAACTTTTTAAAAAACCTACAACTATTATAAAATTAAAAAAAAAAATAGAACTTAGATGATGCCATACCTGTGTTGGATGAAACATATGTAAAAGGATAAACATTTTGATGGACATTAGAATTTTATTCCAAGGTATTAAGATCTTACATGCATACTAATAGTTATAACAAAAAGTAGAAATTAAGTACTGAGTCTATTTCAGAAAATGTTCCAAAAGTTTTTCATGTTATACTATCTGTTTTTCACAAAAATATTGTGCAGCAAGTGCTATTATCTTGTTTCAATGATGGGGAAAATAAATATTATGGAATTTATGTAATGTGACAAAAATGACATAACCACTAATTTATAGAAAGGGGATTGGAATCTGGCATGAAGGCTCTTTTTCATTGTGCTTTGAAGTTTCAACTGTGAAAATAAATTATATTTGAGGTTAAATTATTTCACATCTGGCCATTACCCTAGAATATATTAGTGCTATTCAAATTTCTCTGTCAATATGTTGCAGCTATTAATGTAAATCATGCTCTTCCTACCTCACTTAGGCATGGATCTGGTTCTTCACCTCCCTGATAAAATGCAAGCACAGGTTCAGGACTGGTCACCTCAAAGGATAAGCATAAACACACACAAACACATGTACACATATACACACACCTCACATGGGCCTGGTGGGTTATAGGTGCTCAATGACATAATACTACCTTTATTCATATCATT
Organism: Mustela nivalis; assembly: GCF_964662115.1. Lineage (NCBI taxonomy): Eukaryota > Metazoa > Chordata > Mammalia > Carnivora > Mustelidae > Mustela > Mustela nivalis. The sequence goes on along the minus strand of NC_139030.1, from coordinate 15,595,023 downwards.
GTTGAATACTACTAGCAAAGTAGTTCACTAAGACAATTAGACCTTTAATATTCCTGTTATAGGAAGTAGACAAATGACAAATATCAACAGGCTTCACACCAGAAACTATACAGAAAAAAATCCCAATTATACTTCTGCACATTTATCTTTTCAGTTACATCCATGCAGACAAATGATCAAATCCTTTTCAAAGTTTTTTTTCAGTAACAAATGAGCCATATAAGGTGTCATTTTTACCTTAGTCATTGCCCCAACTTATCAGCATTTCTCATAAGTTACATTTATTGAGTAATTTGCAAATTGATTTAAAAGTAACATGGTAATAGTCCCATGATATACAACAAGAAGACACTGAAGGATCTTGGGTAGATTTTAAAAAGATTTAAATGATCTTTGGAATCTTTTATTATTTGCTATATGGTAGAATTAACCAGTATCATAGCATTGGAGCAATGAAGCAGCTTAAATTAATAAGGCTGACCTAGTTTGACAATGACACTTTAAAAAGGTTACCTTAAAATTACTGACAGGGTCCTGGGTGGCTCAGTCAGTTAAGTGTCTGACTTTGGTCAGGCATGATCCCAGGGTCTTGGATCAAGCCCAGTTCTGGGCTCCCTGCTGAGCGGGGAGTCTGCTTCCTCCCCTGGCTCATGCTCTCTCTCACTCAAATAAATAAATAAAATCTTAAAAAAAGTTACTTACAGAAATTTGAAGGTGCACAAAGTATAGGAATAAAAGGCTAGGCAGCATATGAGCCAAGTGCTATACAAACAGATTTGAGTTGATGTACCCAAGACTTCACAGCTACTCAGTTCTACACAACCCTTAGTTCTACAATCTTTACAACCTTGGTCTACTGTGCTGAATATTTCTGAGTTTGGACCTCAGTTTCAGGCAAAGAGGGAAGCTAGAAGGAAATAGGAGAAATCAGTATGATCTACTTTAAACATTGAGCCCTTCAATAATGAGATGGTGACTCTAATTTCTCAACATGGTGCAGTTTTTTTCTCATTTAAAATAAAACAGAATATCAGTATCCAAAGGAGACTGGGCCCCACTAATCCTCAGAAAGGAACAGAAAGATGGTTTGCTATATTACTATGCAGATAGGTACTCACTGCATTAAAATTATTATAATTATATAATGTATGTGAGCAATTTAGAAATAATAAATGATAAAGTAAACTTAAATACTATGTTGTACAATAATAGAGCCTTAGCAGTAGCTTCTGCTTCAGTTTATTTTTTATAATGTATAGTATTTTTTATAGACCTTATTAACATTTCATCAGCATTGTATCTTACTAATTTTCAAGTCTTTTATTATTTTTTAAAGGTTTTTATTTATTTGAGATAGAGGGAGAGAGAAAGAGCATGAGTGGGAGAAGGGGCAGAGGGAGAGAAAGAAGCAAACTCCTGATTGAGCAGGGAGCCTGATGCAGGACTTAATCCCAGGACCCTGGGATCAGGACCTGAGCTGAAGGCAGACACCTGAGCCACCCAGGCACCCCAGGCCAGGTATCAGTCTTTTAAATGTGCAATGTATGTAAAGTATGTTAATTAATCTCTTTGAAAAAAATAATATAAAAAGTTCTAATTCTAATAAATGCAGTTGCATCAAATAATAGAATTCTAATTCTAATTCTAATTCTAATAAATGCAGTTGCATCAAATAACAGAATTTAATTTCTTACAGCAAAAGTCCATTTCCAGCATTCAGCAGAATTAATCAAACACCTAATAAAAGCTGGAGTGAATTATACTATGCAGGTAAGTCACTTTTCCACAACACTATTTTCCTACCTTGGTTTTACAGTTGTGAGATATAGAACATAGTTTCTGTACTACTCCATCCCCCATGCTATTATTTTAACTGTGATTTTTAGGTACCAAAGATTGTGAGGTTTTTTAATCCTAATTATGCTGAGAAGATAGATCAGCTCATGCGTTATGCGAACTGCAAAAACTTTCAAGAATTTCTTTTTCTTCTCAGACTTTTATTTCTATCACTAATAATGAATTGTTTTAAAAGAAACATGTTCTATTTCCCTTATAGTCTTTTCGCTTCCGCCTCACCTTCAGTCGCCTTTATCATAAAAGGTAGGAAAAAAAGTGGTTGAGGAGATACTGAGAAAAAAAGGAAAGAAGAAAACATTTACATCTTTGCGTTCAACCACATGTAGTAAATAATACCAAGGACTTACTTTTTAGTGGTCATTATGCTAGGTAGGTAAGACAGACTTTACACCTTTGAGGACTTTCAGTCTGAGGGAAGAGTCACAGAAGGCAGGAAAAAAAAAAAAAAGCAGTTTTCATTTTTCAGCATTTGAAAGAACCAGAAGTCATTCAACATATCTATAAGCACAGGTACAAGGGTTAGGATGATGAATGAAGATGATGTTGAGATAAACAGATGATAGATAATGCCACAAACAATGTAAAGGAGTAGGGGCTTTATTTAGATCACTGAGGCACCATTTAAAAACTTTATCCCCAGGTGCTTGTTTTGGCAGCACAGACTCTAAAACTGGAATGAAATAGAGAAGGGTAGGTAGCATGGCCTCTGTGCAATGATGACACACAAATTTGTGAAATGTTCCATGTTTTTTGTATGGAACTGTTCATTGACAGTGTTGTACATCTGAAACTAATAGAACACTCACGGTGTGTTAACTGGAATTAAAGAGTTTGAAAAAGAATTAAAAAAATAAAAAGTAAGTAAAAGTTGATATCATCTTAGTAGCAAAAAATACAAATGAAAAACATTAAAGAAATAAAAACTTTATACTCAGGAATTGACAAATATCTGTATTTATAATTTTAGATAAATTAGTCATGTCAAATTAAAACTTATACTGAACAAGGTTAAACAGACAAGGCAGGCTTTATTTAAGACAACTGCAATAGGAGAGAACAACTAAACTGTGTTGAAACATTGGGCTGGGGAGTTTATAGTAACTAGAGGAGTTTATAAACTAGGGAGTTTATAGTTTATCTAGAGGTAGAAATCACAGGTCATTTGTGTTGGGTAGTTCACCTTACCAAAAGGAAAAGTAAACTTTCTGTTTATGATAGGGGGGTAGTTTTACAACTTGGAGCAAGAGTTCTACCCTCCCACAGTTCTACCTTCCCACAGACAGGGCTGCTCTCTCCCACAACTTTTACATTTCAGAGAGATGGTTTTTAGATCCCTGAGAAAGAGCTTTCCGGAACTATAGAACTGGCAAGACTGAAAGAAGATTTACACACAAAAGGGCAGAGAATTTACAATCCCAAATTTTCTAAAACAGATCTAAGAAAAGAAGGTCAAAGCCCTAGAGTCAGGAAGAAATGCTTTTCAAGTTTAGTCAAATTAAGGGGAATGTTAATGCTGTCCTGGCCAACAGGAACACAGAAAGCTCTACTTTTTCTGACCAATGAGTTTTAATTTAAATACATAAAAAATGTAGCTTGTCTCAATTACTAAGATTATAATTGAGAAACAAGAGAAAAGTTTAGCACAAAGAACCCAGAGTTGTATTAGGTCAGATTTTGGTCAGATACTACTTTCCAAAGTGCCCTTGCCACTGGGGCTGAAGAAATGCTGAAGGACAGTGTCTGTTTTGGTAACTTGATCTTTTTCCCCCACAATATCTTAGGTCTATCCAGATGAAGGCCATAATGTATCTGAGAAGAGCAAGTATCATCTCTACAGCACAATCCTCAGATTCTTCAGTGATTGTTTAAAGGAAGAAATCCCTGTGTTACCACAGGAACCAGAAGAAGATGAATAATGGACCCTATTTATATAGAACTGAAGGGGATCTTGAGGCTCAATGAAACCTAACCAAGAGACTGTAATATTGTACATGCTCCAGAATTTCAAGGGCAGCTTAAGGAGATGACACTGGAACAGCACACTCAGAGACAATGAACTAGAATTTGAATACAGATGTCCAAGTCTACTGTGTTGCCAAGGGTGCAGAACCTGTTTCTTTGTGTAAGAAAGGTCAAAGGGTTGGTTTCCTGGGAGAAATTAGTTTTGCATTAAAGTAGGAGTAGTGCATGTTTTCTTCTGTTATCCCCCAATTTGTTCTGTAACTAGTTGCCCTCATTTTAATTTCAGTGGCCACATGGACCATCTTTGCATATGATGCATACTTAACAGCACCACATCCCTGATCTCTGATGGCTGAGCTGCAGCCTAACACCTTACTGTATCTTTACAATAAGTGCAATTCCTTTATTGTCTATTATTATGCTTAAGAAAATATTCAGTTAATAAAAAAACAGAGTATTTTATGTAATTTGTTTATAAAAAGACATTATTAAACGGGTCAAAGGTCATGTAGAAATATGGATTTCAGCACCTTCCAAAGTTCAGCCAGTTATCAGTAGATACAGTATCTTTAAATCAACACACCAGTGTATGTCTCACAATATATAGACACGTGTGTGCATATACTGTCAATAAATCTATCTTTACAATTATTCACGCTACAAAGGATAAACTTCTGATGAATTAGAAGAGATGCTCTTTTACAGGCTATAATGGATACTTTGTTTAATGAGCCAAAAATGATGAAACATTTTTTCCAATTCAGATTCTAGCTATTGCTTTCCTATAAATGTTTGGGTTGTGTTTGGTATCGTTTTTAGTGGTTAATAGTTTTCTAGTTGCAATTTAATTTTTTGAATATGATACCTTGTCACATGTAAATTAGATACTTAAATATTAAATTATAGTTTCTGATAAAGAAATTTTGTTAACAATGCAATGCCACTGAGTGCTATTTTGCTCTTCTGGTGGAGAAGGCTTTTTTTAAAACACTTGGTCCTTTTACTTCTCTCTCTCAATGCAGAATCAATGCTCATTTTCATTGTAAAAGCAAAGACCTGGATTATTTCGTTTGCCAGTTCCTATTTAGTATTCTGTGCCTGCCCACTTCATCTGTTACTGTTTAATTTAAATCCTTCTGGTGAGAATTAGAAATGAAATTTTTATTCATTGGCCAAAAAAGTTCACAAACAGCAGTGTTTGCTATTTGAGTTGAAGGCACAAATGCATTAATTCCTGTGCTGTATTGACTTGCAGTAGTAAGTAACTGAGATTGTAAAATAAACTTGACTGTATGAAGTCAAATTTAAGTTATGAGAATATTAAATTTGGTGACTAAAATCACTTTGGTGACTTAAAGGATCTTCCAGAAGATATCTGAAAGTCTGTTAGCAAGCTTAGAAGTTTAGATAAACCTAGGCACTGTACTGTGTTTTTGTGGTTTCTCTCAATTCCTCAGGACAGGCTGGATTCTCATGATATCAAGACACCAGGAGGAAACTCAAAAATGTCACAGAACTGCTCAGTAAATCTCCCATTTTCTTAAAGGATCAACCTCCAGATCTGGGTATTTGGAAGTGTATAAATTGTTTTTTTGGATATTCAACTTAACTTCTGGATGCTTTGGAATTGTGTCTTCACTGCTCTGCTGGTTTCAGTTTAAAATGGGAAAGGCTCACTTTTCTGAGAGACCCATTTCAGGTCTTTTTCAAAAATAGTAAACACATTTTTTAAAAAATAAGTTTAATGTTTAAAAGGAAAGTTTTGCCTATTTTATTAAGATGGAAATTTCTTTTTAGGCTGATCTGAAGTCCAACTGAAGCTTTTTAATCAATATTTTAAATTTCAACCACTAGAGTTTTTTATGATGCAAATAATTATGTTGTCTGAAAGATGTGGTTTTATTGAATGTCTATTTGAGCAACATTTTAAAAGTATTTACCTCTTACTGTTATTCATTTCTCTTGTTTTATTACTATTATCAATGTTTATCTATTTTTCAATTAATTTAATACAGTTTCTAATGTGAAAGACATTTGTCTGGAACACACTTTCACCTTAAAGACTAAATGGACCTCAAATGAAGACACACTGTTTTAATTAGGAAGGTGGAAATTTTTCATCTCCATGATTCTTTCAGTTTTAATAATTTCATTGGGCCACTTTAGAAAAAGGAATGCTCACCAACACAGACACCAACTATTAAAGGAATCATGTAACTGAACTTTCTCCTTATACATTTGCCTTTGGTTATAATCCAACTATTTCACATGAATTTGTGCATTCTGAGGGTTTCCTAGAACTCCAGCAGCAAGCTTTTCAAGTGTGATTTACCCTTTAAAGTTAAAAAGCTCAAGATAAAATAAAAAATTCTATAAAACGGGTAAGCAGTATCAAATCATCCATAGAGATAAACACATAACGTTTTGAAACTATTTTAAAAGAGAAAAGTGTTGTCTTTTTTTTTTTTCTTTTTTTAATGTTCATTGCCTCCATTGAGGGCTCTAATTGAACAGCCAGAGACTAAGGAGGCCATGGGATCTGTTTGAGTTTCCTAGGAGCTAAAGGGAGGTGCTCTTCAAAACCTGGGTCTCAAAAGCAAACAAAACCATGGGTCTCAGTTCACCCTGACAGAGTGTCTTTTCTGACTGGATGTTCAGTAGAGAAATTAATTGTAGAGGGTCTTGCACATTCCACTTCTAGATCTACTAGAATGGGTGACCTGAACATTGGTCTCTACCATACATGGAATTATTTAAGCACTGTCCTTAAGTGGTAGGCTTTGAAACAGAATAATCTGGGACTGAATTGCTTTCAAGTTTTAAAGGTCACTGAGGGCACATGGCTTGCATAAAGAATCATCGATGGGATACCTCATGTCCCTCCTCAAATTCTTTCACCATCTTCACATTGTACAGCAACAAGCAGTGCATAAATAAAACCTGACCCTCAGGCTGCACTTTCACTTTCTGTTCTGGAGATGCTCTGACATAATGTTAGCTCTCTACTGGAACCAACACTCATCACTTACGCATTACACAGGATGTTAACACCCACACTGAAACCTAGTTAATCGAAGACAGGAGCCGTTGAGTAAATGTTCCCCAATTTTTTAAAAAAGGATTTTATTTGACAGAGAGAAAGAGAGTCTAAGTGGGGAACAGCAGGCAGAGGGAGAAGCAGGGTCCCCACTGAACAAGGAGCCTTCTGTGGGACTCGATCCCAGGACTCTGGCATTATGACCTGAGCCTAAGGCAGACATTCAATTCACTAAGCCCCCAGGTGTCACCCCCATTTTCTTTCCTTAGATGTTCAACATGGTCCTTAGAAGGCCCCATGAGACTCAGCTGCCCATAGCTGCATGCTGCTCTGTTTCCTCCCTTCCCCATTCCACTTGGCTCAGTTCTTCACTCATATTTCCTAGAATTAGTTCTCAAAATACAAATGCATCAGGCCCTACTTTCTGTGGAAAACTTTTTTGCCCACAAGAGTTTACCACTGTGAATACTGTAGGATGAACAAACATGAGACTAAAGAAATGCTTCCTTTTGGTGCTTACTAAGCACCAAACATGTACTAAATGCTCTACTTTCATTATCAATTTAAACGTCTCAACATGCCCTGATACCCATTTTACAGATAAGAAAATGAAGTCTCAGAGGAGTAGGTAAGGCACCCACATTTATATATTATATATAAATTAGTTTATATATAAATATGTGTTATATTTAGAATAGACTAAAACCTAGCTCTAGCCGTCTGAGAAGCCCCTGTTCTCCGCCACTCTGCTCTACAGAAGTAGGAAAGGTTTCATCTGAGAAAGGATTCTGAATATTTAAATATACAGTTCCAGATATTTTTGAGAATGATTTGATGACAGTAACACTGAATAACACTGAAATGTAAATGATAGGCTCATGTATCACTATAGCTGTATTTGAAGCTACATGGATTCCCTGATGTGAAGAGGACTTGTGTAATATTAAAAATACTCTTTCTTTCTGACTGGAGATATGCAAGAATTATTCCCATCTGTGGAAACCCTTTCCCAGAAGACAATGTGTATGCCTAGGATATTATTAGTAAAATCCTCTACCCTGACATTATGCCAAGAACATTCCAAAATTATTCCAAGTGGCATTCAAAACATTATGTTGATCAAAGTAAAGTACCTAGGCTTGTAAACATGAAAACTCTACCTAGTCTTTAAACGTTAAAATCCAGAAAGCACATTGCAACATTTAGAGCCATAACTGGCATCCACAATCCTATTTGCAATCTGATTTAGGAATATTGCATTACCTTCCACTTTTCTATCACTATAGGAAATAGATTTTGTTTACCACTGATCAAATCTGCTAACAAGTCATTTCATTTGGCAAATTCCAGCAATTTTGGAGAAGAATGTAAATTAAAAATCCCCTTTCTCATCAAAGACAAGGCAGATTAAAAAAAAAGTTTTATCAAAGTACAATTTGATTATTCTTCTTTCAGACTTCCAATTAAGCTTAAGAAAGTCTGATACAAGTATCACAGGCTTTTGAAAGAGCAGCTTGAGAAAAAGGAAAGTCTCTAGGCTGATTATCACAATCTGTCTTCTATCAAACTTAGCACCATTTTAACTAAGTAATCTTTGGCATGAGTGAAGCTTAACAATACAAAAGTCCAAAATCATCAATAGAAGAGGAACTCACATATGTTCAACATCTAGGCTTTCTGTCATATCATCTCAGTGAATGCCCAAACCAACCATGGGAGACAGATGATTGTTTTCTTATGAAATCGAGATTCAGAGAGGTTAAACGATTTTCCAGAGTCACCCAGTTTGTAAATGATAGAACCAGCATTTGAACACAGACCATGATGACCTCAAAGTCCTCATATGTGATAAACTTATCTATACATTTTTTAGCTGATAAATTCTCAAGGTTCATCATGCATATCTTTAGGTTGAATTAAACTTCCAAGTCCCTCACTGTTCAGTGTTGCCACTTAGTATGTATCTAACTTCAAGTAACAACACAAACTTAAAAGTGGCTTAAATATGTGTGACCCAATATGTAGGCAGTTTGGGTATCAACTGAGAGTTTGTTGGAAATACAGACTCTTAGGCACCACCCAGGCCCTCCTGAATCGGAAACAATTTTAACAAATCCTCAAGTGATTTGTATGCACAGTAAAGTTTAACAAGCACTGGCTTAAAGGACAAGAACTTTTACTCAAATCACAGGAGAACTAAAGTTTGGTACTTCTAGGGACAGTTTAATAGATCAGTTTATTTGGCCCCTTCATTAATTTTAAGATAACCCGAACTGCCCCATGCCATAGGTCCTTTCACAGCAACATCCCAGGATAGATAGGCAAAGAGTAACCAAGTTTTTATCAGGAAAGGTAACTTGATCCAGAAGTCTTAAGCAAAAATCCTTTCAAATCCTTTCATCCAGCCTTTGGCTGCAAGCCTCTATTGTAGAGGTATGGCAGGCTAGGAAGTTACATACCTGAAATCGCAATCTTCTTAGTGAAGGTACAGCAAATAAGAATGTAAGAACAAGGAGAAGGGCTCTAAGATAGGTGCCCAGTGTATGGCTCTGAAGAGATAGGTAAATCCTACCAAATGCAATAGTAGCCTAAATGCTGACATTTTCTATAGAGACAGCCTGAGGCACTGAGCAGTAACGATGGGGAGGGGGGTGTTTACACAGATCCTTTTTTTCCAGGTTTCTCACTCTTTCTCCTGTAAGACGCCCCCAAATCTGCTCCATCCTCTGTTCCGAAGAGTTGGTACACTTTTCCCTAGCTGACATTTTCTCTTCTCACCTTTGCTCTTCATTATAGACATAGTTTTTAGGGCAGACAGGCAGTTTTGAAATTTGATTGCTGTGCTAACAGTCCCATTTTGCAGGCTTTATTTGCTCGAACACGATTTATGATGCCTTGATTATCTCCGTATGGCCTGAATTGCTAGTCACACCATTAATTCTCCTGATTGATGGATTACATAAGGCATATCCCAATGGGAAAGGCAGAAGAAACACAGGTAACACAGCCTCCCCATTCATATGCACTTTTAATGGGAGTAATTGTCATTAGACTCCAACTCTCGATCCCTTTAGGACACCATGTGTGACTTTTAATGATCTGTATGATGTAATTGGATTTTGAGCCTCTGGGGAGAACAAGTTGTAAATTCTGTCACCCAGGATAAATGGTAAATTTCAACTTCAAGGCTGACTTCAAATCATGTATTAACTAAGAGATACTTTGTGCCCACTATGTGCCAGGCACTGAGCTGTTTGATAGAACATCAGGATTCTTTTTTTAAAAAAATACTTAATTTAATTAACATGTCAAATGTATAAATGGGCATTTTAGTTGAAATGTTATAACTAGAGGAGTCATCATTCACTAGAAAGTACCAACATATTCAATCATGTCTTGATTTTCATTGAATCATTTGTAATGCTCCCTTATGGTCTATGCAATTCCCTTGGACCTGCTCCCTTTGAATAATCATCCCATAATGAATTAACTGTTTTTTTTTTTTTTTCCTAAGTCAAAAGGACTCCACAGCCCATCATTACATTGGATAGCAGTGGGTCTATATGCAACTATCTATACCACTATCAATTTAGGGAATTTCGTAGTGAAGCCTTGATTTCTTTACAATTGTTTCTCAATCCAAATAACACCCAAAAGAGGGACAGTGATTTAAAAAAAAAAAAAATTGGGTTAAGTTTAATTTTCTTATTTTGTGGTGTGCTAGCTTTGTTTTAACTAAAGGAAAGAATTCATATCCTATGGAAAGATTAAATATTGCCAAAGAATAAAAAATAATAAATAAAATTACCTACTGCCCTAGCTTACCAACTGCCTTAGGATTTCAGTTGAGTGTTTATTCAGATTCCCCTCCCCCCCAAATTGATAGGTGTTAGTAAAAGAAGTTAAAAAGTCTGGTGTGTGAAATTATATTTTTTACCTTCAGCTGGATGCTATATAATATTTGATATTATAATTAAAATTTTCTTTATCCTCATTCACTTTGTCAAATTCTAATATATCTCCCAATTATTTTGAGTTCTTCTCAAAACCTACATTCTCTCATTATTCCATGTCATTGAATATAATGCTTCATTCATGTATACTTTTTTTGTGTGATTTATATTATACCCTAGCTTGTTTGTAATTTGCTAAAGAAATACAAAGGCAGTAATAATAATGAACATTAATGCATTGTTAACTCAATTAACCCATTGCTTAATTTGTACCAGGACCCAGTGAAGCCACCTCAGCCCATCTTGGGCAACCTAGCCATCTTTAAACTTTAGCAAATAACCTTAGCTCACATGATTCATTAACTAACCTTTCTTTGTATATCTGTACTTTATGCATTCTTTCATAGAAAAAACACAGAACTTCCATGCCAAACAAAACCCAGACCACTTACAGAATCCCTGGGCACTAAGGGACCAGACTCTCTTGCACAACCCCCAGGCACTAAAGGATCAGACCCCTTTGCAACACTTTCGAGCACTGGGATAACATCTGTAGCTGCCACAATCGAGTCCGTGGGGAATAAAGAAGTATTATGATGACTGCACTCCCTTTACTGATTAACTGCCTTAAATCCCTTTAAAAATCCCTAACTCTAGACAGCTTGGAGTTGGCCTTTGGCTAAGAGTCTACCATCTCCCCAGGTTGCCGACTTCCTGAGTAAAGCTCACATTCCTTTCGAATCAAGACTCATCTCTTAGGTGATGGATATTCTAGAGACCAGAAGCTGAACTTGAGTTTCAGTAACACCAGGCAGGATAAGCTCATTAACAGATTTATTTATTTCACCTTTAAAGTGGCTGCGGGAATTAAGTACAATCACCATCCCAATTTTTATATATGGAAATCGTAAGCTTAATAAAATTGAGTTACTGAAAGCCAATGGATTAGTCACAGTAGCATATACTAATTAGTGCAATGAAAGAAAATGTTAAATTAATAAAGCTTTCTCACTCACATGATGTCATATATGGGCAGGTGTCATATATATGGTTTTACTCTCACCTGTTATCTGAAACACAGGTTTTCTGGCTGTAACCTCAAGATTGAAGGAGACACCCAATAGAAGCTTTCACTGCCATCTCTTTGAAGTGATACCCATCACACTGGCCTGTAGTTTGTTTTTCTGGACAGCTCTCAGTGTCCAACCTAATAGCAAAGAGATTCAAACATTCAGGGAAATATATGTAGCATTTAGGGAGTGCTAACTATCAACTGGCTCAGTCCAGGATTCTGAACATGATACATTTCAAGGACTCCTTTGATTTTCCCCATACACTGAGCACAATGGACCCCACCCTAAGAGACACAATCCCAATCCTTTCCAGCACAGAGCCCAGGCTATCTGGGAGGACAGTGTTCAAGAGGATAGCGTGGACAGATCCTGCACTCACCTCCTCCCACAGAGAAAACAAATTCACGATGACATATGCAGTAATCCCCTCAGGAAAAAGTCTTGCGGGGTGCTTGGATGCTCGGTTAAACCACAGACTCTAGATTTTGGCTCAGGTTGTGATCCGAGCGTCCTGATATGGAGGCCCAGGTCGCCTTCCAGGCTCAGCCTGGAGGCTGCTTAAGATTCTCCCTCCCCCGCTTCCCCCAAGCCCACGGGCTACCGCACACATGCATGCACGCCGGATATGAGGGCACGCACTTTATTTAAAAAACAAAAACAAAAACAAAAACCTACTGGGAAACTGGATGAACTGAGTCTTCACAACAAACGATAAAAGGGCAGCCTACAAAGGGGTAAAAAGAGGTAAGGTGTTATTAAAAAACAAAACCCTCGAACCAAACGAAACACATTCCAGGCATAGCAAGCCACAATTAGAACGGATCTCCAAACTACAGTACGTTTTTGCTGAAATGGGTTCTGTGCTCCACACCATGCACCCCAATCCCTACATGCCGCACAGAGCCGAGCACTCATACAGCTCAATCTAAAAACCAATGGGAATTATTCAGGGGAAAACCACAGAATTTAGGAAAATGGGAACCTCCTCTTAAAAGGCCCATGCTACTACTCACTTGCACCAGGACGCCGTGCAAAAACCCCTATGAAAGCCCCTGGAGGATATGTGAAGGACACACACTTACTAATCTCAAAGCGTCTGTGGCGGAGGCGGAAACTTGTTGAGAACTCTCTCCAGCCACAGAGACACTGGGGGACGCAGACTCGTGATGTGCCTCTGACTGGCCAACAACGCCACGCTGCCCGGCACCATTTTGAAATCTTCGAACCTGGTCGGCACCAGAGCGCATGCGCTGCTGAAGGTCCCGTCCATCCCGGAGCCGCAGCGCCGGAACTCGAAGTGAGTCAGAATCTGTTAAAGCTGTAAAATGGTACCCACGAGAAGGTCTGAAGACTTAAGATATAAAATGCTCCGTTTTCTGTTCTCCACACAACAGTGGACAAGGACAGGATAGCCAAAGTGTAGAGTTCCATTTGGAAAGAGAAATAATGGGTAAGTCCGTTTGGCGACAGCATGGCTTCCCTAGCCTCTTGCCCGTGGCAGTTGGGAGTCTTAACGTCTTACGTAGTCATTAGCTGTTGAATACGACTTACGTATTTTTAGTATTAAAAAATAATATAGTTGTTATATTTACGTTCAAGCCGGTCTGAAGTCAGTAATAAACCTACAATCTTTTAAAAGCACAGTTCAAGAATGTACACGGTCCTTGGAGGAAGGGGCTATGACTTCTTTCCCAATCACTCAAAATATTGGTGGCTAATTTAAGCTTGATCTGAGCTTCATCTAAGTCTACTGAAAAAGATTTTAATCCCGTCGCTGTCTGTGATCAATAAACTGTGACTTTTTAAATGCTGAAAAGACCCAGATATCACGACCTTTTCCATGACCTTCTGCTAAAATTTAATTTTTAATGATCTACAGAATTCATAAAACCATACAAATGATGTTTTAAACTGTGTAATCCTGGGTGCCTGGCTGGCTCAGTCACTGGGGTCTATGACTTTTGATTTTGGGGGCATGAGTTGGAGCCCCACGCTGGGTATAGAGACTACTTAAATAAATAAACTTAAAAACAAAACAAAACAAAATTGTACACTGTACAATTGTACACTGTACAATTCAGTGGTTTTTAGTATATTTACAAAATCATGCAAATATTGTTTTCAGAATATTTCTACATCCCATAAAGAATATTTCTACCATCCCATAAAGAAACCTTATAGCCTTCTGCTGTTACCCTCCATGTTCCCTTTTTCCTAGCTCCCAAGAATAATGTTTTCTTTTTGTATGGATTTGCCATTTGTGAAATTTTAATATAAATGGAATCATACAATATATGGACTTTAGTGATTGGCTTCTTTTAATTAGCATAATAGTTTCAAGGTAGATAGATCTGTGTTGTAGCAGGTAGTACTTCATTCTTTTTTTGTGGCTGAGACAGATCCCATTATATACCCCAATGTATATAGTGTATATACCACATTTTCTTAATCTACTAATTAGTTGTTAAACATTTGGTATTTTGTCACTTTGGGCTATTATGGATAATGCTAGTATAAATATTCAGATTTTCGTGTGGACATGGTTTCTACTGTCTTGGCTATATACCTAGGAGGGGAATTACTTGGTCATATGGGAATTGGTTTAGCTTTTGAGGAAATGCCAAAGTTTTACAAAGTGACTGTGCTTTTTTACATTACTACTAGCAAACTGAAAGTCTCCAGGGTCTTCACATACTAGATTTAAAAAAACAAAAAACAAAAAACAAAAAAAACCATGCTATTGAGTGTAAAGTCTCTTGTGGTTTTGATTCGCATTTACCTAATGCTAATGATATTGACAGTCTTTTAATTTACTTATTGGCCGTTTATTAGCTTTAGAGAAATGTCCAATCAGAATGGTTGCCACTTTTTAATTGGGTCATTTTTTTTTTTTAAAGATTTTATTTAATTATTTGAGAGAGAGAACACAAGGCCTGGTGGAGTGGCAGTGGGAGAAGGAGAAACAGACTGTCCTGGGAGCAGGGAGTTGTTTGCAGAGCTGGATCCCAGGATCCTGGGATCATTACCTGAGCCAAAGGCAGAAACTTGACTGACTGAGCCACCCGGGTGTCCCTGGGTTATTTTTAAGAGTTTGTTAATATTCTGATGTTGATCTCTTATCAGATATGTGATTTGCAAATAATTTCTCCCCTTATTATGAGTCTTTTTGTCTAAGATACTGTTTCTTTGTGCTCTTAAAAACTTTTTTATGCACTTCGCTTGGTCCATTTGTTAAGTATCCCAAAGTTTGAAATTCTACATCTCTTTCTCCTTAGTTAATTTAAAATTTTCTATAAAGAAAATTTATTGCCATTAAACCTTTTCCTATAGTACATGTAGGAAAGGCAGGACAAATGCCTCAGTTTTCCCCTTTATTTAAAACTTTTCAAAATGATTAATTGATTTCCTATCATTTTCCATATTTACTAAGGAATTCTTTTAGTTTTAAAATTGTTAGAAACTTACAAACTTAAGCATATAGTATGGGTTTTAATCATTTGAAGTTACTATTCAATCTGATGCTGATAGCATGCCTTTTTTATATCATTGGGGCTGATCTTAAGTTCATTCCTGAGTCCTTTTGTTCTAATCTAGGTAGCCTAAGATGGCTTCTTCTCTTTGTGTTATGACAAAACATTATGACTTCCTTTCTATTTCTTTCCCCACATTTGGAGCTCTCTTCTTTACAGTATGAAATTATATTTACACATTATAATTGGAGCAATAGAAGTGCTCACTGCTACTGCGTTGATCATTGTTTCTGGGCTTTTTCAGTGGACAGAGCAAGAAAATAAGTTAAAAAAAAATAAAATTTTATGCTTTCAGTACCCACTTGATAAAACTAAATAATTATTCACTTATTTTAATCTATGATTCAACTTTGCAGTCTCAGGGAAAACATGTCAAACTTGCCACTAATAATAAGGTTAGTAAATCATATTATTTAGTTTATTTTCTTTTTCTTTTTCAATCCTTGGAGTGTAGAGATAAATTAATGAATTTAAAAATCATTTGGGAAAAAAAGTCCTTTCAATATACTTGTACTTTATACTCAGTATAAAGTTAAATTATTCGTTTTATTTTTCTTTAAATATTTAAGCACTGCTTATTACACTCAACTTTGTTATATATAATCTAACATACTTGGATGATTAAAAATCAAATATATATATGAAAAGAAATAAAAACGAGATTCTATTTGTCATTCTACTTATTCTACTCCCATACATACCACTTGCAAATATGGGTTATGTATTCATTTTTATTCATTTTAAACAGTATGACTTGACAAAATATGCAGAGATGATACTAATCTTTAGCTTCTTAAGTAAACAGTAGCATATTAAAACACATTTCTCCACCTAAATTTTTCACTCAAAAATAAATCCTAGCGGGGCGCCTGGGTGGCTCAGTGGGTTAAGCTGCTGCCTTCGGCTCAGGTCATGATCTCAGGGTCCTGGGATCGAGCCCCGCATCTGGCTCTCCGCTCAGCGGGGAGCCTGCTTCCTCCTCTCTCTCTTTGCCTGCCTCTCTGCCTACTTGTGATTTCTCTGTCAAATAAATAAATAAAATCTTTAAAAAAAAATAAATAAATCCTAGCAATCAGTCTGTAGAATCATCAGGAGGTATTCCTCATGCTTTATTACTGGTGCATATTGCAATAATGTAATAGTGATAATACCCACTTTTGGAGACATTGTATTAAATTTATAAATTAACTTGAGGAGAAGTAATATCATTATAATGTTGATACTCCCTAAGTAAGAACAGCATGTTTGGATTTATGTTTCATTAAGAAGTGTTTTGTAGTTTAGCTCATGTGGATTGACACATCTCATTTTAGCTTATTTTTATCTGTTTTATTTTTTTGTTTGTTTGCTATAGTAAATAGTTTCTTCTTTTTCTTACAATTGGTTTTTCTTTGTACCCGTGGAGTCTACTGATTTTTCTGTGTTGGTTTTTGAACCAACTACTTTACAAAATCACTTAAGTTTCAGGGTGTTTACCATGATTCTTTTAGGAAATTATCAGATATATAATATCATATACAAGTAGAGGCACTTTTCCCTCTTTCTTTCTAATTTTTATGCCTCTAGTTGCTTTCACTAGCCTATTTGCATTTGCTGAAGGTATAGGATGTCCCTGTCTTGTTCCTAATTTTAATGGGAAAGAGTCTGGTGTTTCCCCATTAAGAGAGAGAATATTTATTGTGTTGAGATATTTTTTGAATGCATTTAGCCCCTACGCAAGTATTGAATATTGTCATATATATTTATGGTATCTATTGAGAGGATCATTTTTTTTTTCTTCTTAGATATTTTAATATGGATTGTGGATAGATTTCCAAATATTGAGTGCCTTGAAACAGTGGAGTAATGCTATATAATTTTCAAATATAGTATCAAATTCTCTTGATATTTAAAAGTGAGATTTGTATGTAGTTTTCTTTCCTGGGTGGCTTTTTTCCCCCTGCTTTTGAATCAGTGTTATGCTTGCTTCATAAAGGAATTATGGACATTTTGCTTATGTTTCCATGTTCTGGAATGATTTAAGGTACATTGGCAATATTGATCTTTAAAGGTTTTTTTTGTTGTTGTTGTTGTTGTGTTGTTGTTTAGAAATTTCTTAAGAAAGCCTCTTAACCATACTTCATTTTTGCTTTATTTGTGTGAATGTGTGTTTGAGGGGGAGGCTGTCTTTATTTTATTTATAGCCGTCTTTTTCTCTAGTCTTTCTATCTCTAATTTGATTCAAATTTTTATTACCAGTGATCATCAAAATTATTTCATCTGGGATGTAATATTTATTTGGATATATTTGTTCAAAGAAGCTTATATTTCTGTTAGCATTTTGTTTTTCTTTCATAATTTTGAACGATACACAATATCATTTCTTATTTTGTGTTTGTCCTTTTTTTTTTTTAAAGATTTTATTTATTTATTTGATAGACAGAGATCACAAGTAGGCAGAGAGGCAGGCAGAGAGAGAGGAAGGGAAGGAGGCTCCCTGCTGAGCAGAGAGCCCAATGCGGCTAGATCCCAGGACCCTGGGATCATGACCTGAGCTGAAGGCAGAGGCTTTAACCCACTGAGCCACCCAGCCGCCCCTGTCTTTTGTTTTTTAAATTTAATTATCTATGAGTTTTTCTAGTTTGCCTCCCCTTCCAAGAGACAGTATTTTGATTTATTTACTTCATCTACTCTTTTCCTGTTTTTTATCCTTAATTAAATTTTATCTTTAATTAAATTATCATTAATTTATCCTTTTATTATATTAGATTATTCACTGTACTTTATTTTTGTGGACCTTATTATTATTCTTTAACTTTTGACCTGAATGTTTTACTTAGTAATTTTTTTTTTGGTTTTAATGCTGAGAATTTTCCTTTTTTAAGCACTTCTGCTGTATCTCATTGTTTCTATGTCATGTTTTAATTACTATTAATTCAGTAAATTTCAAATTTTTACTTGATTCTTGGACCAATGAATTATTGAAAAGAATATGTGTGGCATTTTTAAAAATTATTACAGTGGTAAAGACTTGTTTTAAAATAATGTCTGGTGCTACTACACAGTAGTGATGGTGATAAATTAATTTTTAATTATTTCTATTCTTTGAAATATGAGTTAATCCTTGTGGCCTAAGATATGGTCTTTTTTTTTTTTTCTTTTCCCTATCAAGTGCTCAATGTACATTTTGAAAAGAAAGTTTAATTTCAAGAACTGGAGTTCACTGTTTTATATATATAAATATTATGGGTCTATAAAGGGTCTTAATTTTTAGCCAGTGATTAACATTTGTCTTTCTTGGTAGAGAGGAGGAGCAGGTGGGAAGACACCTTTAAAAATTTAGTTCTGTTTTTGGCAAATGGGGGAATGCAGGGGCTTTTCTTGCGTCAGTTTCTTCTCACTTGTCTTTTTTTTTTAATCTTCTCACTTGTCTTTAGCTCAAAATAATCCTTACATCAGAGTGCATATTTTAGGGTAGCATATTCTGTTACCCTGTAATTGTTAATCTTTTTATATTATTACTAATATTTTGTTCACTTCATCTGTCTTGGGTTGAGAGAGATGCATTAGAGTTTCCTGTTACCAGTCTATGTATCTGGTAATACAATAAAAAAATAAAATAAAAAAAGATTTTATTTTACATCTTCTGTAGTATCTGCTTTTTAAAAGTTGTTGCTATGTTATTTGGGGCCTGGATGTCCAAACAGTTTTCTCTTATTATATATCTTAAGTTTAATAATTTTATTAGAATTTACGTCTATATGTTGGATATGTAGAATTGATGTTTTCTAGATACACAGTGTTTAATAGTTTTATACTGTTTTATATTCTATTTAATAGTTTTAAACTATTTTTAATATTAAGCTTTTTGAATTATAAATTGTGTAAATTTAGTAATTTTCTATTATTAAGTTTTCATCTTTCTGGATTATTATTAAATATAAATTGAATCTTCTTTGCTTATGTTATATTAATCAAATCTTTTTTTTGTATTTTTAATTCATTTATTAAGCAATTTTTCTTTTTTTTTTTTTTTTAAGATTTTTACTTATTTGTCAGAGAGAGGGAGAGCGAGCGAGCACAGGCAGACAGAATGGCAGGCAGAGGCAGAGGGAGAAGCAGGCTCCCTGCGGAGTAAGGAGCCCCATGTGGGACTCAATCCTAGGGCGCTGGGATCGTGACCTGAGCCGAAGGCAGCCACTTAACCAACTGGCCACCCAGGCGTCCCTATTAAGCAATTTTTCATGTTGTTTATTCACCTTTGTGTTTCATCAATTCTTCGTTTCTGAAATAGTTTATTTTAATTCTTTTAAAACTTCCCTAAATTCTTTCAGTACCTTTTCAAATTTTCCTTTTCTCCAATTACCTCATTATGAACTTATCTAATTCTAATATATGCTGTTATTTCAATTTTTATAGTATTTTCTTAATTTCTTAAAATTTATTTTATAAGATACGCAGCTTAAATCTACTTTGTTATTATTTTGCTTATATTCTTCTAGTGTCAGCACGAACTAGTTTTAGAAGATTTCTATGTGAATTCTTGGCAACAAACACAAGTAGTGCTGACTCTATATATGTGTGTATGTGTGTGTGTGTGTGTGTACACATCTACATACATATATACATATATCATAATTTATCCAAGAATAACCCCATTAACATTTTATTGCTGATGCAAAATCAGTGAGGTTGGGGGATTAAAAGTGCTGGATTTAGCAAACAAAGCAGTGACACCAAATAGAACTACTATGCATTTGTATTCTTCATTGTCTTTCACTTACAGAAAGAAAATAAAAACTTTTAAACTTTTAAGAATATTTTTAATGAAGCAGTTTAAAAATATTAGCTTTATTAAATGTCAACCAATGAGGATATGTCCTTTTAATATTCGATGTGATAAAATAAGCAATATACATAAGCACTTTTTCTGCATACCGAAGTATAAAGGTTGTTTTCAGGAAAAGTATTTGCTTTGTTCCATTGTGTAATTTGAAAGCTGAACTAGTTACTTTTTTGATGAAACACCATTTTTACTTGAAAAAAAAATGGCTGACAAATTATGGTATTTCAGATTTAGATTTTTGAAAGACATATTTTTGAAAAATAACATATTTAGCCTGTAATTTCAAGAGAAAATTTGTTATCCATAAAAAATTTTCTACTTTCGGGGCGCCTGGGTGGCTCAGTGGGTTAAGCCACTGCCTTCGGCTCGGGTCATGATCCCAGAGTCCTGGGATCGAGTCCCGCATCGGGCTCTCTGCTCAGCGGGGAGCCTGCTTCCTCCTTTCTCTCTCTCTGCCTGCCTCTCTGCCTACTTGTGATCTCTGTCTGTCAAATAAATAAATAAATTCTTAAAAAAAATTTTTTTCTACTTTCAAATGAACATTAAAATTTAGGAAAACTTAGTTATCTTGGCAGCTTCTCAACATTTTAGAATTTGGGGGGTGAGATTGCTAAGAATACTGTTTTTCATATCATGCAGTGAAAAGTATAAATATCTGTAAGAATTGCACAATTTTGTGAACTAGTATTTCCAAAATGGCCAGTTCATGATGTGACAAAATCATACATCAGTTACAAGTAGACCTCAACAATTTCTCATAATTTGGGTACTTTGTCCTGAAAGGAAATTTTAGTGTCATTTCAAGAGTTCAGGGATCCCCAAATACTCTAGCACCATTTAACTTTACCTCAGAACAGGGAGTTCTCTGATTCATTGAAGGCTTGAAGCTGCTTTCCATTGCCTTCAGCTGTTCTTACCTTGCTCCATTAAGCTTTCCAATGGAACCTCCAAATTCTCTTCTCCTTCCTTCTGCTTCTTTTTATACTACTGTGTACAACACAGGTATTTTGTTTTGTTGTTGTTGTTCCATTTATATTTTGGGGACTATAGATGTGCCTTGTCACTTAATTTTGTTGCAGATGCTGGCCATATGCTTGTTTTGCTATCCTGACACATATATTTATTTTTTTGCAAATGTTCAGAGACATTCTAAAACTATATTACTAACCTCCTCTCAAAATTCTCCTGCCCAAAGTAACATGAATTAGAAAATAATAATTCTCATAGTGTGACTCTGCTGCTAGATGTGAGTGATGATGTATTGATAGCCCAAACTCCATTTGCTAAAACTAGGGCTAATATTTAACTGATAATTACTACAGTTATAAATTATATTTACTCTTTTGCTTGGGACAAAGTTCTGACTTAAGTAAGCATGCCTTACTTGTGATTAAACATTTTAAATATTATTCCTGTAAAAATATATTTTATGTATTTATTTGTATATATTTTAAAATACATATATTTATATATTATACACACACATTTATTTAGGTAAGTTTAACCCCCAGAAAAAGCATGAAAAGAGAGACAGGATAAGAAGATTGGAAGTGGCCTGACCTGTTGCCATCTGCAAATGAATATTTTCCCCCATTATTAATAAGATGAAATTGTTATTAGAACTTTGCCTCTTCAACAGATTTTTATATGCAAGCAGAAATTGTTCAAAATAGAAATAGCATTATCCAATCAGACATTATGAAAGAACTACTCAATTTGCAGCATAAATCTTAAATTGTGAGAGTATATTTTCCCCCAGAGCTCAAAAGGAAGCTTAAATATGCAAATACAATCTGTGAGATCTTTGAGTAAAGACATCATCTTTATACATCGTTGAACCCCTGAGATTTAGTAGAAATTGACATTCAGAAGGTACTCCATAAAGATGTTTTGATTTTCTGAAATGAGATGCCTACTTGAATTGGTGAAAACTACATTCAAACACATATACTGAAAATATGATTTATAATTTCATGTGCAGTTGAACATTTAGACATGGAGTAAGATTTGTGATTTGCTGCACGATAGGCTTATCCCACCTTTTATATATGTCATTGAAAATGCAGTTGAGCTAATTGATTGTATGTGAAAAGAGTGGATTCCCTATTTTCCTATTTTCCAAATGGGACACTTTAGTCTGAAAAATACGACTTATTATGTGTGTAACCTATCTTTTGAAAAAAAAAAATCAGAAACTACAGAATTTACATAAATATATGAGGTATAAAAGATGATCATTTAAGTCCAAATTTTTATAAAGCAAAAATTCATCATTATGAATCTAAAATATTGAAAGAAAAAATGAGTAAATACACTAGTAATTTTCAACTGAGTCTATATCATATTTATGTTTTATGTGTATATTCAGATTCTAAATTTTAAAATGTGTATCAAATATGATTGAAAACAAGCAATTTCCAAGAAAAATGCCATGCTTGTAGGGAAACCAATTCAGTCAGACGAAGTAAGAAAAAAAATTAAGTTTTTGTATGAGAGAGGGTTCTTAAAGGAAAGGATGGAAGTTGAATACAAAGCAGCAGAAATTGGCCATAAGTGAGATTGAATATAAGACATCTCAGAGATTGACTAGACAAATACTTAAAGCTGTTTGATTGATTGATAAATAAATAAATAAAGGCCAAAATCTTTGGTTGATTGTATATCCTTGTATACCTTGACCCCCTTTCAGTGTGTGTCCACAAAAAGTTAGCCCCAAAAAAGGCTTTTTCATTCACTTTTTTTCTTTTAAAGATTTTATTTATTTGACAGAGAGGGAGAGATCACATGTAGGCAAAGGGGAAGGGAAGCAGGCTTCCCGGGGAGCAAGGAGCCCATGTGGGGCTTGATTCCAGGCCCCTGAGATCATGACCTGAGCCAAAGGTAGATGCTTAACCCACTGAGCCACCCAGGTGCCCCTCCATTCACTTTTATTCCTTAACACAGAACAGTTTCGACCACTGAAGTTTTATTTTTAACAAATTCAAATGTAATACTTTAAATTATAAATAGTGACTATATTTAATTACATTTGCCAAATATTTCCAAATATATATATTAGGAAGCCAGTTCTATGGAAGAGATTAGAGTTTTACTTAAACAACGACATGTTTCTGGTAATTTAGGTTAAATTTTTCTCTTAATAAAATTAACTCACTCACTCTGATTTTGTATTGTAGGGGAAGAAACAAACCTTCTTCCTCTACTCTCTTAGTTTCCCAGGTACCCTGCAAATTGGACTCACAAAAGGCGGATTAACAAGAGAAAAGCAAGCTGCTTATTAATACATGCAGTTCACATACATAAACTCAGTGATGAATAACTCAGAGGAGATTATAACTTGGGATTATATAGCATCTTGACAAAGAACAACAAATTTGTAGATAAATGACAAGACATAAGAACAGCTTATATTTCCAAAGGAGGCAAACCACAGAAAGGTAAATATATAGGGAAACTAACGGGAAATAAGAGCTCTTTTAGAAAGGTTTGTTACGTAGATTCCTCTTTTTTTTTTTTTAATTTTTTTAAAGATTTTATTTATTTGACAGACAGAAATCACAAGTAGGCAGAGAGTCAGGCAGAGAGAGAGGAGGGGAGCAGGCCCCCCGCTGAGCAGAGAGCCCGATGTGGGGCTCGATCCCAGGACCCTAGGATCATGACCTGAGCTGAAGACAGAGGCTCAACCCACTGAGCCACCTAGGCGCCCATGTAGATTCCTCTTGATGTCTTCTCTGGGCTGGTAAGATTCACCAGTGATTAAAGCCTAAACCTACTTTTATGCAAAGTGAAGATGGAGTAGAGTGAGCACAGTGCTTTATTTTCTTCTCAGTTGTCTTCAGCTCAAAATAATTTTTCTGCCAAAATGGCGTATTTGGGGTGATATATTCTGCTCTCCTGCAGCTTAAGGGTTTTTGAAAAGAAATCAAGACCAAATTACATCTTTTACCTATTGGAGTAATTAATACAAAGACAAATTATTGGCATGGACAATGTAAATTTATGGGCTGGGATGATTGAAGAAGACCATGACTGAGTTGAAACTTTATGGGACCATGTAGGGGAGAGTGTCATGAAAGCTAGACTGCTTTTCCATTTGTGCTCTAACCATCTCTGTGATCTTGCCAAACGATATCAACCAATATTAACATGTTTGCTTATTGTCCTTCAACTATGGTGAATATTGAGTTTATCTTAATAGTTAAAATTACCTTTTTATAATTTCAGTCCAGATGCTGTCTTAGAGTGAAGGGCTCTAAGAAGGTCAATTCACAACTGATAAAGAGCAAGCAGATTGTTCACTATGGTTTCAGAAATTTTGTAAGTCTCTACTGATTAAAATGTCTCTTGCTCATCTGGAATGATACTTAAAATTCCTCCCATTGAAACTGCCCCTTTAGGTTAAGTGATTGTTTCTAGAAGGCTGGGAGTGAAAGGGAAAATACCATTATAAATGATAACACATTTACGTTATGCAAAATCATTGAATAAAGAGGAGATAGAGTGGAAACATGGGGCAAAGGACTGTCAGAAAATTGCTGTAAAATGAGTCTTGCTGGTGAAGTTTTAGAATATAAGTGAGGTTTGGTGGGGAGAAGTCTAGAGCTGATGACCAGGAAAGAATTCTTAAGAGGTCTTTGGTACAAAAAGGTGATTTTATTAAAGTGCAGTAACAGGACCACTGGGGCAGAAAGAGCTGGCCTGGGTTTGTGAGGTGTGGTTGATTATATACTTGAAAGCTGGGGAGGTGAGGACAAAGAGGGTGTTCAGAAGGACTGTCATATTCTAAAGAAGACTCTCAGGATACTGGAGACTTGGTTATTGTCAAGCCAAGCTGTTCATCCCTCTAATGGGGCACTAACATGAAGACAGTTGGGAGTTTCCTGGAAGAATGTTACATTCCTCCTATCACGTGTCCTTGTCAATGGACTTTAGGTTTAGAAAAAGTTCAATTTTATTTACATTTCCTTCTGCCTCATCCTACCTTAGTTTTATGGAGGGGAAGGTGATGTTAGGGCTTTCGGAGATCTCTAGAAGTTAGGCTATTGATAAGAAAGTTTCTTCCTTGTAAATCACTAGGACATTTGTAAACTAAGGGAGACTCCTGTCCTGCAGGGCTGTCGTCTCTATCACTTAAACATTTGTTTTTTCTTTAGGGCAACCAGGAGTGCCTGAGGAATGTCGCATATATCACATGGGGGTGGGGGAATGGTGCCAGCTTCTGCTTTGTCCTCAGCTAGCCTTTTGCTCCTATATCACTGGGAAAGACCCAGCTAGTATGAGGATAGTAGACTTCATTACAGTAAGAGGAAACAGTGCTTTGAAATAGGTAAAAAGGAAAATCTGGAATTACTTGCTGTTCATTTACTAGAGGATGAAGATACTTAATAAGCATATAATTGCTCTGGATATCCATGACTAACAGCCTCCTAAGCTACCTTTCCTTTTCCTTATCTCTCTTTTATAACTTAGAAGATTCCTCCCTGGCAGGTTTAAAACATGGACTCTTTAATTTCCCTTTTAATGCTTGAGGTTACTTTGTAAATACTTTACCCACTGAGGACCCAACTCTTTTGTTATAAAAATTTTCCTAGGATTTGCAGGGGCTTCTTTCTATATCTTATTGGTGTTGAGCAGGGATCATACACATGATGTCAGCATATAAGTTCAGTGATAAATAGCCTAGTACAACAGGTTAGTGATCTGATAATATGAATTTCAGTAGTACTAAAGGAGAAAAGTTATAACATGCAAAAGACTTAGCACAGTGTCTGGGTCATAATTCTTTACTTTTACATAACTGATGCAAGTAGTTGCTTATTAAGTTTTATTAAAGTTTTATTTTTTAATACAACTTTTTAAGTTTTAAAACTTTTTAATAAAGTTTTATTAAATAGTTTTCTTAAAAGTTTTGTTTAGATTTCTTTTGCCAAAAGCTCCCTACTTTGATTTGGGATTAGGAGGGATTTTGATACATCCATTGATTATCTCTAAGACTTAACATAGAAACAGGAAAATATAAAATGTCACTGCTTATATGTAGATTGACCAGTCATATTCCTAAACATGATATATTTTTGTATTTGTTTTCTGAATAAGGTATCAATTTCTATAGAATCTTGATACATTTTAATTGGTTATATCTTCTGTTAATGTCACATGCTAAGTACTCCTAGTGTCATGTGTCCATGGCAAAATCCAAATGTAAACATTTGAACTTAACAAAAACTAGTAAGAGTTAGGGGTAAAACATAGAAATTAAGTTAAAATTTAAAAAGAGGATAAAAGCAAACAATAGTGACTGCTAAAATAATTTACATAGTATTTTGAAATCTAAACTATACTTCAATAAGTTTTTAGTGTTAATGAATGTTAAACTTGACTCTTTAGATATGGTAACTAAGGTTGTACTGGCTATAGATAAGATCAAAGTTGAGATGAATAAGGAAAATGATTAACTTTGTATCTGGGTCAGTTATAGCAGAAAGTCCAAAATGAGAGGTAGTCACAATAGGAAAGCCTTCAGCGCTAAGAGGTACAGAAAGTTACCACAGGACAGTTAATTAATTAATTAATTAATTAATTTTTATTAGATTTTTAAAAAATTTATTTGACAGAGATCACAAGTAGGCAGAGATTCAGGCAGAGAGAGAGGGAGGGGGAAGCTTCCTGCTGAGCAGAGAGCCGGATGTGGGGCTCGATCCCAGGACCCTGGGATCATGACCTGAGCTGAAGACAGATGCTCTAACCCATTGAGCCACCCAGGCACCCCAGCACAGGTAATTTATAATAATTCTTTAAAGGTGATCATATACAGGGCTCCTGGAATACATAAGTAAACAAATCATTGTACTTGGATGATACCAGTATCTAGTAACAATTCACCATAGCATTTATTTAGGTATAATATCCTGTCTCTCAACCATTCTAAATAAAAATGTAAGTTAGTAGTATAAAAATAATCTCTGAGGGGCTAAGTCCATAAAAGTTACCCATTATCCAATCACTTCAAATACAGCAGGAGATTCTAAGGGTGATTTCCAAGGACCATTGAATCTCCAAAAGGGTTCTATTAATAAGACTAAAGTAACAGAACTATAGCGGTATTTTTGAGATTTTTCCAATGGTTAAGTTCCAGGGTTCTAAGAAATAGGATATTTTTAAAGACTAATAGAGCAGAGAGATTTTTTTTTTTTTCAAAGAGCAAAGAAAAAATTATGCTTTTGGGTTTTGGGTTAAAGAAAAAGGAACTCAAAAAATGCCATCCTGATATCCTCATACGAAATACTTGGTGGATATAACTCAAAGTAATACTAATAAACAAACTTTCATGATCTGTCTCCAAACTGTTAATATATAACCTAAACTCTGAAATCTCTTAACTTGCTATTTCTTGTAATTTCCCCTTCTCTTAATAAATATTCATCAGGTATAGAAACCAAGAAGTACACTACAGGTTTTCCTTTCTAATTCTGGTTTTCTCCTGCTGATGCTCTTAACTCAGGAAACAACCAGAGGATGCCTCATGGCTCTTGCTGCCATTTTTGTTCTTTAAAGGATAACTCATGACCACCAGTTGTGTTCCCTCCCAATTAGCAAACTTGTCAAAATTTTTCTGTGCAGAGTTTCTGGTCACATTTTATTGTTCTTCTCTGCTGGCCTCATTCTTTAACAGCCTCTCTCAACATTGTGAGCCCTACCTAAGTCAAAGGTGAGTTTCCAATCAATTGAGTTTCAGTGAGGATAAAATTCTCTTTCTTTAATCATTCCAAACAAAGGCTTGAGAAGGAATACTGTTAGCCATTTGGGTTACATGGCTATCCATGCATTAATTGTTGTGGTCAGAGAAGTGATATGCCCTGATTGAGTAGGCCTGGTTCTCCTTGAATCAGTAGTTGAGGTCAGCCGTAGCATGGCCGCTTGAACTGAAAGGAAGATGATTTCCTATTAAATGAAAACAAAGGCACAAATACCAAAAGAAATGGTAAAAGGTGGTAGGCATCTGTGTTCATCAATGTTGATAAAAATTCTCTTGGTGTAGTATCTTTATCAGTACAGGAATTTTCTTACTAAAAGATATTTTTCTTGTTGAAAAATAAGAGAAAAAAAGTTCAAATTTCTACTTACAAGATTTTCTTGATTCATATCCCCAGGACCTAGACTTTATCCCGTCCTTTGCATTGCTTTGAGAAAGCACAAGCATGATTTTAATAAACACATTTTCATCTTTTCCAGCGTTTGGCCTTGTGACTTTGTATCAGCAGTGTAAATGTTACAGGAATTGGATTGACCACTTGCAAAGAGAAAAAAACTTGGCAATGTGTGTTGGTGGAGAATCAATTCTAGCAATAAATAGATTATAACCCCAGCATGTTAACCTTAATATCTAAGCAAATATCACACATTCTGACAGTGCATCATAAATGACATCTCTTCCTCATAGGAACCTTCTTCCAGGTTTAGTTATGGGGTGGGCTGGGGCTCCCATCTTAACCTCATTACCCTAAGTAGAATATTGTTGGGGAAATCCATATTTCCAGTTTTATAGAATATGATATCTTGGTAAGGTTTAGAGATTTCTTTGTCTTCTTTCTTGATGTCAGTCCTCCCAAAGCATAAGATATAGAGGTAGCAAGTATAGGCTTGTGAGGACAATCTAAAAGCTAGTCCCAGATCTCCTGTGATCTATGCCTGTATCTGTATATAAGTAACTTTAACAATTGGTATTTCAGTCTCTCCATATTAAAAGACATTAAAAGACGAAGACATTAAAAGTCATATCTTTATGACATAATTCATATAAGGGTAGACTATTGCTGTGACTACTCACTGAAAAATTATAAACTGTTACAAAAGTACAAAGTGGCCTCTTTTCATTTTTGCTATTATTTTATCACCTCAAATTTTACTGTCATTTTTATATATGATAATGCATACCTGTTTCCTACAGCCTTAATAGTCATACATTGGACTCCACAGGCTTTACAAGAGTGTTAATAATCCCTAAGTTTCTATCTTCAGCCCCAAATTCTCTTCTGATTACTAGAAACATATGGCCAGCTGCTGATTTAGCAAATGCACTGAGATATCTGATGGGTCTCTCATATTTAGCATATACCCAAAGTGAAATGTGATGTTCTTCCTCCAATCCTTTCTGTCCCTATCTTCTCTCATACAGGAAAGTAAATTGTAAATCACCAGTTGTTTGGGTCAAAAATCTGTCATTCATCTTTTATTTTTCTCTTTACCTGTCTCATTCATCAGCAGTATCCCAGAATGTATCTACCGTCCCCTTCACTTTTAATCACTTTAAGAAGGCCTTCTTTCGTCCACTCTCTCTTTCCCTATAGGATGCATCTAAGGAAAGCAGGCTTGGTGGTTCATTTTGTATTGATCATCATATATTGCATCGCATGATATTAACCCTAAACCAGATATTTTGATAGTTGGGCCAGGAATTAGATTAAGAGGTGTCTTACAGGTTCTTCTGGACAAAAGTACTCTATCTTTGATCATGACAGGGTAGATTAACATTATCAGGAATTAGTGAATTTTGCTGTGAAAGCATCAGCTAACAATAGAATATAGTGGCAACAGCATCTGAACAAGTCTGTAGGAGGAAAAAGAAATAAAAACCTATGGAGCTGGAAAAGCACGTGTGTGTATGTCTGTGTGTATGTGAAGTATGTAAGTATATGTAACTGTTAAGAGGGAAAGGAAAAATAAGTTTAGACATTGCACCCTTGGGACAGAGGACTGCTAGGGTTAATATTGTGACCTGAATGAGTTTCCAGTTTGGGAGTCTTGAAACTATAGCTTTTGAAACTATTTTTTTTTCTCTTAAAATTAACCACCATTATCAGGCAACCAAAGCCAGTCCATGTTTCTTATAGTATAAAAAAATAAAATGCTGTCTTTTTTTTTTTAAGATGTTATTTATCTGACAGAGAGTGAGATCACAAGTAGGCAGAGAGGCAGGCAGAGGGAAAGTGGGGAGCAGGCTCCCTGCTGAGCAGAGAACCCGATGTGGGACTCCATCTCAGGACCCTGGGATCATGACCTGAGGAGAAGTCAGAGGCTTAACCTACTGAGCCACCCAGGAGCCCCTAAAATGCCACCTTTAAAATAGTTATTGCAAGTTAACTTGTAAGTAAGGATCCTTATAAAGGCTTGGAGTTTATGGAACTGGCAGTGATACAAGGCTGATTTGTCTGTGAAGTTGATGATTAAGCTATTATATAAAATGTTTCTCTACCAAAAGACTAGAAGCAGAGCTTTGGCTACAGGTTTGGAATACTTCAGTGTGTTATGTAATGTAGGCACAGTAGTAGGAAACGTTTACTTCTCATACCTCAAAATGACTACAGTAGAAAAAACATAAGATAAAGGGGAAAAAGACAGAGTATTATAATATAAACATTTTAAGGTATGTTTCTCTCTATAACTGATGCTCTGGGATAACTTAAAGGTAGCCCTTGAGATATGAGTGGTGCATTTTAAAGAAAACCATAGTTGTAAAGGCAATAGGCTTTCATGGTCAAGATCAGGATATTACAGTCAAAGGTCTAGAACCCAGGAATTTGAATGGGATTATTTAGGAAGAATTGGAAGTGCCTGGGGTGTGGAGATTCACAACACTTAAAAACCATACAAATCTATTCTCAATTTATCCCTACAAGTAGTACAAATGCTATAAGAATGCCTGTGGACCTGAGAAAAATGTCAAAAAATCAGATTAACAAAGAAAGAAATGGATTATGGGGGAATTTTTATAGAATCCTCTAAAAGAAACCAAGAAAGAATTAAATAAATATGAATTTTAAGGGATCCTGATAAGAAAGTTTATCAAATAGGTAATTATACTGAGATGATTGGTTCCTTGTTTGTTTGTGGAGGTGCATGGGGAGATAACACACTGTTCATCTGGTGGGATAATATGAGCCATATTTGGTAGCTTTCAAAACTTTTTGGGTTCACTGATACGAACTTAAACCCGGCAGTGGCCCATGCTGCTCAACAATGAAGAAATAATAGACTGCCAGCTATGCAGCTATGGGAGGAAAGAAAGTGGAATTCCCATTTATTACATGCATCTGGCTGCCTCACTCCTGCTTTAAAATCCCTTCCAGGATGCAAAATACTATTTTTGCTCTGGCAGTCATTTAAGAGAAAACCTGCAGAAGTTAAAATGGCCCTTGTCTGATATTCCTATCTGAGCTTCAAAGATGCTAATGAGTAAGGACAACTAAAATAGTCCTACTGACCATAGCAGGAATGGGAGGCTACCAGGCATATGTTTAGTTAGGATTGAATATTTCATGCAGCTAAAAAACATTAATCATGAAATCTCAAAGGCATAACACAGCAAAGGTTTATTTCTCACTCAAGCAGTGTTAGGGAAAACAGGCTGAAAAGGTATGCAAGGATTTTTACCAACAAAACCAGTAGATGGCCCAGGTTGCTTTTCCTCACGGCCTATTGAGTAGAACTACCTTATGACTGTGCAAATTGGAGGGAGACTGGAAAATGTCAGTCAGAATACAGGTGAACATTATTGTTTCTGTCATAGTCAGCCACCCTGGTCCCAGACTCTCCCCTTACTCCTTTTTCCATAGGGGAGACAGCCCCTACATTTTTTGAGTATGCATCTCAAAGTTTAGTATACTTAGGTAACGTATGGTGCTCTCTACATTGACCTTACAGTTGGTTTCCCTTGGTCTCAAGACCAGTTAACTTAAAAAAACAGGTTATCCCACCACATCCAATATACAATGGGAAGTAGGATTGATGTAGCTATAATAAATAACTCAGGACAGAGAAGAATTACATAAATACTCTGAAAATCCACTGGGCAGGCACTGCTTGATTCCCCACCCCAAAAAAGGAGACTGTTGATTGGGCCCAAATTTCTCACCCTGAGAATTGTTCCCCTGTCCTAACACCCTCCAAGATTTTTCCTCTCTAACACTCTTCTTTTTGTATTATCCATGTTGAGTATATCTA
The DNA here is from genome assembly GCF_964662115.1 of Mustela nivalis. Lineage (NCBI taxonomy): Eukaryota > Metazoa > Chordata > Mammalia > Carnivora > Mustelidae > Mustela > Mustela nivalis. Next base: position 15,562,786 of record NC_139030.1, on the reverse strand, counting down.
AGGCTGGGAAATAACCTCTTCTTGGGTGCTGTGCAGCTTTCTCAACCCACTTTTTGCCATAAAAGGTTAATGTCCCAATGCTCTTTTAAGTTACAGTCTCTTTCAGTCTGGATTCTAAAACCTGCTGACTATGCTTCTAATCAGTTGTATTTCATCTGTATCATGTGACAGTAATCCTGCCTACAGTTCTATTTCAAATATAGTTTTCATGCTGGACATAATTTCTTGCTTTTTATTACCCTCTCCCTCTTAACCACTCACGTTCTCATACACTTAAGGGATTTAAAGATGGGTACCTTGAGTTTATGTCATTAGTTAAAAGAGCCAGTTGTTATTATGCGCTTCCCTACTATTTCATAAACTGAGAGGATTTACTGGGTGCTGCACCTTAGTCTAATCTTTCCCCAGAGGCAGTCCAATCAGTTAAAAGGTTTTGCTAGTTATCTGTTCAATTCTCTCATTCTAGTATTTGACTCTCAGCTTATGACCCGAGAGCAAAAGTTTAATGCTCTGCCAACTAAGCCGGGCACCCCTTGAATGCTGGCACTTGAAAGTTGGCTTTTCTAACACTGGAACTACTTCTTCAGTTTCTAAAATTTCTCCGTTCCTTTCATTTCTACTTACAAAGCCAATAGTCCTTCGTTGAGTTCAACTCTTTTTTGTAGTGCCTCCCTGATGTTTCTAAAAATAAGCAAAGCCCACCACTACTGTCCTTTGCCAAGCTCTTTGTGCAGAGCTAAAAGTTCATAATACAGGACTTGTTTTCCAGGTTCCCACGGATAAGAGTATTGCCTAGCATTTTGCCATTTTATTATGTGCCATTTTATTATGTACCTTTTTGGACTTACAGTTTATTCGCCCTCACTCTCAACAATGAGCTTAACTATTAAACTAAAGCCATGCATTTTAGGCTTTTGTTTGTTTCAATAAATTCTTCTTTTTCTCTCTCTTTTCTTTTGTTTTTAATAACCAATAGGAAAGGCTATGTTGTGATAACAATAACCCCCCAATAATTATACAAACAACCTGACAGATGACATTTGTGGTTTTCAAGACAAACTATTTCTTGCTTATGCTATACTTCCCTTATATTGTGCCTTCATTATTGAAACACACACACACAATGACCTTTTGCATTGTTATAAAAGAGAGACTAGAGAACCATGCATGTTTGTCTGTAGGTTTGTTTTAACTGATTTCAGCCAAGGCTCATGGCTCTGCAGAATACTTTAAAACTTAGGGGTGCAAATAGATATTTGGTAAGCATTATAGTTTCTCCCACAGCAAACTCATATGGAACCTGTCAGACGTGGTCATGGTCAGTGGCTAGGAGATTTCAAATTTCATTTATAATAACTAGACAATGTGTACTAGATAAACTGTATCCATAGTTCAAGGCTATAATGGGCTTGTTATAGGGAGTATCTTGAAAGGTAATTAAGAAAGGAAATCCTCTCATTTGAATACTATTTTATTATATTACCACCATAAAATAATCATAGCCCTTCAGACAGAGAGTAGTTCAAAGCAAAAAGATAGACATTAATAGGTGAATCATTCAGCCAAAAAAAGGCTTTGTGAAATAGTTCTACCCAGCAGGGCCCTCACTATTCTATTGTGATGTTAGGAAAATCTTATTCCCTCTCTGGACTTCTGAATATGAGACAAAGAGAGCCTGTCACCAGGAGACATAGAAGCAAAGATGGATAGATAGATAAAAAAGGTGACCGAGTAGGCTGATTGGCACAGTCCTACAGTAAGCAATAAATATTTTCATTTTCAGTAGATTAACGGACAATAGGGTCACTAGAGCCTTGTATCCTGAGATGTATCTTATAATAAATGTCCATTTACTGAGGTAGAGTGAGTGTCTCTATGCCTTACAGCTTGAAATATCCTGACTCATGTAAAAAGTGAATATGTGCAGGCTATGGACTGAATTATGTCCCTTCAAAATTCATACATTGAAGTCCTAATCCCAAATGTGACAATATTTGAAAATAGGGCCAATAAGGGGGTAATGAAATGAAGTCATAAGGTTACAGCCCTGCTCCAGTAGGATGGGTGTCCTTATAAGATGAGGAAGAGACACCAGAGCTCTCTCTTTTTGTTCCTGAATGCACACAAAAGAAAGGCAATGCGAGGACATGGTGAGAAATTAGCTATCTACAAAATAGGAAAAGAAACTTAAGATGGAGCCAGCCCTCACAACACCTCAATCTTCCACTTCTATTTCCAAAACTGAGAAAGTAAGTTTATGCTGTTTAAAACATTCAGTCTCTGGTATCTTTTTATAACGGCCCAAGCAGATTACTATTATTACAATAACTAATGTGTCTTGTTATCAGCACACTGTATTTACTGTTTCTTTTTTTCTTTTGTCTTAGTCCCACAAGTTTATTTATTATATTTCACAAAAAAAAAAAATCTGTTTGTGTATTTTTTGCTTTGATTTTGCTGCTTATGGTAGTATAATGGTTAGAAGATCAACAAAGACAACCCCTGGGCTTTACAAATTAAAACACTAAGCAAATGTGAACATTATTAGTATTTTAATAGTCCTCATGGGTGCTGATGTGGAAAATTGAGATAATTACATGGACCAGTGGCCCTTGATATTTACAATATATATATAATGATATTTTGTTCACTGCTTCACTTTTTGGAAAGATTTGTCTAAAACAATGTATTTTTTTCAAATAGTAAACTTTTTCTATTTTAATCATATTTACTAAACTCATACAACAAATTGTGAACACTTACCATAATGCCACATGCAGAATTAGGTGCTGGGGAGTCATCATTCAGCAAAAGAGACACAAGTCCCTGCCCTCATGGAGCTTGGTAAGAGGAGACAGGCAATAAATATTGTAAGTCTGCTAAATAGGTGACATGGTGATCTGTACTATCATGCTAGAAAGGAGATTTAGGTGGGAGAAATTCAAATTTAACTGAAGGTGGCTTTGGGGTAGACAACCTGAAGCATATATGAAACAATCTTGTACATACCTGAAGGGAAGATCATTCAAGGCAGAGGGAACAATTCACACAAAGACCCGAACTGAGCATGTTGGTCTTGTTTAAGGTGTAGCAAGGAGGTCTATGTGGCTAGAGGAGTGTGATGAGGGGCAAGCAGCAAAATAAGGGATGGGAAAGGAAATCATGTGGGTCCTTGTCCATTGAACAATTTGGCTTTTTGCACTTGGAGAAAAGGAAACAACTGAAATGTTGAGGAAAGCAGTGACATGCCCTGATTTATACCTTTTTTTAAAATTAAAAAAAAATTTTTTTTCTTTTTTTTTTTTTAGGGCAAGGGTGGGAGCCGAGGGAGAAGGAGAAAGTGGCTCCACACCAGTGTGGCGCCCAGTGCAGGGCTCCATCTCACAACCCTGAGATCACGACCTAAGCTGAAATCAAGAGTTGGACGTTTAACTGACTAAGTCACCCAGGCACCCCTGCCCTGATTTATATTTTAACAATATAATTCTGGCTATTGCTTTGAAAATACACTGAGGGAAGGCAAGGCCATAGATATGAAACCAGTTAGGAGGCCACCTCAGTAACTGAGGAGAGATGGTAGTGACTTGCATCCGGAGCACTGGGGTGGAGGAATTGAAATAATGACTAATTTGTACACACTTTAAACATAAAATCCTTAGGATGTGCTGATATACTAGATATGAAGTATGACAGAGAGGAGTGAAAGGTAACTCTAAAATTACTGATCAGAACATGTCATTCATTAACTGAGATGGATTAGGTGGCAGGGAACACATGTTGGAGAATTAACAGTTAGGACAGTTAACGGTTGATAACTGTTGACAGTGTTAAGCTTCAGATATCGAATATGTCTGTATGTAAGATGTTAGGTGGGTAGTTAGATATTTGATTCTGGAATTGGGAATGGAACAGAAACATTTGAGAGTTGTCAGTGAATAGATGGTAATTAAAACCACCACGTAGGAGGATACTACAGATGAAGGCTATGTGAATAGGTAAGATGAAAACCGCCAGGGTCAGACTGTATGATAGAACTGGAGATTCTGATAGATGCAGCCACTTTTATGAAACTACTATCAAGTCTTTATTTCAATATATCTTGATTGTATTATACCCAAATTACTTTAGAATAATTTTGGATATTTAGTTCCCAACATATAAAATAAGCCATTAGTGCATCAAACAAGTGTGCTTTAAGGCTAAGTCAGTTGTAGTATATTTCCCTTTAGGTCTTAGTGAATTTCTATATCCTTAAGTTTACTGATTTTATGAATTTTGTGAAGTACGTTTGCTTTTACTTTTCAGCCTTGTCATTTTAGATTGTGGAATTTAATTTGTTGATATTTCTGAGTATCATTTTGGGATAAGCCATGATGATTGAAGTTTTCAGGAAGCTTACAACTTAGCTGGCAATAAACAAAGACATATAAATAAATAATTTCAGATATGTTGTATGTTAAAAAGGAAATACGAAAGGGTAAAGGGATAGAGAGTGACAGCAGTGGGTCACAGGAAATCTATTTCATGTTAGTGGTCAGGAAAAGCCTCTCTACGAAGATCTTTGAACAATGAACTGAATAATGAAAAAGATCCAGTGTGCACATACACACAGACACAATAGGGAAGATTGTTACAAAGAAAGGGAAGAGCAATTGTAATAAATGTATAAGTATTCATTCATTTAGCAAACATTTACATAATAACTGCTAGATGCTACAATTTAAATAATATAGTCCCAATTCTTGAAAATGTTATTGTCTGTTGGTCTAATGAGCACTCTTATCAAACTTTACTATTCAATATCAACAACTAATTACCAGAACACATCGAGGTGTGAGTTGAGTGCTGAGCAGCAGTTTTTCTTCATTAAAAACAAGTCTCATGTTCCTTGGGAATAGCTAGGTCATTGTCTCAGGTCTACTTCTGTTTTCTTTTTGCCTTTCTGCCATTTGTTCTTATATGCATTTATGCAAAGATCTACATGTTCTTTGTGAAATCTTTTCCATGTCCAGGTACTTCACTGATAGGACATTGATGCTCTTTGCCCTTCATTTTATACCCCTTCTACCTGCTGCATACTTTGAATCTCACACACTTTCTGCACTGTCAATATACTCCTTTCTGTATACTGTGATTTCCTGCAGATGTAATTCACTACCTTGTCTTTTTCTCAGTGTTATCATCTGTTCCTACATACAGTCCCTATTTCTTTTAGTTTAGAATAGTTTTAAGTTGACAGAAAAGTTATGAAGATAGTACAGAGTCCTCATATACCCCCTACGCAGATTCCACTATGATTAATATCTCGCATTAGTATGGTACATTTGCAACAATTAATGAACCAATACTTACTTTATTTAGATTCCCTTAATTTTTACCTAATATCTTTTTTGTCCTCCAGGGTCCCATCCAGTGTATCACATTCCTTTTAGTTGTCATGTTTCCTTTGGTTCCCCTTGGCTGTGACAGTTGCTCAGTCTTTCTTTGTTCTTGGTGACCTTGACAATATTGAGTAAGTCCTCATCAATATTTTGTGGAATGTTCCCTAGCTTGAGTTTGTCTGATATTTTTTTCATAATTAGGTTGGGTCTGAGTTCTGGGAGGAAGATCACAGAGGTAAGATGCCATTCTCATTATACCAAGGTGTACATACTACTAACATTGACTTATTGATGCTGATGTTGATCTTGATGAGCTGGCTGAGATAGTGTTTGTTTTTTTTTCCTCTCCACTTAATGTATTGTACATGGTATAATGCAGTTTCTGTGCACAGCCCACACTTAATGAGTAGAGAATTGTGTTCTACCTCTTTAAAGGCAAAGTATCTACCTAAATTATTTGGAATATCTCTACACAGCAGATTTGTCTCTTCTCTTCTCTTTTCTTTTTCTTTCTTTCTTTCTTTCATCTATCATTTTATCATTAATTTAACTATTTATATTGGTATACATCAATGGGTATTTGTTTTGTGGCTCAGACAGTTTAATTTGTTTAACCCTTTTGTCCCACCCACCTCAAAAGCAAGGAAGACCTTTTGCCTTTTTTTTTTTTTTTTCAGCTTTTAATTTGCCTTTTCTTTGTCAGAGAATGCCAACACACTGTTTTCGGGGCTTACTTTGGACTTTGGTCTAAGGAGTTGTTCTTGCCATATAGTGCTGGTATTTTCTTTGGGAGCCAAAAAGAGCCCAACTTTCTCTGACACACAGACAGCAATAGCTCTTCATCATCTTATTGGCTCAGAAGAAGTAAATAGCTGAATTGGGGGACAGAAAGAAAGCAAAGAGCACTGAAGTCCCATGCCTGATAGTTCCTTATTGTCCATCCTCCAGGATGGGCCACTTTTCTACCCTGAAGCTGTTTTTTTCTTCCCTCCTAGAATATATTAATATATTTAAGAAGTACTCTTTAATTTCACTTTTCCTTTTATTCATTTTTTAAAATATCTCTGCTTACTCTACAACCTCTTGAAATCTGGTTTCAGTTCTGCATAAGGCAGAATTTAGTATAAGACTAAAACTGACTCTAAAAGTGTAAATGTTTGTTTCTCACTTGCCATATCAGCAAATATTCAACATTTTAACAGCATACTCCAAATGTAATGATTTAAGTTCTTGGTGGGTTTTGTTTTTATTGGGCAGCCACTGTTTTTCTTCACCAGAAATACTAGTTAAAAATGTATAAGGGGCTCTTCTGTGAATCTTCTGGCCCCACATTTCGTTCTTCTTGTCACCATTGTGTCAGAACAAAACTGTCCTCTTGGTAAAATCAAGATCAATATCCTGGTTAGTACTTCCACACCTGTAGAATTATCTGCGTTGTTTCTTTCTCTCTTCATGTGCTAGTTTACATAACTATTTTTCCATATGTATTTTAGAAGGCTGTGTGTTAATTTGTACACATCTGACCTTGCTGAACATATACTACATTTCCTAGAAGTACATTTCTTTATAGTTCCACTTTAGAGTTGATCACAGGAGAAACTTGTATGAGATATGGAAGGTAAAAGTGAAGCAGCTCTGGAGGCTGGTACAAGGTGTAGGAACTATTGTAGCTAATACATGTTGCTGATCTTCTGGCTCATCTTGCTTGGGTGGGGCAGCAACCTGGTCTTTAAGTGTTTGAATCCCACAGGACCTCCTCCATCTAGTTCTGGGCCAGGCACAAGTCCAACTCTGTAATGAAAAGTTGCAACTTGTGTAGGTCATCAAAGTAATCAGGGCTGAGTCCGATTCAGTTTCAATTTGTCCTAATGAGTTTTCTCAATCGATTTCATTTTTTCCCTCTCTTATTCTACCTCACATTCAGCTCTCCTTTCTGTCCGCTGATCTTGCCAACCCTTAGTGTTCATGGTTGCATGAACTTCATCATCACTATTCAAGTGTACAAACTCTAGGATGACAACTAAACACACACACACACACACAAATTAAAATGATAAAAAGGGAATGAAATCATATAAAGTATTCAAGTAAGACCTAGAAAGCAGATAAAGAAAGGATGACAAGAAAAAAAAGTAATGAATAGTAAATGGCTAAAAATGCAGTAGATATTAAACCATATGTATTAATAATGATTTTAAATGTGACTGGTCTAAATACACCACTTAAAAAGAGAGAGATTATCAGAAAGAATAAAAAGACCCACCTATCTGTTATCCAAAAAGGAAAAAAAGTACCCTACTTTAAATACAAGAACTCAGTTAGCTTAAAAGTAAAGAGATAGAGAGAGATATACCGTGTTAACACTAATGAAAAGAAATATGAAGTAATGGAATAGTTATTTTAATTTCAGACAAAGACTACAGAGCAGGAAACTCATCAGAAGGGAAAACAAGAGAACATTACATAATGATAAAAGGGTCAATTCTCCAAGAAGAGAAACAATCCTTAATGTATATGTACTTAATATCAGAAAATCAAAATATGTGGAGCAAAAACTAATAGAATTAGAAGAGAAAATAGACAACTAACATAGGTAAAAACCTCAACACTCTTCTACAAGAAATAAATGGATCCAGCAAGCAGAAAATCAGCGAGGACATAGCTGAACCCAGTAGCCACATCAGTGAATTGAACTGGATCTCATCAGAATTTGTAGAATACTTCACCAAACAACAGCAGAATACATCTTTCTTTCAAGTTCCCATGGAACATTTACCAAGATATACCACATTCTGGGTCAGAAAACATACCTTAACGTATTTAAAATAATAGAATGTATACAGTGTATACAATATGTACTCTCAGACCACGATGGAATGAAATTAGAAATCAATAAAAGAAAAATAGCTGGAAAATCACAAATCTGTACTTGGAGATTGAAAAACATAATTTTCAATAACACATGGGTCAAAGAGACAATCTTAATGAAATATGTTTTGAGCCTTTAATTATAATGAAAACATATCTATTAAAATTTGTGGGGTACAAAAAAAAGGAATTTTTATTTTTCTATTTTTTGAAATCACAAAAACTTTTTTTTTAAGGTTTTAACATGTGGCACATTTCTTGAATAAAATGAAAACTTTTCAATACATTGAAATGTAAACCGCCATTACATATAACACATGGTAGGGTAAAATAAAACACTAAGATTACACAATCCCTGCAGTAGCCATGGTCTTATTCTTAGATGCTTCCTCCATCTGCCAACTGTGTTCTGCTAAATAAATACATAACTCACCATGTCTTCTGGGTTGCACTCGGCCAAGGCTGTAGCCCAAAGAGCAGTCATCTGCCTGGACTGTGGTGTTGTTGTCTCTGCTCAAAAGCAAGACAGTTACCAGCATATTCAAACAGTGTATTGAACATACTTTAAATATCAGTTGAGAACCATGAAGGTAGTATAATAATGTTATCAGAAAGAATTTAACAATTAGGGACAACTGTGTAATGCTTGAGACTGGAAAGTGGTGTGCTGGCTTCATATCTTTGGTTTCTTGGGTAGTGACCACTGAAACAGCAAGATGGTTGGAAAGTTATAATATTGAATGCATACAGTAGAAAAGAATGAATGTCTGAAAACAATAATATAAGCTTCCACCTTAGAAAACCAAAATAAAATAATAATTTAGATTAAAGGAATCAGAATAAAATCAGTAAAAATGAGAGCAAAATCAATTAAATTGAAAACCAGGTAATGATGAAGTCAAGAAAATCAAAACCTCACTCTTTAAAAAAACCAATAAAACTGATACCTATAGCCAGAGAACCAAGGGGGGAGGGGAAAGGGAGAGAGAGAGAGAAAAAAAACAAAATCAAAGACCTAATAATCAGGAAAGCCAGTGGTTTAAGTTCTGGAGGGTTGATAACCAGTTTGGGTCTAAAAGACAGAAAGACACCCCAGCTCAAAGCAGTCAGAGAGTAGTTACCTCTTACTTTGCTTTCTTGTTCTATTTGGGTTTCCAGTTGATTGGATGAGGCCCCTCCCCATTACGGAAAGTAGCTTTCTTCACTTTTTCTACCGATTGAAATGTCAACCACATCCAGAAACTACATCCATCCCTTATGGACACACCCAGGTTGTCCAGTTATCTAATGGTCCAGTCAAGTTGACACATGATGTTAATCACCACATGTAGTATGAAAAGTGAAAGAATTCATCATTACTGAGCCCATGGACATTAAAGGAAAATAGAGTAATTTGAACAATTAGGTGGACTGGACTAATATCTTGAAAGACACAAACTATCAATAACTAAACAAGGAGAAATAAATAATCAAAGGTTCATAACTACTATAAAAATTAAAGCAAAAATCAATAATTTTCCAAAATTAAAAAGTACTAGGCCCAAATGGTAAATTGTACTGAAATGATTAAGGAAAAAAATCATTCCAATTTTCTGTAACATCTTTAAGAAAATTTATGCAGGGGCACCTGAGTGGCTCAGTGGGTTAAAGCCACTGCCTTCGGCTCAGGTCATGGTCCCAGGGTCCTGGGATTGAGCCCTGCATTGGGCTCTCTGCTCAGTGGGGAGTCTGCTTCCTCCTCTCTCTCTCTCTGCCTGCCTCTCTGCCTACTTGTGATCTCTGTCTGTCAAATAAATAAATAAAATCATAAAAAAAAAAATTAGGCAGATGGACTATCTCCTAACTCATTCTGTGAAGCCAAAAGTGTCAAAAAGTTTGATAAGGAAATGACAGAAAAACAGCTACAGACCAATGTCTCCTATGAATGTATATACAGAATTCTTAGCAAACTATTTGCAAATCAAACCCAGAATGTATAAACAGAAATATTCCCAGTTACCATTAGAATTTATTCCAGATTTGCAAATCCGATTCAACAGTCAAAAATGAATTTACATAATCCTTCACAATAACAGGTTAATTATATGATCATATCAATGGATTAAAAAAATTGACAGAACTCTATACTCATTCAAGGTAATAATAAGGATATGAATAGAAACTTCCTTAATAAAGAGTATTTCCAAAAATGATTGTTTTGGGGGTTTTGTTTTTGTCTTTTTTTAAAGAAATCAGAAGAAGGCCACTTTTTTTTTTTTTTAAGATTTTTTCCATTTATTTGACAGAGAGGGAGAGATCACAAATAGGCAGAGAAGCAGGCAGAGAGAGGAAAGCAGGTTCCCTGCTGAGCAGAGAGCCCAATGCGGGGCTCAATCCCAGGACCCCGAGCCCATGACTTGGGCTAAAGATAGGCTTAACCCACTGAGTCACCCAGGTACCCCTGGGGTTTTGTTTTTTATTCTAGTTCCTGGTTCAAATCAATCTCTGTAAAAATGCAACATTGTAAAATCACAATACTAGTTGAACAGAAGCTAAGTGGAAGAGACAAATGACCACAGATGAAAAGGAATACAGCTTTTGCAAAAATAGCTGAGGAAAATCACCAAACAAATGGACCACGACTGCCTCAACGATCAAAAATAAGTTAATTAAAAATAAAGCATACTAGGGAAGAGAAGAATCTAATTTCCACATATACCATTTCATTAATATTCAGATATTTAGTTCTCAACAAAAAATAACAAAGCAAGTTACACATTTTCACATACTGTGGTCTCTGAGGAGGCAACGATTGATCAAAGACCTGTGTAACAGAGTGATTGAACCACAGAAATAACCTTAGAACATCTTTAGTTGTGATCTTCACTGATTTTTTTTTGGAAAATAATATTTGAGGGCTAATAATGTTGGATAAAGGTAGCCATTGGCCAGATCACGAAGGTCATGCAATATATCTGCAGTGCTCACTAATATTTAGGTATCTTGTTCGATAATCCTGTGAGGCTGGATTATCTCTGATTCTCATGTTTTTTACCTGTGAAATCAACAAGTTATTCATTGTTTTAAGCCTAGGATAAGAATGTGAAAGTGAGGCTGGGGTGCTAGTTGTATTGCATTCTTTCTTCTAGGTGATTGTTAAGTGAATATTTTCATTTTGCATGCACTCATGACTTATGCATCTTAAGGCATTTGTGGTAAACTTTAATCAAAGGTTTAGAAATGTGGTGTGCCTGGGTGACTTAGTGGGTTAAGCCTCAGCCTTCAGCTCAGGTCATGCATGATCTCAGGGTCCTGGGATCGAGCCCCATATTGGGCTCTCTGCTCAGTGGGGAGCCTGCTCCCCCGACCCCCGCCTTCCTCTTCTACCTTCTTGTGATCTCTCTCTCTATGTAAAATAGATAAACAAAATCTTTAAAAAATTTTTTTAGAAATGCATATCTATTTAACAGTGCTCTTGTAAAAAATAATCAATATGTATCTATGTAAAGTATCAAGCAAAGTACCTGGTACAGATTAGTACATACCTCTTGTCCTTTTTTTTCCCCTCTAGCCTAGTGGCCCTAGAGATTTCATAGTTCTTCTTACAGTTTACCTTTGTTTGTAGAAGATCTATTTATAAAATAAGTAAAATATATTTCAGAACAAAATAATCAAAAACAAAAACTGAGAAGGTGCTCATTGATAAAGGAAAAAACCCAAATTTTACCACAAGCTGTCAAATTACCCCTACCCTTACTAAAACATTTCAGTCTTCCTCTCCCTTTCCTCTAAGACAACTTTTTTTTTTTCCTTCTGTGATAGAACATTTCATAGCTCAGATACATTTACTTAGCCTTCTTACCTTCTTCCAGATATCTTCCCTATACATTTTTGGTCAGTTTAAAAATAATAATAGTAAGAAGAAGGCAGAAAGAGCAGTAGTGAAACAAACCAGAATCCTTCAAAGCAGTGAAGGTTGAGGAAAGACTTTATATTCGGAAGTAAATAGTGTCCCTTTCAGGTTTTTCTATTCCATTCTAGATTCAATTCCTCAATGTTTCTGAACATCTAGGTTTTTTTTTCCCCTTGCTATTATAATAATTTTCTGCATTTGTTTTTATCTGGATACTTCTGTCATTTCAGTGGAATTTAGAAAAGGAAAAATAAACATGTGATTGCCATTCTGAAGGAAAAGCACCGTTTCTGATACACAATTTTTAATATACAAGAAAACTTTCTCTGCAATATTATGCTGCTTTATTTTTTAGGTTTTAGAAGCAGAGTTACGTTGACTTTTGAAAACTGCAGATCTCTTTTTCTTTATCACTTGTAATCATCCATCGATGGTATGAAAGAGTTCTCCTAAAACACCATTTGGGTTGCCATTCTATAAATTTCTGAAACTTTATTTCACAAATATTAGTGCACTTATTTATACTAAAGAAACATAATCATAAATTATGTAATAGCAATCATAGGATGCATTTGACATGCCTTAATTTTCTTCTCTTAGAACCTTTCCTCCCTTGCAGGTACCCTCACTTGGGGAAATCAACCAATCCCTAGACTCCCCTTCTTATGTTACTTTCCTTGAAGAAATTCTGAGCCTATGAGCAAGAAAAAGTGTACATACACTTCCCCTAACATGACACCATTTCAGAATTGTCTCTCTGGTGTTTTTCATGCTCTGGACCTCCATGTTACTGTAATGTAAGAGAATACTTTCCTTGAGGAAAGGAATTTTTACAATTTGAAGGAGGCATTAAGTGTCAGCAATAAATCTTAATGACATAGGCTAGGACCTTTTTACGAGACAACTTTTAAGAAATATCTTCTGAGCTTGTTTCATCTCTTCTGCTTGGTAATCCTAACCTAAGCTGCATCTGAGCCCCAATGTTATTAAACTTCTCAGTCTATGAGTTTTAATTTATCCCATAAAAATTAGAATTCACCTGTTGAAGTCACTAGTTATTCTCACCAGAGCTGTCTGCCTAAAAATTATTGGTGACATTATGTTCATCATCTCACTTCACATTTGTCTTGTCATGTTTTGGGAAAAAAAAAAAAAAAGAAAGAAAAAAAATGTTGCTTGCCTAAGAAGAAAAAGGACTTTAAAATGATCAATAGAGAGAGAGTCCTAATAAAACTGACTAAAACCATCTTTGAGAACTAATAACTTCCATGTTTTGTCAGGCTAGCATCCTGTAGTAGGCAAACTCCACCCTAAGGTTATTGTCCAAAATGCTTAATATGAGTTCTCTAGGCTTTATCCTGCCTTTGTGTCCCCAAAAGTAGATTTGGGAAACAAAATCCCCTTAGAGATGTAGAAGCCATCTTGTTACCATGTAAGAAAATCACAGAGAAGCTGATCAGTTGCCTTGAAATAATTTAATTACCCAATTAACCAATCATTGGCTGTCTACCGTGTGCTTCTAATCGTGTGGAGATGTTTTGGTTCTGTGGACATAGTATAGACTTCTTTTTGGCCCCAGTTTTCTCATCTGTAAACATGGGATAATAAACATATCTCAGTTACTATGAGGATGAGTAAAATAAAACAGAAAAAAACACTTAGAAAAATGCTCATTGCGTACAAAGTGCTCAATAAATGCCAACTGTTCTTATCTTTCCTTTGTCATAGTCAAGCTTCTTTCATCAGGTGTTCTGTTATTTGCAGCCAGAGGTGCACTCGCCATTCTAAGCACTGTGTCCTTCTCACGTAGAGCATGCTGGATTACTTGCTGGCAGCTGTGAGTGGTTAACAGTTCCATGGCATACATTGTAATGATAGGTTAGGGTTAGATCGTTTTTCCTTCAACAGCATTAAGTGTGATTTCTCATCTAGTCTAATTATTTCATGTAACACATTGTTCCTTTTACTTCTGTTGTTCAAAAGCATTGATAACTGGACATCATTCTTCTCCAAAACAAAGTGGAGCAAAATAGAGCCAAGAAGAGACCTGAAGTCTCCAAGTCATTCTTTCTTAATACCATATTGAAATTTCTCATGTCGTTGCCACCATTTAATCCCCACTCAAGAACATATGTTCATCTGATTTTTTTGGAGGCATTGGGGCCATCATCATCAAAGATAAATCCTCATTTATCTTTAATTGATAAAAACATTTTTGGAATAAGACAATATCTAAGTACAAGGAGATTCAGGAGGCTGTCTGTATCACATGCAGCTTTCCTTGTGAAACTGTCAGCATCTGTCAGTGAACCATTGTTACTCTCTTCCTTAGATTGTCTAGGTTTGTCTGACCTTTGCATGGGAAAAGAAATGGTTGGTGGAGGCTTGGCTGCTACTCTAGTGTCAGTGAACACCCATTTTCCTTTCTAAACTTCTTTTAAAAAGTCAAACACCTTATTTTCCACCCCCATGGGGCTTCCTCTACCCACCTTCCCAGCTCTCTACTCAGTATGATTTTTACCTAATTTATGAAGGGAATAAGAACATTGTTTTTTAAAATCACCTACTGGAGTTATGAAAAATATCTAGAATTCAAGGAGCAGTCAAATATTTCAAGGGCATTACAGTGTATGCCTCCTTCAGGCAGTAAATGGCACCACTCTAAGTATGGAAATAGGAATACTGTGCTGGAAATGGGTCAAAATTTGTACCATATCTTGACTTCTCATTTCTGCTTTTCAACTAACTTATAAAAATGAATAACTAATAGAAACAGCATCTAGATTTTTCCTGTTTTTCTAAAGTCAAGCTACACTTGGTATCACTGTAAATCTCTTCTTACCTCAAATAAAAGTTTAGTATCTTACAAGCAAATGGGTGTGGTGAGGAAAGCTAAAAGAAAATTGAACAATCACATCAAATTATTATATTCCTTATATCCCTCAGCCTCTCAAAGAAAGCTTGACTGGATTGAGTGGTTTATATATGTTCCTGCCAAAAATGCTAAATGCCAGGAACCCACAAAATTTCTTTACAGCAAGAAAATTTCTTTTCGTACTCAGTTTGATGAATGGTATAATGCTCCCTTTCTATCACAGCAAGTGGCAGAAAACAGCAGGATAGTAAATCAAATTTTAATAAAAATGATTTTAACAAGAATAAGATATGTCCCATTAATTTGATCTTGTTAAAGTAGAAGTCATTAATTAATGGATGAAATGTTATTAATGGGGACCAAATATGGAGAATCCAAAAAAAAAAAAACAAAAAACCACACACCTGGAAATTATTCTAGAGAGTCAGAGAGGCATGAATGGTCAGTCATCAATATCCATCTTAGGCTTAATTTTATTTTTATCCCACTGTATCTTTTCAACCATCCTTTTGAATAAAATTCTGTGTGTAGCACAGTGCGTTGAATGTGGGATATTGGTAACACATATTATTTTTCCCCCAATTTTTTGTCTTCTTCCATCTCTCAGGGTCTTTCTTAATATATGGTTTATGCCTACTATGAACTGAATGTTTGTCTACCCCAAATACAAACTGAATCCCTTATCACGAATGTGATGGTATTTGGAGGGGCAGTGTGAAAAAGATAATGAGATTTAGATGAGGTCATGAGGGTGGAGCCATGATGATGAATTAGTACCCTTAAAAAAGGAAAAAGCTACAGAAGATCTCACTGCATACCTGAACCAGGGAAGGGTTTAGTGAGGACATAACCAGGAGGAGGGTCTTCACCAGCAACCCTACCATGCTGACCCCTTGACCTCAGATTTCCAACAGTAAGAAATACATGTGTATTGTTTAAACCCCTAGTCTGTGGTATTTGATTATGGCAGTACACACTAAGATGGTGCTTAATGTGACTTTTCTGATTTTCAAACTCAGGGTTGCCCAGGCCTCAAACACTTGGTAGGACTTACAGCATCTTATATGGTTAGCCTTTCATAAATATATTTTCCTCATCCTTCTGAAGGCCATCTGAAATCTATTCTTTTTTGTTAAAAGATAATATTTCTGGGGGTTTAAAACAATGCAAATAAACCTGGAGTGAAATCCTTTTTTTTTTTTTTAAGATTTTATTTATTTATTTGACAGATAGAGATCACAAGCAGGCAGAGAGAGAAAGGAGGAAGCAGGCTCCCTGCTGAGCAGAGAGCCCGATGCGGGGCTTGATCCCAGGACCCTGGGATCATGACCTGAGCTGAAGGCAGAGGCTTTAACCCACTGAGCCACCCAGGTGCCCCTGGAGTGGAATCCTTTTATGTCCCAATAACTATTGATACTCTTGAATACATTAACTTATCAGATTTTTTAGTTGTCATCTGAAAATTTAGAAGTTTTTCCTGGGGCTCCTGGGTGGCTCAGTCAATTAAGTGTCTGGCTCTTGATTTCCCCTCAGGTTGTAATCTCAGGGTCCTGAGATCAAGCCCTGCATCGGCCTCTGCACTGAGTGTGGAACTTGTTTGAATTCCTTTCTTTCCCTCTTCCTCCACTCCCCCAACCACCCAAGCTTGTGAGCTCTCTCTCTCTCTCAATCTCTAAATAAATAAATAAATAAATAACATTTTTTTAAGAAGTTTTTCCTGATGGAATATGAGAGAGAGGAAAAATACTTTGTATTAAGTGGTGGCATGGCCACATAAGTATTACTAAGAAGAAAAGCATTTTGGGATTTTCAGCATACTCTGGAAATAAAACAGTGTCTCATTCTGTTATGGATAATGATAGACTTCTCCCTTCTGCTTTTGCAGTGATCAAAAATTTGGGGAGTATGTGAAAGGAGTGAAGAGATTTTAAAACATGTCTTGATGTTTTCTTTTTACTCTTTTTTCTCTTGGCACCAGATGAAAGTTTGTACCAGATATGGTCTCTATTTGACAAAAATAGGTTCTTTAAAGATGTGGCATCGAGTAGATAAAAACCAATAGCCACATGTGGCAACTTTAATTAATTAAACTTAAATAAAATTAAAAATTTTGTTCTCTGAAAAACATAATAGTTCTCTGGTTCCACAAGCCCACATTTCAAGGGCTCAGTATAGGCAGTATGGTCTAGAGCATTGCTGTTATCATAGAAAGTTTTATCAGAGAGCTGTGCTAGAGAGTGTTTTCAAGGTACAGCTGCGGCCAATATAATATAATATAACATAATTTTATTAATTTAAACAAATTAATCAGTTATGTAATGCTTTTTTTTTTTAAAGATTTTATTTATTTATTTGACAGACAGAGATCACAAGTAGGCATAGAGGCAGGCAGAGAGAGAGAGAGAGAGGAGGAATCAGGCTCCCTGCTGAGCAGAGAGCCCGATGCGGGACTCGATCCTAGGACTCTGAGATCATGACCCGAGCCGAAGGCAGCGGCCCAACCCACTGAGCCACCCAGGCGCCCCTGTAATGCTTTTTTTAAAATTAAATTTATTTATTTTCAGCATAACAGTATTCATTATTTTTGCACCACACCCAGTGCTCCGTGCAATCCATGCCCTCTATAATACCCACCACCTGGTACCCCAACCTCCCACCCGCCCCTGCCACTTCAAACATTTATGTATACAAATTCAATGATACCTATATCTTCTGTGATTGGAATATAATAATTTAGCAGTATAAAATCTATAACTATCTTCCTTAAAGGTGAAATGTTTTAGAAAAGGAACAGTGTAAAGTGGCTTGCTATTCTAACTGTAAACATTTACCAGTTAACAATTTTGAGTTACTAACAGGTAGAATAAGCTAAGAAAAACAAATCAAGCTTAAAGAATTAGGAAGAGAAAAACAAATCCTTATTCACTTATGTATGGAAAATAAAGGGTTTTTAATTAAACATTATTTTTAGTAAGAAAGTTTGCGAAGAATATTACATCAATTTATTTTTTTAAATTTATTTATTAAAAATATTGTGTTTTTTCTATATAAAAGGAAAAAACAGATATTGAAATAATCTGGTGTAATTTCCAGTAGCATCAAAATAAA